>NC_135739.1:42794721-43120554 GCF_041903045.1 Epinephelus lanceolatus
CTACCCTATGCCACTGCACAACCAATGGGGGACATCACTGTCGCTATATCAATTATTTTTACAGTCTATGGTTCAGGTTGCAGACAGCATGTTGACTCAGTGGTGAGCTCAGTCACCTGTCAGTAAGAAGGTCCTGGCTCTGAATAGAACTAGATGGACGGGGCTGTCTTGTGTGGGGTTTGAAAGTTATGTTTGGGTTTTCTCTAGGTTCTTCATTGCCCACCTGTCCAAACCAGCTTGGGTGAACTGTTGAAACAAAATTTTACATGGGTGTGAGTGTTAGTGTGAGTGGTTGTCTTATCTCTGCCTAGCCACTTCATACATAATGGGCTGATTGGGCAGCTTTCCAATATCAAAATGCTACCAAAAAGCATTAGAGACAGATGAAATCTACCTCAAAAGGTCTTCAAACCACCTCAGGCCATTCCCCTGACTGTTGCAGGAGACATGACTCTGATATGTGATACGAATTTGGGTGTTTCATGAGGCAGATCCACTCTCATCCATCATACGTAAACCCCACTGTCTGCCCAGGTCATCACTAACATAATTAGAGAGGGGCAGAAGCAGGCCACTGAAATAGAGACCAGCCTTTAAATGGAAGCTCTCAGGTTTAAGCCATGGAACAGCACACAGTGACTGAACTCCATACCTTCTCTCAGATGGAATGAGCTAAATGACTAAATCCTAAATGCATCTCTGTCTCTGAGGAGAGAGAGTGCTTCTGTAAGCTGAGTGGAGTACAGCTCACCTCTCCCATCCTTTGTTCTTATCTCTTTTCCTTCACATGATGGCTACAGGAAGGAATATTAATGTGCTACACATGCATATACAGATAAAACATGCATTACACTGTAGGATCGTGTGTGTGTGTGTGTGTGTGTGTGTGTGTGTGTGTGTATTACTTCCTTAGAGGAATAGTGTTGCTTATCTTCTTACCGCTGAACAAGGTAGAGGTGTTCCCTGGCGTATTATTTCTTTTCATTTGCATAATAAATTGTTCTTGATTTCTTTCTTTTGCAGCAGTGCTGGTCTTTGTCTGGAATCTAAATGAGAGAAGAAGGTTGTCTCTATAACAGCCCAAAATACATGGGGCACAGACACGACGCGTCACATAGGCAGAGCAGAGCAGGGCTTTTTACCTGCTACACAGACTGTGTCTCTGCAGGATGTGGTTGCTGCCATTTTCACTGTGTGTGTTTTGAGTTTTGCTAAGTGATAATGCAGTTGATTATGGATGGTTTAGAAGCCAATATTCTATATTAACTGTAACTGAAGTAATTAACTGAATTGCTTTAACAAGAGGATGTGTTGATTTGATTGATTTATTTTAATGTGAAATGTAAAAACACAAGGTTGTTGTGCTGCTTCACATTGCTTCTGGTACAATGAGGTATTCATTTTTAATCATTTTTGAAAAGATTGTACCTGTTAATTTACACAGTTGTACCTTTGCCAAGTCCTGCCCCATGAACGCAGACTGGTCAATCATAGCGTTGCGTGAACCAGCTCTGACAAGGGTCTGTTAACTACATAGCTGCTCTCCTTAGAGTTGTTTCACATTTCCTTCATTGTCAGGTTTTGTGCATTTCGAGCGAAAAGTTGTGCAGTGTTGGAAGGAGATACACATTTCCTCCCCATTCAAAAACCAAAATCAAACCCTGAAAAGTGTAGGGTTAGCTAGCTAGCTACTGGGTATATAGCCCATTGAATGTCTACACATGCTACTTTTGCTTTTAAATGAACAGTGAATGAAGACCTACCCTACTCTACAACTAGCTTTGTGTCATCACAGTATGTGCAGATGAACTTCCTCCAGATCTTCCTGCCCATCTGTCGGCGGAGGCCTGGGGGGAAGCCAAACATCGTTCATCTGCACACACTGTGATGACATACAGCTAGTTGAATATTGGTGTAGTTTCCCTTTATATTTATTGTCTTCTGTCTCAATTACCAGTGATGTGGATTCACATACTACCGCTTCTCTAAACATTTTTTACATACAACACTGCTGTGTTGTTCACTAAATTATAAGGTGTCCTTGACACTTTGATAGAGTAATTAAGAAAATGAACACACAAAACATCAAAAACATACATATACTGTACAAGTATTCCTGATATACAAACCATGGGGTCATCAGGGTTACAGTGATATACCGATTTTAATGTATAGGAGGATACCGTGTACATTTGCTTATCCAATGCAACTGGATGTTCAATCTCCCCCTTTTTTTTACACATACTTTCATTAACAAAAGTTTCAATTATAGTAATAAAACATTTGTTCAACCAAAAAGAACCCTTTTAAGTCATTCTGACTGATAATAATATAAATTCTGTAAAACTGTGATATCATGTAACCACGATATTTTCTGAGACTGTTATTGTACGGTGAAAATCTCATACAGTTGCAGCCAAAGACCTTCTGAAGAGCATTTATCCCAAAATAGACACCGACATGCACACAGTCTTGTTTATCCAACAGTGGGAATAATTTTGTTTGCATGTACAGACCCTTGCAGATTTGGATGTAGGCAGTAATAAGGCCTGCAGTGAAGACTTGAAAATGAAAGCCTTCTGTTGCAGGCTTTCCTTCAGTAGTGTATAGTGTCGTAAAATGTATTATTAATTATTCCTTTGACAATGACAAACAGCTACAGTACAGGCCAAAAGTTTGGACACACCTTCTCATTCAATGCGTTTTCTTTATTTTCATGACTATTTACATTGTAAATTCTCACTGAAGGCATCAAAACTATGAATGAACACATGTGGAGTTATGTACTTAACAAAAAAAGGTGAAATAACTGAAAACATGTTTTATATTCTAGTTTCTTCAAAATAGCCACCCTTTGCTCTGATTACTGCTTTGCACACTCTTGGCATTCTCTCCATGAGCTTCAAGAGGTAGTCACCTGAAATGGTTTTCCAACAGTCTTGAAGGAGTTCCCAGAGGTGTTTAGCACTTGTTGGCCCCTTTGCCTTCACTCTGCGGTCCAGCTCACCCCAAACCATCTCGATTGGGTTCAGGTCCGGTGACTGTGGAGGCCAGGTCATCTGCCGCAGCACTCCATCACTCTCCTTCTTGGTCAAATAGCCCTTACACAGCCTGGAGGTGTGTTTGGGGTCATTGTCCTGTTGAAAAATAAATGATCGTCCAACTAAACGCAAACTGGATGGGATGGCATGTCGCTGCAGGATGCTGTGGTAGCCATGCTGGTTCAGTGTGCCTTCAATTTTGAATAAATCCCCAACAGTGTCACCAGCAAAACACCCCCACACCATCACACCTCCTCCTCCATGCTTCACAGTGGGAACCAGGCATGTGGAATCCATCCGTTCACCTTTTCTGCGTCTCACAAAGACACGGCGGTTGGAACCAAAGATCTCAAATTTGGACTCATCAGACCAAAGCACAGATTTCCACTGGTCTAATGTCCATTCCTTGTGTTTCTTGGCCCAAACAAATCTCTTCTGCTTGTTGCATCTCCTTAGCAGTGGTTTCCTAGCAGCTATTTGACCATGAAGGCCTGATTGGCGCAGTCTCCTCTTAACAGTTGTTCTAGAGATGGGTCTGCTGCTAGAACTCTGTGTGGCATTCATCTGGTCTCTGATCTGAGCTGCTGTTAACTTGCCATTTCTGAGGCTGGTGACTCGGATGAACTTATCCTCAGAAGCAGAGGTGACTCTTGGTCTTCCTTTCCTGGGTCGATCCTCATGTGTGCCAGTTTCGTTGTAGCGCTTGATGGTTTTTGCGACTCCACTTGGGGACACATTTAAAGTTTTTGCAATTTTCCGGACTGACTGACCTTCATTTCTTAAAGTAATGATGGCCACTCGTTTTTCTTTAGTTAGCTGAGTGGTTCTTGCCATAATATGAATTTTAACAGTTGTCCAATAGGGCTGTCGGCTGTGTATTAACCTGACTTCTGCACAACACAACTGATGGTCCCAACCCCATTGATAAAGCAAGAAATTCCACTAATTAACCCTGATAAGGCACACCTGTGAAGTGGAAACCATTTCAGGTGACTACCTCTTGAAGCTCATGGAGAGAATGCCAAGAGTGTGCAAAGCAGTAATCAGAGCAAAGGGTGGCTATTTTGAAGAAACTAGAATATAAAACATGTTTTCAGTTATTTCACCTTTTTTTGTTAAGTACATAACTCCACATGTGTTCATTCATAGTTTTGATGCCTTCAGTGAGAATCTACAATGTAAATAGTCATGAAAATAAAGAAAACGCATTGAATGAGAAGGTGTGTCCAAACTTTTGGCCTGTACTGTATATGTATATACATATATATAAGTATGGCATCAGAAAATTATGATGGAAACGCCAAAATTCGAATTAAAGTCCCCTGATTTGCACAAACTAAAATACGCTCGCTTTAGCCGGGTTTTGGTTGATTCATAAAAATGTTGATTCGCAAAACGGGGGATGGAAACAGTTATGTTCGAATTAAGTCTGATGTAGCGCACCTCTCTCCACACTCTGGGTCGGGAAGGCGGTAATGCATTTACAAGCTGGTTGCCAACCGCCAGAAAACGTAGAAGAAGAAGAATGCGAGACTTGTTTTGTTTCCGGTTCTGCGGAAAACTCGCGTGAGTTCGTAGTTTTCACCAAAGTCCGTACATTTAATGGAAACACACAGGATACGTATTTCTTTTAATGCGCATTTCCCAATGATTCAAATCACTTTTGGAGGGAAACATAGCTAGTGACAGCTTCAACAGTGTGTTTTAATGTAGAAGCAAAAAAGTCAAGGTCCCGAGCCGGGCCAGTTAGCTCGCGACCTCGCTCTTTTCCTCTCAAACGGACTTTCTTTATCTTCCATTAGATATCAAAAACTCAGATACTCAGAGGTCAAAAAAAATCACTGGAGACACGTAGAATCAGATGCAACTGAGTTTAATGTGCTCGCAGGCAACAAACACATCACAACCCAAATGAGCCAAGCTCCGGAGCAAGGCTGGAATTTCTTTGTTTGCGCTCGCTCTTTTATCGTAGAATTTCTGCTGAGTCATCTCTTTCCCTTAATCCTTCTCACTTGGCTCTGATCGTAACATATCCCACCTCTGCTGAGTCACTTTTTCTCCACCATATTGGTGTCATATTTCTGCTGAGTAATGTTTTTCCTAGATCTAAGACCGCCTCCTCTTACTAGGGTCATTCTCAGGACAAGCTGTAATTCCCCTAATTTTCCACTAGTGTTTTCTGAACCCATTCTCATGCTATTTTTAGAAATGATTCACAGTGAGTCCTAGGTACTTCTCCACCACAATGCTTAAGTGCTCAATAAGTGTGTGTGTGTGTCATAAGAATACATGAAATATTAAACCAGTGTGTAATTTGTCAGTTGCACAGATTATATTGCTTCAACACATATCTTTTTAAAGGTCAACTAAAAGGTACAGTATATGTCTTCAGTAAATCAGTACATTACACTACAGTTTGTGTACAGTAACTTCTCCCTACTTGATGAGTGGTACGTCCCAACACAGAGCCGGGGCCTGTCTCATGTCGGTGTCAGACCAAATGCACAAGGGCAAATAGTTTGTGCAATTACTGTGTCAAACTCATCTTAACCCATCAGTTACTGGTCTGATGACAATAAGCCTCTGGGGCCAATATTTAGGGAGAGCCGGTGTAGCCAGTGGATATCAGGGTCAAAACTTCCTCTTAAATGCGCCGCTCATATTGGCTAATCTCTGTAAGCACATATCTGCATTTGAATGCTGATACTTTTTAAAAATGTTGACAAAAAGCTAAATTGTCATCAGAAGATAGCTGGTGGGTTTTGAAATTAAATTTTGGCTGATGTGTTCCGCCTCTGCACATGGACTGTTGGTCAAAGGCGATTGGTCAATACTGCTTGGACTAAGCTTCTGATACCAAAATCGTGTCCTGTTGCCTAAAGATTCTTCATCTTCTGGCAAGATATCTTTATGCCTCTGTGCTGGTGATAGCGTAGCCGGAGGCATTATGTTTTTAGGTGGTCTATCTGTCTGTCCGTCTGTCCATTCATCCTTCCCATCCTTGATATCTCAAGAACTCAAGATGAATAGATTTGTTTGTGGTGGTCACATTGACCTTGTCTGTCTCATTCTTGTGAATGAGATGCCTCAAGAATGCCTTGAGGGAATTTTTTCACATTTGGCGCAAACATTCACTTGTCCTTGAGGAATGAACTGATTAGATTTTGGTGGAGAAGGGTCACAAGTCAAGGTTGCTGTAACCTTGCATCCATCTTATTCCCGTGAATTCAATGGGCTCTAGTTTCGCAGACCGGGCAAGGCGGGGGTGCAGCGCACCTGCGCTTCGCCAACTGGGTGTGGCCAGGCGGATTTTGCAAGTTTGGCACACTGTGCACGCTGGCACAGCTACTCGTCTGTCCCACCTCCGTCCCTCCTACCTGCGCAAGTCGGAAAGAGGGAGGAGAGAAGGTGTGGAGTGGGTTTTACACACATCACACCAATCAAATGAGCCCCTCTCCTCGCCCTTAAATGCGCCGCGTGAAGGTGTAATGAGAGTTTACTCAATTCGCCATGGCAGAAGAGAGCAGCAGCGTCAGACAGCCAAACTTCTCCCAGGAGGAAACTTATGTTTTGGTCCGGGAGGTCCAAGCTTGCAGTGTCCGAATATACGGAACTGCGAGCAGACCTCCACGGGCTGATGATGCAAAGGTAGCCTGGGAGGAGGTCACCACAATTGTAAATCAATGTAGCGTTTCTCTCGTGTGCGCGCACACTCTCTCTCTTTCTCTCTTGCAGTCTCACTCTGTTTCTTTTCTTTTGACTTTTCTAAGATGACAGTTGCTGAATATATACTCCCTATCTGATGCTGTGGCTGTTTGTGGTTGGCTGAGAGGGATGTGAACTCATTAGTTTGCAGCTGTGTTAATCAAATCAGGTTGGGTTCCATTACACATGCCAAACATGCCAAACGGTGCCAATCTCCTTTGATCTGACATCAGATGTGACGGGACAGTCGATATAGAGATACATTTATGTGCTGATTGCAGATAGTTGCATTGAATAGTGGTTTTGTGTCTATTTATTGCATTGTTAATGTGCCTGATATTCTGGAAACCTACCTGCGAGGTTTTGGTGATGTGTGCGCACTGTCCGCCGGTCAGCCAAACTTCGGCTTACACTGGCTGCGCTCCCCCTGCGCTGACAGTAGACCTGGTTTCAGATGGCGAGATTTTAGCGCACCTTTGGCGAAGCCTTTTGGCACGAAACTGTCACTGCGCCAAGCTGGATCTGTCGACACCTCCCCCTGCTGCGCCGCCACACCCATCTCAGCGCACCTCGGTCTGCCAAACTACCAAACTGAGCGCGGCTCGGGGTGCACTGCTCGAAACTAGCTCTGTGCGGGGTTTGCCACCCTGCGCCACCTGCGCTGCGCCGGGAAACTAGAGCGCTAATAGTGATTGAAGTCATAATACAGACTTTCTCCTACTCGTCTCCAGGTGACGCTTCTTCCAGCACTGCGATGTATTTCTCCACATCTGCTGGCGAGTCAAAAACAGCTGTACACTCTCCGTTGGTCAGCAGCAGCCTGGCCTGGAATATGATCCGGTGTTTTGGGATTCCTCTGTCCCATAGCTTTTCCGTCACGCTGTTGTACTGTCTTTGTGGTTTGTACACGTCTGTTGACAGATCCGGAATGAATCTAATTTTGCTGTCTTTTTACGTCACCTCTTTCTTAGCTCTAGCAGCTCTCAGCATATTTTCTGGGTCCTTATAATTCAGGCATTTCACGATGAACACTTTTGGTGCAGAGCTGGGTTTTTGGCTCGTTATGTAATGGGCTCCAGGGTGGGCAATGAAATATTCAAATTATCCGCTATCCATTTCTCCATGAAAGAGCAGGGGTCAGAACCTTCTTCTCTCTCCAGTATGCCCGGTATACGCACATTGTTTCGCCAGCTCCTGCACTCCAGGTCATCCACTTTGGTGGTGCAAAGTTTTGTCTTTTTAATCCAGTCCTTTTTTAACTCCTTGCAGTGTGTCGATGTCGTCTTTGATGGTGGATATGCGTTGCTCAGCTGCGGCGATACGCCTACTGCATTCTTTAATGTCAGTTTTAACGTTTTTAATTGCTGACAATATACCATCCATTTCAGTATGGAAATCCTGTTTGAAGGATTGTATGGCCTTCATAATGTCCAAAATGGAGGGATTTTCCATGCGCTTTGCGTTGTCAGTGTTACCTGCCTGCAGTGGGCTAGCACCGCTTCCCTCTTCCAAATCTTAACCTGGCACGTTGTTGTCCTTAAAACCTCCTTCTGTTGCCTTATTTTGGTCTTTACTTCCTTTCTTCGGCATGTTCACCTGTAGCATGTCGATAGTATCATACACACCCTTCATGACTCTTTTTGTGCAGAATGAGATTGTTTAAGTAGTATTAATTTCAGATTTAGCAATGGAGCAGGTGTAACCATGACTACCCAGTACGCCGCCATAACTGGAAGTCCCCTCAGTTCTCATTTTAAGTTTAAGTATATTTTGACAAATTTGAGTTTTCAGTTAAAGGTTCAGTAGTGTGATAATTTGGTAAATATTGAATAAGAGGTGAATTGACTGACCTTTGTGTCTACCTCTCTATTCCCCACCTCCTCCACTCCTCATCTGTCCTTCTGTCCTTGTCCAAGACCCTCATCCTATTCATACTTTATAAAAGTGTTGTCAGACTGCTCAGCAGTCTCCCAGCAACAGTGTTGCAGTGATTTTAGAGAGAGAATTGCTCAGGCAGATAAACTGCAAGCTGTGTTGCTGACTGACCTTTTTAAGAGGAGGGTAGAGGAGCAATTAGTACTGCCTGATCTGGGCTTCTATTCCGTCTTTTGGATGGTACTTTATTGCAATGGAGGTCTCAAAGTGGGGCCAACTCTCTGTAATCTCTAACGAAAGTTCTTTCTTCTTGTCTTTATGTTTAAGTGCGAGCTGAGTTAAATATAATTAAATCCAAGCAACCTGAGTTATACTGTATGTTTCTTTTACTAGTTTCACACTGCATACAGAGAGAGAGCACCCTCTTCCTGGGTAGAACTAAAACCCCTTGCCCTAAATTAACCTGGCATTCACTATAGCTGTTGTCTCATATGACCTGTGCACAGTGTCCACAACTGATTCTTCGGACATTGTCCAGAGTTTCCCTTTTATATATGTAGCACACAACAGGATATTGCCTGTATCAGAAGTGTTCTCGTCTAATGAAAACACCAGGTTTGGTTTAAGCAAATAATGGCTCCGGGGTAGAGCATGCAGGAGGCACGACATGATGTGGAATACACAGATTTCATGTAGCCGGTTCGTAATTTGGTTATAAACAACAGAGTTTCTTGCCATTCCTTTAATCTGTTGATTTCAGTCTCAGCCTCTACTGACTGTAGTTCCCAAGTCATGTCATCTCTCCAGTTAGACATTTTCGTTGCCATCTTTGTGTAAGGACTCATTTATGTTAGACTTGCATTGTATGGCAGTGCCGGTGCAATTCTAACGGGCCGGTTTTCACGTGATCGGCCATGACCTGCGACCAGCAGGTCAGTCTAAAATATGCCGATTTAAAACGCCGGTCAAATTCCCGGCACGCCGCATGATTGACATTGTGTAACATTAGCAGCACACACACACGCACATGTGCAACTCACGGCTTGGGCGATGTTTCTCGATGATTCTCACCTTAATCATTCACGCACACACATCAAAAGAGAGGAGAAAGTTGTTAATTGTCCATGTTAGACTTAACTGTGGAGCTCTCACTGCTGCACTGTGCCGCTTGAAACTGACAAGGCGCGTGCCAAAGATGTTCATGTCCGCATGCTTACTGGCGGGCGCGTTCTGAAGACCTGTTCACACAGGTCACAGGTTGATATTTTTTACTTTTTTGTCTATTCAAGAAATTACCCACAAATGCTATACACCAAGAATTATTATTTTATTTATCAATGTTTTTATTTATGTATGCCTTTTTTACTTTTATTTTAATACTGTACCTGAAGATATTTGAGCAAAAAGGAAAATGTTTCTTAACAGGTTAAAAAAACATGTCCCTGTTTTTGTTTGTTTGTTTGAGATGATTATTGAAAAGCTGGTTGTATCTTGGTTAAAATGTTCTAATAAAGGAAAAATAGAAAGTATTGCAATATCTTGTGTGCTGTAAAGGGGTTTGATAAAAATGAAATTGGAATCGGCCAAAATCAGAATCAGCCGTCCAAACACTCTGCAAATCGGAAATTGGTATCAGCCCAAAAACATGTAATCGGTGCAAGTCTAATTTATGTTCAATGTTTGTGAGATGGACGGAGCATTCTGACTGTACTCTGTATTCATTTTGTCTGTGTGCATGTTTTCTGACAGCTTATAGGGACACATACAGATGATATGGAGCAGTACCACCAGAAATCATTGAGGCAGTGTAGTGTAGCTCAGGCAAGATACAAATGTAGGAGGCAAAGAAGAAATGTAAATAAGGGTGAAAAGGAAGTAACTGACAATATATGATAATATATAGTCATATATAGTGAAAATAGTGAGAAGAATTATCTGTCTACATGTTGTGATGTATATGTAACAGTGCATGTGCAAAAGGGGCTTATGATTAATCTAGAATGCACAATGCTTTCTTCAGTTGGCTTAGATGAAGAGTTCCAGGTTAGGTTTGGAACCTATACTGCTCTGAAGTAACTATGGGTATAAACACAGCCTCAGACTGTTCACATGGACAACTGATTCTTACATGGGTTATCAAAGCTGAAGCTGTGTGCGTACACAGCTCTGAATGTAGCATTACCAAAATAGAAAAATGCTTGCATGTGCGTG
Source organism: Epinephelus lanceolatus (assembly GCF_041903045.1). Taxonomy (NCBI): domain Eukaryota; kingdom Metazoa; phylum Chordata; class Actinopteri; order Perciformes; family Serranidae; genus Epinephelus; species Epinephelus lanceolatus. Next base: position 42,805,554 of record NC_135739.1, read on the forward strand.
TCCAGGCTGGGCTCTTTGGAGGAACCTCAGGCCAACACTAAACACCTCAGTACAGATGTCCAATCAGCAGGAGGCTCCAAGATCAGATTAGAGAATAGGAGAGATACTGTGGCAGAAAGCCACTGCAGTGGTGTTGATGTGGCTGTTTGCATGTTTGCCAGAGCTGTATTTCATCTAAATGAGGAGTCAACTTGTTAGGTCAGTCATGTTTGTGCATTGTTTAGTTTGACTGATTGTGTATGAGACCAAAGTGCTATGTGAAATACTTTTAAAGGTCCAGTGTGTGAGATTTAATGGGATTTAGTGGCATCTAGGGGTGCAATATGCCCATCTCCGAAGATGAGGACCCGCTCCCTATATACATATACTACACACATACAAATGGCTAATTCTAAAGTAATGAAAACACAATGATTCATATTTTCAGGTGATTATACACTAAAGAAAACATACTTATTATCTTATATTCCATTTCTGTCAATATATTACCCCTAATTCCTACACACTGGACCTTTAAATGAAAGACTCAGAAACGGCCAGTATCCTTTTTCTTGTTTTGCACAATGGCAATTTGGCACGGTGGTGTGGTGGTTAGCACTGTCACCTCACAGCAAGAGGGTTGCCGGTTTGATCCCGGGTGTGGGAGCCCTTCTGTGCAGAGTTTGCATGTTCTCCCCGTGTCAGCGTGGGTTCTCTCCGGGCACTCCGGCTTCCTCCCACAGTCCAAAAACATGCAGATTGGGGACTAGGTTAATTGATAACTCTAAATTGTCCGTAGGTGTGAATGTGAGCGTGAATGGTTGTCTGTCTCTATGTGTCGGCCCTGCGATAGTCTGGCGACCTGTCCAGGGTGTACCCCGCCTCTCGCCCGATGTCAGCTGGGATAGGCTCCAGCCCCCCCGCAACCCTCAAAAGGATGAAGCAGTTAGAAGATGAATGAATGAATGAATGAATATTACATACACTGAAAAGCATTGTATTTCATGTCTCTACTGCTGGTGGGCCATCACGATAAAAGTATTCATACATAATATGATGTTAATTCCACTACAGAAGAAACTTGATGATCACTGAAATTAGCTAGGGAAATAAGTGGATATGTTGATATTGGTTATCGGCCAAAAAGTTGTTATATCTGCATATTGGATATCAGCAAAAAGCCAATATCGTGCATCCCTAACAAACAATTTCCCTCCGAGTTTATTTACTGATTGTCTTAATAACCAGCGCAAATTTCTATTTTAAAGAGGTGTCACTGTGTTGAAATACAGATTGGTGATTAACGAATGAAACACCCAATAAAAAAAGCTCTGTGTTGGTGACAGTGCTATGACTAAAGCTACTAGTTGCACATTGACAGTTTTGTATTTTTCTGCCCCGAACATTTTTTTGCTCCTATCTTTGGTGGTTTAGCCCGCAGCAGTAAGCACAGTGGGCACAGGTGGGAGGTTCATTTAAAGCAGCTGTGCAAAACTTTTCGTTTTCGTTGATTATAGTGCCCCTTTGGTCGAAGTGGTATGACACCCACAGCCTTGTGTCGTAAAATTACGACTGCAGCCGGCAATTACAAAATTACGACTGCTCCCGGAGAGCGAGAGGATTAACTAACGTCAGGTCAGTCCAAGTAATTAGTGGAAACAGCAAAATTACTCAGTAAATTCTCCTGTTGTGTTTCTGTTCTGATCTAATCTAAGCTGTTGTGTATTTTGAGCTACTAAGGCTACCGTAGTAGTGTGAGCCTCAAGTTACTCTGGGTAATGTAGTAACCGTTGTTGTGCTACTGGAAACAATGAGAAGCAGCCGCGTACGTTCGGTGTAAGGAGGAATAAACAGTTAACAAGTCATCTGCTGAGTCCGCATTATTATGTGAAAAGAATACTCCGACGATTTGGGAGTTATGCCCTTTCTCTATCATTTTCATATTGAGACAACATGATGGATATCTTGGCACTTGTAGGGGGACAGTACACCCTTGTGCGGAGGGATACACCGGTGAGCAACAGCTGCAGCTGGCTCTGGGACAGGTACGCTAGGTCACTTGGTAAAAGCAAACAAAGTGACGACACGGACGATATTACTCACCCGACTGAAAGCTGTCCATCAATTCCTGCAGGCCTGGGTGTTATTTCCAGTTCATCTTAGGAACATGTAAAAAGTTTCAATCACGCCAGGATTAGTGATTGCTGCAAAGTTTTCATTCCTTGTGCTGCACTCTCTGCGGCGCTTTTCCTCCTGATGATATATCTCCCCAACGATGGTAGCACCAAATCCCATTCTGTGCAGCAAAATGGGAGCGGAGGATTCAGCCTCTCTTCTCGCCTGCTCAGCATGCAACACATGGAGTTCCTCATCTGTGTACTCTGGCTCAAACAGGTATGGCTCTGGATCTGTGTCCGCTACAAGAAACTCTTCAAAATCGCGTTCAAAGTCGTCCATTGCAGCTACTAAAATCTGGAGATATCGCTAGGCTAAATAAACAGCTGAGTTTTGTTTACACGCTACGTCTGTGCCTGCTCACTGGTGTATCCCTCCGCGGATCACAGCGTAGGACGTACTGACCCCCTATAAGCGCAATGCTAACCACTGAGACCCAGCCACTGGATGTACAGACACAATAAAGATATTGATCATGTTGTCTCAATATGAAAATGATAGAGAAAGGGCATAACTCCCAAATTGTCGGAGTATTCTTTTATGTGAAGATACACAGTGAAGACATAACATAATCCTAACACAGCAAAGCTGTTACCTGCAGCCTTCGCTTGCAAAGCTAACACTACTAACGTTAGGTCAGTCCAAGTAATTAGTGGAAACATGCTAATTACACACAAATTAGTAGTAAAGTAAGACCTGTTCATAAATGTTCTGGTGTAGCTCTGAATTTCTTTTAAACTGAGGACAACTGCCTGCTGTATATTTGTGTTCATGGTCACAGACACAGATAATTTTAGATGATGCTCCTTCGTTATCCGCCATGACATCAAAAGTACAACCAAGTCCTCATAGATACATCTCTGGTAAAACTGTTAGGTGTTATGTGTTCAGCAATGCTCGTTGCGTACTGCTTACTCGAAGAACACTGTAAACACGGCTCCTTCTTCTGTGGTTTAATCGCTGTGGGCGCTGTGGGCGAGCAGAATCACTTCCTCCTCGGGTGCCGTATTCTGGTTTGCTGACTTCCACTGTGTGTCCGACCCGAGTGAGGCTACGCTAAATAGCCATATAGAGAAAGGCTTTTTTGTCGCTGTTGGGTTCAAATAAATATGCAGATCTTCAAGGGGGGGTGATACAAACTAGGGACAGTTTTATTAATGGTAAAAAGTTCCGCACAGCTGCTTTAAATACAGCAGCACAGTGCTGTTGTTATCTGGGTCTAAGGACTTTGTTATTTGGTGATTTTGTCCACAAGGGCAAACAAAAACCTTGGAGGACTTTGTGTACCCTGTGCAAGAATTACAGAATGATGCTTATAGTGCATGTTTTTAGGACAAATGAGATATGATGTGTGAACTGTTGAGCTTAAAAAATAAGTGATTGTAGGTGCCTTTTTTGCCATTGGACAGAGCCAGGCGAGCTGTGCTCGGCTAAGCTAACCAGCTGTAGTTACATATTCATTTACAGACAGGAGTGATATAAACTTCTTAACACAAGACAGTGAATAAGTGTATTGCCCAAACTGTTGAACTGATCCTTTGATCTTAATAGGGTTACATTTAGCTTTTGTTTCTCACTGTTTTTAACAAAGCTTGAATGAATGAAAGTGTGAGAGTGTACCAAGATTCCAGTTTCCTGTAAAGATGCACAGATTGATTGGCTGGTGACCGTAATTGACAGATTTTTAGCTTGGTCAGCCATGATCGGTGGTCAGCAGGTCAGTCTCAGATATGGTCCATCCTGTTTCCATAATATGTACATGTGCTGCATAATAGATCATGTTGCAAAAAGCAGCACATAATAACTCGTAAGTATTGTCAAAGATGCTGTGACCTGTTCACAAAAGTTTAATTCATTCCCATGAATGCTGAACATGGTTTGTAAGCTACTCTGTTAAGCTAACTGGCAGGTTGGGGTAAACTACCCAAATCTGTAGGAAATGTGGAGTTGATATGTAGCTCAAAAGTGTAGCAAAGCAAAGCTAATGCTAACTGTTTTATGTATGTGAATGGTAAATGCTAAAACACTTAGTTTCTGAGTCTGACGAACACAAATATTGGTGGTCACTAGTCGCTAGTTAGCCAATTAGTCAAGATAATTATGTTGATAGTAACATTTTAAGTTTTATATAGGAAAGGTAAAGCTAACCATTTCATATAAGTGAATGGAGGATGCTAAAACATTGAGCTTCTTATTCCAGAGGTATAACTTAATAAAAACACAAATATGGGTGGTCTACCCTCATCTGCTAGTTAGCCAGTTATTTAACATATCTGGTACACTATTGGGTAGTTGATAATAAGCCCAAAAGTTTCACATAGGAAAGCTAATGCTAAACGTTACATGTAGCTAAGTGAATGGAAAATGTTTAAATGATTATCGCCACATTCTAAGAGGCACAAATTTGCAAATCCAGGGATAGCAAAGGAATGGCCTGCTTTACTTTGCCCCAGATTGGCTTACCCTGACATTCTTACCCTCACCATAACCAATCCCACTCCTGTTGCTTAAACCTAACCAATCCAACCAACCAAAGCAACAAGTACTAGCCAGTCAGTGGGAGCGTACAGCAGACCATTCCTTCGCTACCCTAGGATTCGCAAATTAGCTTCCTGGAGGTATAGCCAAATACAAAACACAGATTTGGGTGGTCGAACCTAGTTTTCCAGCTAGTTTAGTTAGCCTTCCAACTATGTAGGGTACCTTCGATGGATTTGGTAGATAATTCCGTGGTAGCAAACAGTTTAATGCCAATGATTGAAAGTAAAACAAAATGGTAAGTTAATATTACTTGAGCTGATCTAGCCGTCAATCTAGCGAGATCTGACGACACTCTCACAATCCTGGAGAAATGGTTTGAGCAGCCAAATGAGCTGTTTTTGAACCAGGTTTTCTAAAAGTTATGAAAATGTATTTTCACTCAGATTTTTGTAGATGCGTAATGAGACATCTTTGATATCAAATATGGATTTTTAATATATCAACCAATATATAAGTTTCTTTTGGCTTTTAAGAAAAGTTCCAAATATGTTTGTGTATGCTGTCAATTGTAGTTTCTAGAAAGAAGGAAATCGGAATTGGCCAAAATTGGTATTGGCAGGTCAGACTTTTAAAAAATTGGAAATCTGAATCTGCCAAGAAATTTGCAGTTGGTACATCTGTAGTTTCCAGTGGCTGACAACTTGCAGCTAACAGTAATTATTTTTACTCAGTAAAAAAAAATATGGATTTAGAAGCCCTGCTTTGAGCTTCCTTGACATGACATGTTTTTAAACCCCTGTTGTAAAGTTTTCAGTCAACATTAGTTTTCAGAGCACAGGGCACAGGGAGGATGGTCACCACCTAAACTGGGTCATTTGGAACAACAACACATCAACCAATTATGGCCAATTAATCCTACTTTCTCTGCTCTGGATCTCTCTCTTTAACTGGCCTGTTCTGCTCCGTTTGACAAGCATTCATTGTGACAGCTGATGTACCATTTCTTTCTCTCTTCTTTCTCTCTCTCACACACAAGCTCACTTAGTAGCTAGCAATAATTGTGACTGCCCCACTGCTCAACAAGGCTCTGCAGCTTAAAGAGCAGAGATGATTCACATGGCCAGTGAACTCTACAGGGTGATGCAGAAGTCTGGAATCACAAGGAAACTGCCAACAAAACCAGTAACAAAAATCGTTGTCCTTAAGTTCAGCACCAGGCATTTAAATCACTGTTTTTTACTACTTGTGTATTTTTTCCCGTTTTGACCACAATTGCTCTAAATGATAACAACATTATAGCTGAGATCAGGGAACACTGGGACATTGTTAAAAAAAAAGTCCAGCATGTCAAGAAACATGAGCAGAAAGACAATCAGACATCGCAGTTTAACTCCCTGTAAACAAAAACTTCCTGTTTCAAATTTGGCCCACTGTACTTACTGTAGATGCACACACAGTTTTCCATGTAATGCTGGATTATTGCTGAAGCTGAAGGTGTCAGTTTCAGTTTTATTTTCAAATAGACTGGTTCACATCACCGTGTCTCAACTAGGAGTCTGTCCTAGTGGTCCGTCCTGTTCTTGCGGGGCGCTGGATCGTTTTGAAATAAATGTCTATTTATGGATTTTTTGCACGTGTAGGATTTAGGGGCATATTTTGGCAGAAATTGAATATAAACTAATATGTTTTTTGTGTGTGTATGAGATGTTTATAGCTACATAGGGAGCAGGTCCTTGTCTGCGGAGATTGCCATGTTGCACCACCATGTAGTAGCCCAAAATTGGCAAACCAAACAAAGCCATCCACTTTTTCACATATTTGTGTCAGCCACCATAGTTAGAGGGCCCTCCAATACGAGAACACCAGAAAAACACTGATTTTTTAAAAGATTATTTCTTTGGCTTTTAGCCTTTATTGGACAGGAAAGTCAAAGTATGAAGGGGGAGAGAAAAGAGAGGGGATGACCTGCAGCAAGGGGCCTGAGGCTGGAATCAAGCTTTGGCTGCTAGGGCAAGGACATTGCCATCATATATGGGATGCCTGCTCTACCCACTAAGCCACCAGGCACCCCAAACACTGATGTTTAATAAGATAAGTTAGCTCCCAGTAAAAACCTCTTGAATGTTTCGATTAAAAATAAGGTGAGCACACATTAAGTTATCAGAGAAAAGAGGTGAGCCCATGTTAGAGGATGCTGGGCAAGCGGCCATCTGCAACGTGCCAAACAGCTTGACTGACTGATTCGTGTTGTGAGAGTAAGAGATCACTGCAATTAATTCGGCTCTCTGTAAAAAGCTCCTGAACAATGAACACTGAAGAAATTCTAACTGGGAGAAGTTTCAGCTGGTTGCAATCCCTCCTTTATTAAGATGATCTATAGATAGTTATATCACAAAAGGAACTCCTTAAGACAACAGCTCTAGAAAAGCGGCTGCATTGTGTTGCTGTCATATTACAGAGTTTCAGATTTCAGGCTTCAGGGAGTTTATCTTTGAGCCACAGCATCCACACTTTTCCTACTCTCTTTGATTGTTGTTTTAAACTTACATATGCTTGCTCTGTGTTTCTCTCTGTTGCCTTGACTTGTATGAGCAAGAAGTCCTCTCCAAAACAGTGCTGAAGAAAATAAGTCACCTCTCCTCTCTGAGCTTTTCTTTCTCTTACAGCACCAATAACTACTGAGTACTGAGCTTCGGAAAAAGGCATTTGCTTATTCTGCCCCCACTGCATTGAACAATCTGCAAAATGTCTTACAACTGGACTGCCTAGTTTCTCTAAATAAGTTTAAGGCCTCTAGTTTCGCAGACCGGGGCGAGGCGGAGGCGCAGCGCACCTGTGCTTCGCCAACTGGGTGTGGCCAGGCAGATTTTGCAAGTTTGGCACACCGTGCACACTGGCGCAGCTACTCCTCTTTCCCACCTCCGTCCCTCCTACCTGCGCAAGTCGAAAAAAGGGAGGAAAGAAGGCGTGGAGTGGGTTTTACACAGCCGATTCACATCACACCAATCAAATGAGCCCCTCTCCTCGCCATTAAATGCGCCGCACGAAGGCGTAATGAGAGTTTACTCAATTCACCATGGCAGAAGAGAGCAGCAGCGTCAGACGGCCAAACTTCTCCCAGGAGGAAACTGATGTTTTGGTCCGGAAGGTCCAAGCTTGCAGTGTCCGAATATATGGAACTGCGAGCAGACCTCCACAGGTTTCCATTACGCGTGCCAAACGTGCCAAATGGTGCCAATCCCCTTTGATCTGACATCAGATGTGACGGGACAGTCGAGATAGAGATACATTCATGTGCTGATTGCAGATAGTTGCATTGAATAGTGGTTTTTGTGGGTATTAATTCTATTTTTAATGTGCCTGACATTCTGGAAACCTGCCTGTGAGGTTTTGGTGACGTGTGCGCACTGTCCACCGGTCACCCAAACTTCTGCTACACCAGCTCTGCTCCACCTGCGCTGACAGTAGACCTGGTTTCAGCTGGCGAGCTTTTAGCGCACCTTTGGCGAAGCCTTTTGGCATGAAACTGTCACTGCGCCAAGCTGGATCTGTCGACACCTCCCCCTGCTGCGCCACCACACCCATCTCAGTGCACCTCGGTCTGCCAAACTACCAAACTGAGCACACCTCGGGTTGCACTGCTCGACACTAGTTCTGCATGGGGTTCGCCACCCTGCGCCACCCTGCGCTGCGCCGGGAAACTAGAGGCCTAAATCTAGACTTAAGGACTTAGAGGCAGCTTCTTTAAGCTGTCAGTGCTCTTAATTCTGTGCAAAAAAAATGTTTTACTAATTTACTCTTTTTACTGTATGTACTCTTATGATGTTGTCCTTGTTATGTTATGTCTGTAACAGTGATTATTTTATGCTGCTGCCTGTCTTGGCCAGGTCTCCCTTGAAAAAGAGATTTTTAATCTCAATGGGACCTCCTGGTTAAATAAAGGTTAAATAAAATAAATTAAAAACTGCAATTGGCTGCCTATTTACCACAGAGGTACCTCAAGCTAAATGACCTTAATGAGGCTTTGTACATGTCATGTACAGGTGGGGTTAAAATGTGTGGGGACCTGCTCTCTGAGGGCAGCAACACTTCAACATTTAGTCTTATAGGATAAGGTGCATCATGGGTATTGGAAATGTCATGTTTTGCTGTGCTTACACTTTAGTCCTTCTGTGATACATCAGCTGTCAGGACTGTGGTCAATGCTGGGTCTCCCTGATCCAGAGGAGAAGCATAAGATGTATCCGTTAAGCTATGCTGTCAGTACTGCTCAGGTCTGAGTGGATCATCAGATTCAGATGCACTCCAGCCACACCTCAGTCACTGATTTGTGCTGTGAAATAAGTAGCTCAGCAGCTCTAATTCCTGTGTGTTCACTAGGGAGAGATTGTCAGTGTCTGTGGATCTCAAAGAACCTGTTTTTCTCAGATTAGTTGATATTGTGTTAATATCTGGACAAAGGCCACGTTCAGACCGACTTCAACTCAAAACTGTAGCCCTCTATTTTATTTGAATGGGGCCAGTCCGATGATGCAGCGGGGGAGATGATGCAGAGGGTTCCATCAAAACACTGCAGAATAGTCTAGCAAATGAATAAAACCACCATGATACCTTTCCAGAGTTGTAAAATCATGTCTGGGCTGTGTTTAGGCATCTGACAAGCCTTCTAATCCATGGATATGTTACTGAGAATAGTACTCTTGGATAAGACTTAATTGTCTCACTGCTACAGAACCTAACATAACATGTGCTCACCAGCAGAGCCCCCTGCTTTATTTTTAACACAAATGCACTTCAAATGTGATCTCAAATACACCTTTTTTCATTTGTTGTGGCCATTTTTATATTGCTATTTTAAATGAATGTGACTGCTGTAGGTAGTTAGCTAGCTATGTTTGAAGATGATATCCCCATTCTTAATCCTACCTATAAAGCTTTGATTGGTTGATTGTCTCTCCATCAAAGAAAGTGGCCATCAATGACGCCAACACCAGATCTCTCTTGGTGTAACCAGGTGGAAAGTGGCGGATGGCAGCAACTCGTTGCATATGGTGCAGGTCATTAGTAGGGGTGGGAATCACCAAAGGACCCACAATACCATATTATCATGATACTTAGGTCAAAATAAAATATTATTGCAATATTAAATGTATTGTGATATGCTGAGTATTGGGATAAAATATATTAAAATATATTGCAATTTATTACCTTTTTTCCAACTGCAAATTATTTCCCCAAAGGAAAACTTTGTCAGCACCTGACTAATAATTTTATTGCAGCAAAATGTGATGAAAAGCAGGCAAAATGACCAACACTTCAAGAAACCTGTCAGAAATGCTGCATACACCTGACAAACTGAACTGATGGCAGATTGGCCGCCGTCTGCAAGGCCAGATTAAGTGCGTGGGCCAAACACTTCTCACGCAGGTATCCTGCTAAATGAATGGCAACACCCATGTTAGATAGATAGAGAGATACTTTGCTCATCCCGAAGGAAATTAAGGCATCCAGTCTGCCACTAAACACGCTCCTCAGTTGTGTGAAAGCTTTGTGAAGCGGGTTGTGGTCATTGTCTATGATTGTCAGTAGCTTGCTCAGGGACCTTTTCCCCTCCACTTAAGTCAGAGACTCCAGCTCCATACCAACAACAGCGCCTGCCTTCCTCACCAGTCTGTCCAGCCATCCAGCATCCTTCTTCCTAATGCTGCCTCCCCAGCATACCACAGCATAGAAGAGGACACTGGCCATGACAGACTGGTAGAACATCAGGAACGTTGTCTGTTAAAACCACAATCCCCCATTCTTATGCTGCATTTTGCAGGTGGTCTGCAGTATTGCTCTGGTGTGACTTTCTGGTGTGACTCTGCTCTAGTTTGGAGAACGTGAGACAGCAGTCGCCAGTCCTCTGTGAGATGATGTGCTGTTATAGTCACATATGAATCCACTGTCCTTGAAGTCCAGGCATCACAGATTAATGCCTCCCTTCCTGCTGTACTCAAAGATTCTACAACTTTATGTTTCACTTCTCTGCAGAGCTTGGGTATGGCTGTGTCGGTAAAAAAAAAAAAAAAAGGTCAGGACGGAGTCACATACCTGTGTTCCAGTGTTTTTAGCATGTAACAAAAGCCTTCGTTTTCAGCAACACTGTATGGACACAGATCTTTGCACATGGAGTAGGTGATGAACTGTGTTATTTCCTTAGCTCTCTCAGAGTTGGATGGTCGTTTTGTCAAGTTTAGTGTGTCCAGTGTGTTTTTTTGCGGAGTGGATTTAGCGTCAGCTAATTGGCTTGTTGTATTCCCAGAGTATTTTATTCCCACATGACACTGCTTGCAAATCACGTGTCATATCAAAGTCCTTGTATCAATACAATATCGCGATACTATGCTTTATCGTTTTTTTCACTCCATCTCTAGTCTTTAGTGGGATGATTACATTTTTCAAAAGCTCTGTAATTACCTAAAACATCAGTGTTTGTTAGTCAAACTCAGATGGAAATAGTGCATTTGTTGCAGAAGATTTTCAGTGTCAGTCATTCATTGTGGGGATTGATGGTGCTGTAGGGAAGGAGTCTTCAATGTTTTTCAGGCCGAGGACCTCTTAGCTGAAAGAGAGATGGAGCAGGGACCCCCTACGTATATAATTTACAAAATTGAGTTGCACTTGAGATAATTCTCTGAATTCTTTGCTTGTTTGCGTTTGCCTGTAGCTGCTAAGCCAGCAGCAGTTTTATCATGGTTAGGTGCGTGAGCCTCACTCTCTGTTCTTTCACTGGTGGGATCTGAGGTGGATGGTGTGACGGAGTCTCTTGCTTGAAAAGTTACAAAATGATCTCACAAAAATTTCTGTACTTGTAATATGATACAGCTAATTGGCCAATATGTTTCAATAGTACATAACTATTAGCTAACTAGTTCACCTTGCTGTTATGGATAGGTGCCACACAGTGATTTAGCATTAGCTAACTCACATGCTTGCACAAGGATCCACAGTTAGCCTATCATTAATGTTAATGTACTGTTAATTAAAATGATTTTGTTGGATTCATGTTCATGTGTATTTTCCAACCTATTTTAATATTTGGAGAAAAAAAAACTTGAATTAAAACTTACATTATCAAGCAGTAATTTGGCGGTCCCCCTGCAGTAACTCTGAGGACCCCCTGTCGAAGACCGATTGTAACGAAGGAACATGTCACCCAGTGCAGCTAACTGATGTGTTTTTAATAGTGTTTGGACAATAATGGAGCTTTATGGCACAGAGGAATGAGATCTATATGTCAGATATTCATACAGACACATCACTTATTGAATACATTCATCGTTGGTTTGGGATTTTGTGCCATTATCACCACAGTTTGTGCTGCTTCTGGGACATTTTCCAAACTCATGCCAAATGACTGGTGCTGAAGTCTTTGTCAGCATCACCCCATTGTCCTCTGTTGCTGCATCCTCCTCTGTTAAACTCAGATGAACTGACATGCAGGTATCCACCTACTCTCTGCCTGCCAGCAGTTACTGATTGACCTGTCATCCATCAACAACTGCTCTAAAGACCATGCAACATGCAGGCTGTGTATTGTCATCATCCTGTTCACATGTTCATTTATTAACTCTGTGTGTGTGTGTGTGTGTGTGTGTGTGTGTGCGTGTGTGTGTGTGTGTGTGACGTAAGTTACCTTCAGACACACAAATCAGACTCAAGAACAATTTGCTAGGGGTACAATAGCTGTGTACCTAATTTGGGAAATATAGCTGATTTTTAGGTAAGTGGTTAAGGTTAGGATTAGGTTTGGTTAGGTAAAGGCTGGGGTTAGGTAAAGGTTAGGGTTATTATGGTAAGGCAAGGAGTGGTTATGGTAAGTCTTCGGGAAATGTATGTAATATTTCATACGTAATTTCCTCACCAATGACCCAACTCTGTGTGTGTGTGTGTGTGTGTATTTTGGCACATATATGTGTCTATGTTTTGCCATGTAGGTGTGCGTTAGTCATTTTAATGTGTGTGTGTGTGTGTGTGTGTGTGTGTGTCAGCAAACATATGGAGGAGCAGACTGTGATGTGCAGAGCTATGTGAGTGGGCCTCTATTTTATTATTCATAATACTGTATGTGATAGCTCTGTGTAATCCCTTTGCATTTTTGTAATGTGGCTCATTAAAAACCTGCTGCACACTTTTATCTTGTGTCGCTTGTCACTAAAGAAAACATTTTTGTTCTGTTGGCCTGAGGGGTATTCCAGGTAGGAGGTTCAACAAACTCTGAGTCTAACCCTGAACTCTGAGTTGATTTACCCTGAGATGGGAAACTCTGAGTTACTGGTTCCAGAACAGCTGATGTGAGTTAGTTCAGTCAACTCTGAGTATGTTCACTCTGAGTTAAGCCGACAATAAAAAGCCATCATCAATGGAGCTCCGACTCCACGATTCACCATGGCAACAGGTAAATAAAAGACAGCGCCTCCATTTTAATCCAGTGGATGTAGAGATATTAATGCATGTGTAGCAGACAGTGCAAGTTTATCTTTAAAAGAAGAGCCTGAGTCAGAGCGAGGAAAGTGTAAATAAGTTAACCATAAAGTTAATAAAAAAGTTTTATTCATCATTTATCAGACTTACATTTCCTTAATTAAGATAAAGTGGTGGAATCTGACTGTGTATCAGGCTGTAGATACATTACATTATATTAATAATATATAATAATATATTTGTTCAGATTTAATCTGATGGGGAAAAACACAGGAGGCAGAAGATTTAAAACATATAGGCTAGGCTATAGATCAAAGACATAAAGACATGACTGTACTCACAGTCTGACCCAGTAATAATATGTTTGGTAATTTGCACTTGAAAAGACGTTGAGGTTAAAATACAGTAGATTTTATGTATGTATGTAATGTTGCACATCTATTTGTATCTTGACTCAACAGCATTCAGTAACTTTATTTCAGCTACAAATGTAGTAAATTTAAAGACACTGAAATGCTGCACCACTGTTCACTCAGAAATATGAACATATAATTCCCAATATTAGGCTATAGGAATTATGTTCCATCAGTGCGACCAATGACATCAGTGATAGAGATCATTAGTCATTGATACTACGTGTCTAAAGCTTCATACCGATTTTTTAAATGTAAATAATTAGACCTACACATTATGTGCAGTAAACATTTGGGAGCTGCTCTAACAGACTGACAGTCTGATCCTTGTGCACAGTGTTATAAAAAATAATAAATATAATGAGGACAGGTTTGATTCTGAGCTGAGGGTGAATTCTCGCTGTGTAATATTTGAATGTAAAGACAAAAACTGATGTCCAAAGAAATGATTGATGTGCATAAATTCAGTAACTTAAGACAGTCCTGAGTAACAAACTAATATCCAGCAGGATTTAGACTGTGACAGACGGTAAATCTCCGCTAATGAATGCGCTTCGATACAAGCTTTGACACGGACTGAATGAATGAGGAAATGAAACAGCGTGTAAGAGGGAGGAGACAGAGAAAAACTCAGGGTTTATTGAAGAAAACCTGTCAGCGAGCAGGCTATGTTCGCAGAGTCTGTTACCATGGTGACTGACTCAGAGTTTCAGTTACCTCTCTTTCTGGAACGGATAACTCAGAGTTTCCCTCATCTCAGGGTTAACTTACTCTGAGTTTTCACATAACCCGCTTTCTGGAATACCCCTCTGTTGTATAATTGTTACGTTTAAATTCTGAGCTGAGGTTCACAGTAAAACAAAATAAATATGTTAAGAAGTGTCCCAAAGAGTGTCCCAGAAAGAACATTCTGCAGCACAGGAAGTGGTACATTTTATATTTTCAAGAGCATTCAGAATTCTAAACAGCTGAAATGTTTATATGCACACAATAGTGCAAGTTGACTGTATGTAAACAGTCTGATAAAGACATTTACATGATCCCATTGTTTAACAGTTTCCAATGATTGTTGCATACCATAAGAAATATAACACCTACCGCAACTGTCTAGAGAAAATTGTGCCTTCAGAGATTTTAATATGCTTCTATTCTGGTGACAGCCATGGCCAGAGGCATTATTTTGGAGCTGTATGTCAGAGTGTGGATAATTTTGCTCAGGTTCAGTTCAGGTTTGGCTCACTTGACATGCTGCTGTGTTGTGCTATGGCTCATTCAAGTGCTGGAATTTGTTATTGACGTGCCAGAACGAAACACAGGCTTTGCTCCAACTGAATGTGCATGTGGCGTGTTTGACTGTGCGTAACAGCAGCCTTTTGATGGCCATTTACACACTGTCCATGTGGGATCATTAGGGGTGCAACAGTACAGGTAGCCCACAGTACGGTCCGTACCGTACTTCGGTTTTTGGGCCACGGTTTCACTTCAGTTTCGGTACGCATTTTGTGCAGAAAGAGAACAACCATGACTGAAACCATGTTTCTAGCAACGTTTGCAAACAGTGAAATTTCTGTTAACTGTTTTCACTCCCTCGTCGTTTTATTCAACAGCAAAACCGAAATGATCCCACACCGGAGATTTGTATGAAGCGGGTGCTTCTTCAGACTTATGTCTCTCAAATCCTCTGTTCCACTTGCCATGGCTCTTTATGTTTGTTTTTTTCTGCTTATTTTCTGTGTGAGGTGAGCGTCACTTTCCCCGCCTCCAGTGTGAGGGGGTGAGTGGGCGGAGCCGCAACAGTGATTGGACATTAACTCGCGGGGAGGGCTTTTGTGCAGCAGGCTGACTCAGCTGTTCTCTTTATACATCCATGGACTCAGCCTGTGGAGAGGCACACACACACACACACAAACACACACACACACCACAGTGGCCTGTAAAGCATCAATGCAAAATTAATTGCAAAACCGAAAACCCGCCGTCCATAAGGGTGTATTGATCCATGCAGGGCAGACCGAACGGTTCAATATTTTACAGAGGACCGTTGCATCTCTAGTGATCATGGTAAACAGAAAAGCTGTAACCATGATAACAATAACTATGTCAGGCAACAAATTGCGTTGGGCTCGGGTAGGGTTCAGACTTAAAAATCAGAAAGGCTGTCGGGTTCGGGCTGGGCTCGGTGATAACTGTCTCGGACTCGGGTTGGGTTCGGTTAGGAAAATGCGGCCCGAGCCACGCTCTGTTGTGTCTGTCTGTCTGTCTGTCTGTCTATCTGTCAGTCCATCCTTACATATGGCTGTATATGTATGTTCATTTGCCTTGAAGGATTTTCCTTATATTTGGCACAAATGTCCACTCAGATCCAAGGATAAACTGTCAAAGCAATGGCGATTTTAAGGGGTGGCCTGGGGTGGCCGGGGCCACCCCTGAAAACTCATTTGCCACCCCTGTGGCCACCCCAGATCTGATAGGTGCTATGCAATGCTGCCAATCAATGACGACAGGTAATCAGCTGATTTAGGGCCAGTTTTACATTTTTAACTAACACAGTAATGGTCGTACTGAGGCTGTGAGAGCTGATTTCTGCTCAGCGGATGTTTGGCCAATGGCCATGTAGGTCTGATAGGTGAGCCATCAGCCATGAGATGAGCACACCGCATCTGCTGCTGCTGCTGCTAATGAAACAGGAAGACAGTCACAGTGACAACGTCAACTGCAGAACTGCTGGATAAAAACGGCATACTGAATCAAAGCCAATGTTTCAATTTATGCCTTCATCAGGGCCCTGGACATGAATACTGTCTGGGTTGAAAACCACTTTTTGCACATTTTCATACGGTGTCGTAGCATTGTTTCCACCTCTCATTGTTCCGACCTCTCATTAGTCCGACATCCCGTTGTTCTGATATGTGATTATTACTGTATTTGTGTACCATAGAGGATCCGCAATGCAACAAAAGTAGGCTACTGGTCGAGATACAAGTGTCATAGAGAGGAGAGAATGAAACACCATAACCTCCTGTTATTAACTCTGGGGTCAGGGTTGTGTGGGGAGCTCTCCGCAGTGCTGAACGGCTCCCGGCGGCTCCGCGACCAGCTCTGGGTCAGCTGGGAACGGCTTGAGGCAACGCAGGCTCACAGCTTATGTGTTTGCCACTTTCTTTTTCATTTTAACCCACACCATGATCTTTTCCTAACCCTAACCAAGTGGTTTTTGTGCCTAAACCTAACCAGACCTTAACCACAGGGCATCGTGATGATTTCGGAACAATGGGACTTCGGAACAATGGGTTTAATATGGTCGGAACAATGGGATGTTGGACCAATGGGCTGTCGGAAAAATGGGCAGACCCCTTTTCGTATATCATAAGGCATCATATATAATGACATTATTCAGTCATCAGGCCTTCACCTGTGTCACCTGCATTGTTACCTATGTTTGCTTAACTAATTTAGGCCCCATCTTGTGGTTAAATAAAAACACACCTGGCAAAGAACAAACCAAAAAAATCAAATTCCAGTATCTCCAACAAATTATATCTAAGCTAAATAATACCATGAACTAAGCATGTAAAGAACAACAAATATTCCTTTTTTCCTTACAAGCTTATTTTATCTTTTGCTTACAGATAAACTTTTTAATAAGGCCTATCTTTAAGTATTAAGCTTTGATTTGAATTTTTTGGTTTGCTCTGTTGCCTGGATTGCTGTGTTTTTATGTAACCACAAAATGGCGCCTCAATTAGTAGAGCAAACACAGGTAACAATACAGGTGACACAGATGATGAGCTGATGACTGATTAATGTTATTCTATAGGATGAGTTAAGAGCAGTTGAATATTGCTACCCTAATCGAACTTGTGAAGAGATGAGGACTTTAATCCACTATAAGGAAATGGCTCTTAGAAAATTTGTACCCTATCCTGAACATAATTACTGATTAAAAATTGACATGTTAAAATAACCAGAGATTCCTGAGGACTGTGATAGGTGGAAATGGAATTAAAAAAAAAGACTTTTTTTTTTTAAATATTTTTTTACCTGCATAGACACCTTTATTTGACAGTTACGAGACAGGAAATCATGGGAGAGAGAGGGGATGTGACATGCAGCAAAGGTCCTCCTGCTAGGATTCGAACCGGGGTTGGCTGCGTACGTGGCATTATACTTCGCTATGCCATGGCCACCCCATACTAGCTTTGTGTCCCATCTTGGCCACACCAGTAAAAATGTCCTGGATACACCACTGGGTCAAAGGTCACTGTGACCTCACAAAATATGTTTTTATACCTCCGCACCAGCAATAGCCATGGCCAGAGGCATTGTTTTCAGGGTTGTCCTTCTGTCCATCCCATCCTTGTGAACATGATATTTCAAGAACGCCTCAGGGGAATTTCTTCAAATTTGGCACTTGGACTCAACAATAAATTGGTTAGTTTTATGTGGTCATAGGTCAAAGGTGAAGGTCTCTGTGATCTCGCATCCATCTTATTCTTGTGAACACAATATCTCAAGAACAGCTTGAGGGAATTTCTTCAAATTTGGCACAAATATCTACTTGGACTCAGTGATAAACAGATTAGATTTTAGTGGTCAAGGTCACTGTGACCTTGAGAACATTTTGAACAACAACATAACAACAGCATAACATAACAATTGAAACTGGCCTCTGTACAGGCACTGAGTTATAAATACAGTAGATGTCTTCTTGATTGTTTTCAAAAAGGTCATCGGTGTGTTGATCTATGGAGCTTTTTCCCTGTCTTTATTCAAGAGGGTGTTCTATCAGTTTGAGAGCATTATTTATTGGTTTCACGTTCAGATTTTGTAATATTGTCCCTCAAAACCCTGCCCTCGCACTCAAATAGCCTCTGCTTGCGCTTAGATCTACTCTGTCTTTGCTCCAACTGTGTGCTCGCACTCAGATACCATGTTGCTTGCACAGATTTCCTACTCGAGTTTCAGCTTTTCTCCTCACGCTCAAACTGCTTCTATGCGCTCGCGGATTTTCTGCTCTCAGATTTCTACCTTGTGCTTGGATTTTTTTGTGAAACAACCCTGTCAAAATCCCCCAGTCAATAGAACGGCAGGTTTACTGTTGACCAGTGAAATGATCCCTGCCTCCTTGTGGGCGTGCTCGCTTTAGTTTCAGAGTGTCCCATCTGGGCGGGTACTCTTTAACCGGGTTCATCCACTCCCACCCTCCAGAGCTTTATTAAATGCTCTTCCCTTGCTTTCTTACTTTTGGAATGACGCCGATTGTCATGAATTCGCATCATACCGCTTCCATTCAGACTGCAGCCGAGATAGTGCCAGTTTGTGCATATTAAGTACGTACCTAGGAACCTTTTTCAAGCACTGGTTTCTTGTAGGACCGGTCAGAGTGAGAACTACATCTGGTTCATGGAAGCTAACGCTTTGGCTAACAACCGCTGCGTGTGGAGGCTGCAAATTTGGAGAAATTGTCCAATATGAGGTAAGTTGTGCTAAGATAAAAAAAATACGTACCAGCTTATTGTTTGCTTCTACAGCTGACATATTGGAATAGACTTCATGTGGCGAATATATTTTACGTTATTTGAAGATTTCTGTTTGTTGCGAATTTGGCTACATTCGACCATAACGGCTACATTCGGCCGTAACGGCAGCATAGAAATAATGCTGTATTTATATAGATTTCAGCACTCACATGTGTTTCCTTTGGGAAATGCCATTCTAGTTAATTTCTATAAATATTATAAAAATAGCATGCTGGGATATAAATGCAATTTCTGTGCTTTTTCACAACACAGAACAAAATGAATGCATCAGTGTTCTGTGGGAAGAGACCAGGTGGACTTCAAACCAGGGTTCGACCAGTCGAAAGGGACGACAGCTGTCTCAATGACAGTGGGGATAGTGATGAAGACTACACTCCTACACCAGGTGATGAAAACGGCAGTAACAGCTACAGACGCCCCTATCACTGCCGTTTTCATCACCTGGTGTAGGAGTGTAGTCTGTACGTTGCATGCACAGGCCCCATGCACAGAGGCACCGCCTCGCTGCAGCGGTCGCGGGCTCGACCCCAGCCTGCGGCCCATGTCATTCCCCCATTCTCTATTTCCCCACTTCATGCTGTCATAAAGCAAAAGGCCAAATAGATAATCTCATTAAAAAAAACAACAGTAATAATGCTATAATTTGTGTAGACTTTCAGCTTTTTGTCGTTTACATATGGCCAAATGTTTGTGAATGTAACCATGTCTACATGATGTGTATGTAATGTAGATAAAAATGTCTGCACTTTTCTATAGTGATTTCTTTTTTCTATACCAGGTGATTAAAGCAGCAGTAGTGAGAGTACTGACAACAGGAGCAGCAGTGATGAAGACTCCGATGGAAATCATGATGCACTTCCTTGCATCAGTGCTCTAAGTGAAAAGCTTGAGCTCTGTTTCACATTGGCTTGTAATAGCTGGTACTATAGTCAGGACATTGAAAATAATTGTGTGGCTTCAATAAAATCTACATACCTGAGACGGGAAAATGTGTTTTATTATTATGATTTTTTTTTTTTTTTTTTTTTACCATTTTTGCCTGTTGTTGCTAATTTGCATCATACCTAAATTTATATCTATTATATGTGCTAAAGACAAATTAACAATCTTCATATAATTTCGCATCAGCTTGAAAGCAAAAGCACGTGTAATTATTTTTTTTTTATATATTTGTAAACAGGCATCAAGGAGATAAAGGGGCTGTTAATTTACACATGTGCACCTGTATTTTTTTTTTACTATAATAGCCACATAGAATATATATATATACAGTACAGGCCAAAAGTTTGGACACA
Source organism: Epinephelus lanceolatus (assembly GCF_041903045.1). NCBI lineage: Eukaryota > Metazoa > Chordata > Actinopteri > Perciformes > Serranidae > Epinephelus > Epinephelus lanceolatus. The sequence goes on from NC_135739.1 coordinate 42,825,903, forward strand.
CCTTCTCATTCAATGCGTTTTCTTTATTTTCATGACTATTTACATTGTAGATTCTCACTGAAGGCATCAAAACTATGAATGAACACATGTGGAGTTATGTACTTAACAAAAAAAGGTGAAATAACTGAAAACATGTTTTATATTCTAGTTTCTTCAAAATAGCCACCCTTTGCTCTGATTACTGCTTTGCACACTCTTGGCATTCTCTCCATGAGCTTCAAGAGGTAGTCACCTGAAATGGTTTTCCAACAGTCTTGAAGGAGTTCCCAGAGGTGTTTAGCACTTGTTGGCCCCTTTGCCTTCACTCTGCGGTCCAGCTCACCCCAAACCATCTGGATTGGGTTCAGGTCCGGTGACTGTGGAGGCCAGGTCATCTGCCGCAGCACTCCATCACTCTCCTTCTTGGTCAAATAGCCCTTACACAGCCTGGAGGTGTGTTTGGGGTCATTGTCCTGTTGAAAAATAAATGATCGTCCAACTAAACGCAACCCGAAAGGGATGGCATGTCGCTGCAGGATGCTGTGGTAGCCATGCTGGTTCAGTGTGCCTTCAATTTTGAATAAATCCCCAACAGTGTCACCAGCAAAACGCCCCCACACCATCACACCTCCTCCTCCATGCTTCAGTGGGAACCAGGCATGTGGAATCCATCCGTTCACCTTTTCTGCGTCTCACAAAGACACGGCGGTTGGAACCAAAGATCTCAAATTTGGACTCATCAGACCAAAGCACAGATTTCCACTGGTCTAATGTCCATTCCTTGTGTTTCTTGGCCCAAACAAATCTCTTCTGCTTGTTGCCTCTCCTTAGCAGTGGTTTCCTAGCAGCTATTTGACCATGAAGGCCTGATTGGCGCAGTCTCCTCTTAACAGTTGTTCTAGAGATGGGTCTGCTGCTAGAACTCTGTGTGGCATTCATCTGGTCTCTGATCTGAGCTGCTGTTAACTTGCCATTTCTGAGGCTGGTGACTCGGATGAACTTATCCTCAGAAGCAGAGGTGACTCTTGGTCTTCCTTTCCTGGGTCGGTCCTCATGTGTGCCAGTTTCGTTGTAGCGCTTGATGGTTTTTGCGACTCCACTTGGGGACACATTTAAAGTTTTTGCAGTTTTCCGGACTGACTGACCTTCATTTCTTAAAGTAATGATGGCCACTCGTTTTTCTTTAGTTAGCTGATTGGTTCTTGCCATAATATGAATTTTAACGGTTGTCCAATAGGGCTGTCGGCTGTGTATTAACCTGACTTCTGCACAACACAACTGATGGTCCCAACCCCATTGATAAAGCAAGAAATTCCACTAATTAACCCTGATAAGGCACACCTGTGAAGTGGAAACCATTTCAGGTGACTACCTCTTGAAGCTCATGGAGAGAATGCCAAGAGTGTGCAAAGCAGTAATCAGAGCAAAGGGTGGCTATTTTGAAGAAACTAGAATATAAAACATGTTTTCAGTTATTTCACCTTTTTTTGTTAAGTACATAACTCCACATGTGTTCATTCATAGTTTTGATGCCTTCAGTGAGAATCTACAATGTAAATAGTCATGAAAATAAAGAAAACGCATTGAATGAGAAGGTGTGTCCAAACTTTTGGCCTGTACTGTATATATATATATATATATATATATATATATATATATACATATATGTAAATGGCGCACATGTGTAAACGTGTGTGTACCCTTTATTCCAAAAGTCGTAAAGAAAGCAAGGGAAGAAGAGTGGATGAACCCGGTTGAAATGTACCCGCCTGGACAGGACGCTAAAAGCGAGCGCGCCCACAAGGAGGCAGGGATCATTTCACTGGTCAACAGTAAACCTGCCGTTCTATTGGTTGGTGGATTTTGACAGGGTTGTTACACAAAAGAATCCAAGAGCAGGTCAGAAATCTGAGAGCAGAAATTCCACGAGCGCACAGAAGCAGTTTGAGTGTGAGGAGAAAAGCCAAAACTCAAGCAGGAAATCTGTGCAAGCAACATGGTATCTGAGTGCGAGCACACAGTTTGAGCAGAAACAGAGTAGATCTAAGCGCAAGCAGAGGCTATTTGAGTGCAAGGGCAGGGTTTTGAGGGATAATATTACAAAATCTGAACGTGAAATCAATAAATAATGCTTTCAAACTGATAGAACACCCTCTTGAATAAAGATAGGAAAAAAGCTCCATATTGATCAGGATAAATCTGAGCGCAAAGAATGAAAGAGAACCTGCCCCCCCTAAATACCCTAGCACAGGTGCCTTTGAGCAATGCATTTAAGTCTGTGGTTGTTGTTGTTGTGGGAATGTGTGGAACTATGTGAGTTTGAAGTAGGTCTTATTGAAAATTAAAGCTGGATAAGTATTGGTTAAAACGTCTTTAGGTACACAAGTATGCAGAGAGTGGCTCACATGCTGCCGCTTGTCTGTGTGTACATATTGGTTAATTATACATTAATTAAAATCAGAACATTCTCCATATTGGATTAAAAGTCTAATCATACTATGGTACTTACGGGGCTCTGCCTTAATTGCATTCCTGAATTGCGTTCCTTTAATCACATTATAGTTTTGATTGATGGAAACATTTTAAAACCTTTTTGTATTCTTTCTGTAATGTTTGTCAGTAAGGGGTGCTGTACAGACAAACTACAGAAGCAGTGTTTCAGATTGTGTAGTGCTCCTGATTCCTGATCGAGGGGGAAATCGAGGGGGAAGCAATAAATAGGATATTCTTGAGAAATTCTATAAGATATTCTTTTTCCTGCTTCTCTTTTAAACTCTAAAGAGGCCTGTTGCTCCTGAAATGGCAATCAAAAATGCTCCTGCTTCTATTTGAAGTTATCATGTCGGTTTGCTGCTAGGTGCACAGTGAACTGTTGTCAGTTGTTTTTGCAGGCAGAGGTGGACCTCTAGTAGTCAGAGGTCACTTTTTATTCCACAGTCAATTTGCTCATTCTAAACTCTCCTCCTACAGGTTGGAGTGGGTGGAGATCATCGAGCCGCGCACACGGGAGCGTATGTACGCCAACCTGCTGACGGGCGAGTGTGTGTGGGATCCTCCTCAGGGTGTTCGCATCAAGCGGACTGGTGACAACCAGTGGTGGGAGCTGTTTGATCCCAACACCTCGCGCTTCTACTACTACAATGCCTCCACCCAGCGCACAGTGTGGCACCGGCCCCAGGGCTGCGACATCATCCCCCTGGCCAAGCTGCAGACTCTGAAGCAGCACACTGATGCTGCTAACCCCCGTCCTGCAGGTGGAGGAGGAGGGAGAGCGTCAGCTGACAACAGCCCCGGACGTAACAGCGGGGTCAGCCGAGAGGGAAGTACTTCCTCCTCCCTCGATCAGGAGCTCTCTGAAAAACAGGGCAACAGAGAGGAGGCAGACAGGTAAGATGAGTCACCTGATAGAGGCAGGCAAACTGCAATCTAACAGACAAGACCAATTTATTAAGCCTTGTTTCCACCAAGCAGTCTGATTCAGTTCAGCTCAGTTCAGTCTGATACATATTAGAACAATTATTTTTACGTTTATATGGTGAAGAGTTGTAGATGGAACCAGTAGTGCCATTTCTCACTGTCCCTATTTTTGTCATTGAGAGAGACTCTCACTCCAGCCTGTTCTTTTTGTTCTGGGGAAATTGTCTGTGTACAACCATGTTAGATGGACAATAAACGAGGTGCAGACGTTCCTCTGCATCACTGGTGAAGAGGAAATACAGCGAAACTCGGCAGACCAGTCACGAAGAGTAACCTAAATTTAAGAGTACTGTCTGCAGTGGATATGTTGAACAGATCCAGGGTCTAGGTCCATGTCTGTATGGATTATGTGCAGTACAAAAGGTACTATTCTGAAAGGTTTTTGTGGAAACACGGCTTTTCTGTCTAAAGTCTTAACATTAAAGAAGAATCTACCAACTTTTACACATCAAATTCTGTTTACAACCGTTGGAGTACATATAAAAAGAGAGTTCTCTGAAGCCTTTTGTGGCTCTTATAAATTGCAGCCTACATGAAAAAATAGTTGTGTATATTTGTGCTCTTCACGTTCAACCTTATCATGTATCAAAGCAGAATTCCTTGTCCATGTCTCCGGTTTGCAAATGTCCAAATATGAAGACCATATATTAAGAGTGATGATTTGGGTGTGGGGGAAAAAAAACACATTTTCTACTTGTGTTAACAGTAGATTCATCCACTTAAATGTTGCGTTACTGCTCTTCTTGTTCCTAGAATATTGGTAACCCTTGATGCCATGTGCTGCCTGGAGAGAGGCTAAATAGATGCTGAACAGAGCAAGGTTCTGCATTTGAATATTCAGCCAGAATCTCACATGACTCTGAAAATATTCTCTCATAACATAAAGCAATAGGTGGAAAGCCACTTTATATAACCCCACATTACATAAAAGCATTAGTTTTCCTGTTAAAGGTCAGCATTAGACTGTTTCCTTCCGTTCTAGTGTCACTCCCTCTCTTTCTTTTCTTGCTATCTCTTGCTGTCTTATCAACCCATCCCCTCCTTTCTGTTTCCGTCACTGTCCATTAATTTCTGTCCTCTCTCACCTTCAGAGCCTCTCACCTCTCTTTACAACCCCCCCCCCCCCAAATGCACAAATGCACACGCATGCATGCACACACACACACAGCAGTATACAGTGTGCAAGTGTCCTGGCTGTTGTAGCCAGTTATTCACATTATGTGCACTCAGAGGAACGGCAAAGCACTGTTCTTAGAGACAATTACAGACTCTGTCTGTACTGTATGTTGCTGAATGAGAAATCTACAGTGACACAGATTTATCAGGCCAGTACTGAACTACCCTACTGACCTGCCGACAGCCCCACTGGCTGTAGCCGTGGCATTATGGTATTATGCTTTCATGTTTGCTGTCTCATGCTTGTGAACATGGTATCTCAAGAACACTTTGGGGAATTTTCTTCAAATTTGGCACAAACATCCACTTTCACTCAAAGATGAACAGATTAGACTTTGGTGGTGAGTTTGGTGGTCAAAGGTCAAGGTCACATGGCCTCACATATGTGTTTTTGGCCATAACTCAAGAATTCATGCACTCATTATGACAAAAATTCAATGTCTAATAGATGAAATAATGAAGTGATGACATTTTATATCCAAAAGGTCAAAGGTCAACTTCACTGTAACATCACAGTATACTACAGAAACACATTTCTGGCCATTATTCAATGTCATATCTCAGGAACAGAAGGGGAGACATTTGGTCAGATATTGAACTGGTGACACTCATCTTGGGTGTCCACCTTGAAACTGTGCTGATTGTATAGATCTTCTGTGCTGTTGTGGGGGAAGATGTGTGTGAAGCATCTGTGTTTTCACAGACATGGATGTAAACTGTAAGTGCAACTTGACTTGTTTGTTGAGGCAACTGCAAGGCAGTAATTCTAGTTATTTTTATTGTCCTCCCCAACAGTGAAATGAAATATCTACCCTTTATTCCCGCCTCTGTTGAAAAACTGCATTAGAAACACCTGCACACACAAAAGTGAAGTCGTGCACACTCTGTACAGTCTGTACACACAGTAGTTGAAGGTGGAACCTGATTCACTTGTAATTTATGTGAAAGCTTGTATAAAAAGGTCCAGTATAAAGATACCACCTAGTGACAGTTGGTTCATCTGTCTGTTCATCTGTCCAGCAAGGTGGTTTAGAGTGGCATATCTGAAGTAGAATCAAATGTTATGCTACTGTCTTGTCCCATTGGTTCACCACCTGCATGTAGTTATAGCAGTTAGCAGTGTATTTAGAGTGGAAGCTACAGTAAGTGTCTGGCTGAAGATGGTCTCTGGAGAGAGTAAATGCTGTTAAGGAGAGCAGGATAGGCAGTTTGTCATAGACCACACAGCTTCCTCTGTGACAGATGGGAGCTTTTGACCTCCACACAGCTCTACCTCCCTGCACACACTAAGGATCCTATTAAAAGAGGAAGTGAGGGAGGGATGAATGGAGAGAAAGAGGGCAGAGAGAAGGAGAGGAGATCACTATGAAGAAGAGAGGAGAGGATAGATTAAAGTGGCTCATTCACTCACAGTTTGTATGTTTGTCCTCCTTTTATATGCAGTGTCTGAATTAATCAGGACATAGACATACTGTATAGTGAATACACACTGCAAGAACAACAGAGGACATCTAATATTGTGCAAAGACCTGCATACACACGCATAGTACACACACAGTAGATACGAGGGGTCTTTGTCTAAATCCATCATTTTAAGGTCATAGTTACTGAGTCTTGACTTGTAAAGATCAACTGTATAGGTGTTTTGCCCGAAAAGTGCCATTTACATTTGAAAATTCTGGGTTGTCTGTCTATTCTTGTGAATGCGATATCTCAAAAATGCCTTGAGGGAGTCTCTTCAAATTTGGTACAAACATTCACTTGGAGTCAAGAATAAACTAATTAGAATTTGGTGGTTGAAGGTAAAAGATCAAGGTCACTGTGACCTAACAAAAATAGTTTTTGGACATAACTCAAGAATTCATACACTCTTAAGTGCAATATTGTAGGCAACTGGACTTGCTTGCGTTTCTTGAAGATGTTTCGCCTCTCACCCAAGAAGCTTCTTCAGTTCTAAATGACTGGTACGAAGTTACAGGCTATAAACCATGTGTGGGTGGGAACCCTTGCAGAGTCACAGGGGTCACGTGAGCTCTTAGTTTCAGTCGTTAAGGTCACAATGTGAGTAGTTGACCCACCTGGCCACCATGTGAGTTGTTAGGGTCAGGTGGGACCAGGGTTGAATGGGTGTGAAGTCGTCTGGGGAAGGATCCCAAGACTGCATTGTAGGTGGGGGATAAGTAGTGTCGTAAGCCACCCCCTCTGTTTAACGATGGTCGTTCCAGCTTGACGTAGATGGCTTCTTTTACTCCCCTTTCAGACCATCTTTCCTCCCTTTGTACCAGTCATTTAGAACTGAAGGAGCTTCTTGGATGAGAGGCAAAATGTCTTCAAGAAACGCAAGCAAGCCCAGTTGCCTGCGATATAGCACTTACGATTACCATGACCTGGATGACTGAGAATCTTCACTGGCAATTCATACACTAATTATGACAGATTTCTCTAAAATGTATAATAGAACTGGACTGATTAGACTTTGGTGGTCAAAGATCACTGTGATCTCACAAAACATTTGTCCATAACTCAAGATTCAACAATTCATAAATTTCACAAAAATGTCTAATACATTAAATAATGAAATTATGACATTTTATATACAAAAGGTCAAAGGTCAGCTTCAGTGTGACATTATGATGTTCTGCATAAAACACTTTTCTGGCCATTACTCAATGTCACTTCTCAGGAACAGAAGGGGAGACATTAGGTCAGATACTGAATTGGTGACTCTAATCTTGGGTGCCCACCTTGAAACTGTGCTGATTGTATAGCTTTTCTGTGCTGTCAGGGGGAAGATGTGTGAAGTATCCGTGATTTCACAGACTTGGATGTAAACTGTACGTACAACTTGACTGGTTCACAGAGTCATATAACCAAGAGGCGGTAATTCTAGTTCTGTCATCACTGGCCATGATGTCTGGAAAAGTGGCAGCTGCAGGCTACCAGTCAGCTACACTGTGTCATCTTTAGTGGTGGTTTTCCCTGTGGATGCATGCGACTAGAAAAGACAGTGAAAAAAATACAGGGAGAGTTAGTGATCCCGCTTTTGATTTCAATAATTCAATTGAAAGCTCATTTCCATTAATTTCCGATGTAGAATCTAAATTGTGACACCCCCTGATACACACACACACACACAAGCACAAATGGCTAAGGTAGCCTGATTTTGTTCGATTCATTGCCAGGGATATAAAAGATCTGTGGTAGAGCTTCTTATTGTACTGCTGGTGCTCAGCCTGTCAGTATACCTGAGACCTTGATGTGTTGGGACACTGCTGTTTACCTAATATTTTTGCAGCTGTTTTACTCAACATAATTATATAACCTATTTTACATAGGCTGTCAGTTTAATTAAGGATACAGGCTTATCTCCTTAGACAGCCTCTGGAGTGGTTCTGTGTACGGTTGCAAATTGAAGGAATATTCGTGGTGAAAACTTTCCAAGGGAATTAACAGGATTTAATGGGAATTCATTGGAAATTAAGTGGAAATATATGGGTTATTTGCTCAGGTTGTATTTACCATGTTATAGGCAGATAGAAACAATCCTTTGACCATATCAGCAGACATAATCCATTTATTTTCAGCCTAAATCCATTAAATTGTCAGATACATACAATGAGAAATGTGCCAGTGTGCTAAGTTAGCAAGACAGCAAGTTAACTAATGGGGAGAGATGCTTTGAAAATTTAAACTGTGTGGATTGTGTGTGAACATAGGGTTTAAAGTGAGCAACCAATTTGTAAAGCCATTTTTTACAAAAATGAATTGAAATAGATCAGTTAAGGGAACTCCTCAATTATCCTGCATGGTAACAGCTATAGTAGCTAGCAAAAACTAGCAGATGGTGTCAACAAGTTATGAAGTGTGTACTTTGCTTAAGGCTAATGTTGGCAGGTTAACTGAAATACCATAAATAAATACAAAATATATTTACCCCAGAAAAATAATCAAAACTTAAATGTAATCATGTAGTGCTTTGGCTCACACAGTGCAGTAGTGTTGGCAGTAGTGTGGGCTACACATGTGATGACAGAATGCACTGTGCATGCAGAGGGTTATAATTTTACTGAATTCCTATTGAATAGGATGCTGGCAAAGTATCTCTACATGTGATTGAAGAGTGTGCTGCTGAATGGAGTGCATAGTGACAGTTTAATTAAATAGGCACACTTTTGACCAAAACATGCCGTAAGAATTAGTATTGTTATTTTTATGTGTATTGTCCCCCAAATAAGTTCACTGTTAAAAGGCAAACTTTTTCCAAAATTTCTCAAACCTAACTTCCCTTGGAAAATTTCCTGAAATATTTTGAGAAGCTGTTCTTAATACATCATATGTGTTTCACTAAACAGCAGTGCAAGGAGCAGTGTTGGAGGGGGCATATTGTTCAGGTACTCTGAGATGAGACTCTAGTCCTTTTCAAAAGAGCAAAAGAGGTATGATGGGTGTGATGTATGACACAATAGTGTTGGCCTCTAGTGTGACATATAAGATACTCGTCGGGCAGATATGGCGGTTGAACTCATCCTCTGCTTGGATGGTAAGGAGCTCCTGGACCTCATTGTCTCCCGAGTTTGCAGATATCCCCCCCCCCCCAAACAACCTATTACAGCCGGGCTCCACCGGGCACGTCAGCGGCGCGACACGTCTGCAGCGCGAGTCCCGTAGCAGCTCGCCTCCCCTGTTAATCAATTACAGCGGCTCCACCGGCAACAGGAGTGGCGCGACAACCCCCGTCTGTCCTGCAACAACTCTCTATTTTAGGATGCTCTTCTATTTTTGTCGCACTACGCTCCCCTACGCGACCCTCCAGCAGATAAAAACTACATGAAATAGTGTGCTAAACGAGCACAATGTGTTTTTAAATGAATAAACCATTATCAGAGGTGATATGTGATGATTTTTTTTCATGCATTTACCCATGTTTATCCGTGACATTGTGTAAATGTCCGTGGCGGACATTTGAAAGCGAGTAGATGACAAACAGTACAGTAAATTTGTAGATAACGCAAATATATGTAATAACTTAGGTGGACAATGCTTTCACTTACCCATTTCATGCAGGCTACATGCAGCCTCTCGGCTCAGCAAACGGTAAACAATCCCGCTGGCTTCTCTACGTGTTGCTTCCGTACACCGTCAGTGGAGCCCAAATGAATACGCCGCGACGCTACGCTGACGTGACGCTTACGTTTGCAGCCGGTGGAGCCCGGCCATTAGTGTAGCAGTCAGTTGGCTAGCTAGGTGTGTTGAGGTTTCAAAGAGGGTTTGAACTCTTTTCTCAAGCCTCGCAACTACTTCCATCACTTTATGTGTCAACCAAGTGCAACACAGTGAATGTTTGCCTTTATCCCCATTTTTATGATTCTCTTTATGCCTCCGCCCTGGTGACAGCTGTGGCCAGAGGCTTTCTATGTTTTTCAGGTTGTCTGTCCATCCTTCCATCTGTCAATCCCGTTCTCACAAATGCTATATCTCAAAAATGCTTTGAGGGATTTATTTTTTTTTTCAAATTTGGCAGGTACGTCCACTTGGACTCAACAATGAACTGTTTGCTGTAGATTTTGGTGGTCACAGTTCACCATGACCTCGTCTTTCTCATTCTTAGGAAAATTTGGAGGGAACTGCTTCAAATTTGGCACAAACGTCCACTTGGACTAAAGAATGAACTAATTAGAAATTTGGTGGTGATAGGTTAAGGTCACTGTGACCTTGGATCTATCTCATTTTTGTATAAGTGCTATCTCAAGAAGACCTCAAGGGAGTTTCCTCAAATTTGGCACCATTATGGATGTGTTGTATGACTTTATTTGTTTCCAGCATACTAAGGCCTTAACAACTTACATTAGCTCCCTATTACTGGCTTACAACCAAAGAGGTAAAGAAAGCACCCTTGATGAACACCTAAAAAATGCATTATGAAAGCCATGACTCCTGTTGATAGTTTTATTTGAATTCACAAATATGTGAGACTACAATGGCATGATAAGCATTAATGACTTGTTGTAGGGATGTAAGACATACAGGCCATCAATGGCTCTGGTGGCTGAGAGTCAAGGCACCATCTCAGGAAAGGTTTATTACCTGTAGTAACTGACCGTTTACAGTGGTCACTGTTATACATACATATTGGGGCTGCAGAAGCAAAAAAAAAAAAGGAGCAATCTGAAATATGGTGCTGTGTGAGCAAAATTACAAATTGGCATTACCACCTCCCCTCTTCCACCAAGCCTTTACCTGCCCGTTCTGTGTCTTTTACTGTGAAAGGGAATTATTCGTGGATGGTCCAAGAAACTGGCCATGAAGCCACTTCTGTCCTCAAATCTTTGATCCTTGGAGCATGCAGGGTTTTGTGTGTGTGTGTGTGTGTGTGTGTGTGTGTGTGTGTGGTGAAGAGGCCTGGTGGCACAGCTGCAGACTGTCAGTACAGATGGCTGAGAGATCTGCTCTCACGCATCCCTTATTGGATCTGGTTAAATGTGAAGTGTCTACCAACTCTTTCAGCATCTCTCTCACACACACACACACACACACACACACACACACAAAATAGCAGCAGTGGAGTCACAGTTACCATGTGGTCTGCACCACGTGTAAACTGATACACACAAACCCTTTTCAGATTGTGTGCCAAGTGTTAGACTATGAAATGTTAAAAAGTGCAAACGACACTGTTTTGTTTTTTATAGCTGGTAATTTTTATTTCTCACTATGCAGAACAAGAGGGATAAACAACAATTCAATGCATCTATAACGGCTATAAAGCCATTTTTGAGCAAATAGTGGCTTAATTCTAAGAAAATCTATTGAAAATTAAAGCTGCAAGTGACATTTATCAGGGTCCAAGCAGATTGCAAGCATTTAAATGCATGTTTCTTTTTTAATTTACAAGAGACAAAACATTTGATGCTGTGTTCAGAGAAAATGTGTTTTGTTTTTTCCTTGAAAATGCCAAGATTCAGACCACCTGCAGGCGCTGCTTAGATCCCTAATACCTAATAAGTCGCCGGGGCCCACAGGTGGTCATCGATAAATTAAGTTTTTTGACAAATTGTAGTGTTAAACTTGTGTTTGATGTATTATGGTTCTAATTATGGTTATATTCATCTATGTTGAAAATGTTTCTGAAAATTAATCATTCAATTCCAAATCTTAAAACTTTACCATTTACTAATACAATTTACAAAACCATAGATTGTCTATGTATCTTTATGCCAAGTCCATGTACAAAACATACAAATATGACATCTGGAGATGAGTATAGAGAGCACCAAAATCACCTACCCAGTATCAAGTAGGCCTAATACTAATATGATATGATGTGATATTATGTGAAATTAAAAAAAAATAATAATTTGCTTCAGTTTAACTTTAATAGTTCGACATTTCATGAAATAAATTGTCTATTTTTGTTTTTCTTTCACTTATTAATACTATAAACAAAGTGGGATCTCATTGTCTTGCACAATATATATGACATTTACAGTAGGAAAATGGCTGGCGCCATTAGTAATCTTTCTTTTTATACACAGCGCGTCCACTGGACAGTCAAACATCATCGAGTCATCATCGACATGAGTGAATGCAATGTTGAGCAGGGCACAATCACATTATCACAACAAGGCGCGTCCCCTACATGGTAAAATATCATTATTGACATGAGTGAATACAGCTTCTGCTGTCACAGCAGACATTGCAACAGAAAATAACAGGGATGTCTGTAGTAATATCCTTCATATACATGAATTTGGGTGCATTTATGAATCTCAAAATGTAAGGTTATTGTCTACCAGCGGTTCTCGGAAACTCTGTGCTGTGCCAACAACACCGCCACCTCAGGGCACAGAGCAGAGAGCGGGGGATGACAGCGGACACGCCGGTGTCAGATCTGTGCAGAGCACTGGAGCAAAAACACCGACATATCATGGACAGTATGACACTAACATCCAAAACACATGTTTCACTCCCAATGTTTTTTTTGTGAAATGAGAAATACTTTTAAAATAAATAAAGTCACACAATGACAATGATTTCGACATGGTTTTAATGTTCACAGTGTGGCCTCTGGGGAAAGTAACAGTGCATGCCGAGGATGCATTGCTAGTAAGTGTACTGTGTCCTATGTTTTTAATGCATCAGGGATACAGGACGCGTACCTAGCAACATCACCACATGTAGCACAAAATAAGATACCATTTAAGGCCTGCTAGACTAACACATTCAACATTCTTACACAAAATACAAGTCAGTGAATCAGTGTAAATTGCCACAGCATACCTGACCTTGAAGGCTGATGGAGGAGCTGTACAGATTTTCAGATTTTCAGTGGTGGTAGCTAACAGTCCAGTGGCACAGCTGTAGTTTCACCCTCCATGTCCCTCACACTGTGCCCACCAGTGGTCACATGCCGTATTGTCTTGGTACAGCATTAACCTGGCTGGTGACATCTCCTGAGCATCACAATTTTGTCATGCTCATTATTATTAGGTCTACAAGCGCTATGCTTTGTCTTGTAGTTAATATTTTACACACGGTACAGTAGAAATTGTCATGACTGACAACATATCAGTACATACAAATGTAATTTTAATTGTCTAATCAATTAACTCTCTGTTGATTACTCAATCAACTAATCATTAAGATATTACTTAGGACTGCTGCTCTAATTCTGGATTTTATAGACACTATAGACATATATTTTAGTCAAAGGATAGTGTGATATAACTGTCCATGATTCCATGAGGCAACTACAGCACATCAGCACAACCACAACCACAACAGTGACTTATTGAGTATTTTGAGTATCTTGCCTTCCCCCTTATTGTGGCTGCAATGAGAGTTGATGTGTTATGTAAGTCATAACAAATAACCACAGGATATTGTTTAGCTTTGTTTTCTTCTCCCTGAGTCACTGTCTGTATTTTCAGTTAGTCTGTGCACAACATTTAGAAGGCTGTGAAATTTGAATGTTGTTTGAGTGCTTGTCCTTTGATTGTCTTTATTTGTGAATAATGGAATTACACATTCTTTGGTTCATTTTATTGAAAGAACAGATGTAGGTTTTCATTCAAGTCTTACTCATAATACTACAATATTCAACTTAAATGTTCAACACTGTACTGTCTTATATGACTTTAATGACATAAATACAACCTAAAAAAGAGAAAAGTCGAAACAAAAGTACCGGTGTGAATATTTAAAGACACACTGATTAACACAAAAGTACTTGTTTACTAGATACATACATACATACACATACAACAAAAATAATAAATAGTCCCTATCAGCAAAAAACGGAGAAAACGCCACCATTGCAACTTGTGGGAGAAATGTACAAATGATAACAAAACATCTTTTTTTTTAGTCCCTTCCACAGCACCCACCACCCCTTGTCCCCTCCACCCCACTGACCAGTAGAACAAGTAACACATACACATACAGATACACACATTTATACATACTAATAGATACATATATATATATACATATATATATATATATATATATATATATACATATACAAACCAAAATTGAATAAATAAATAAAATAATAACATTACTCACATAACATACACATACATGTGGGTAAATATAAATGGATTCCTCCTTATGAAGATATTATAGTATTTAAAGTATCTATGTTTACCGTCCAGGCCTTGATTGTATCTGAAGTAACTCCATTCAGTTTAGCAGAGGACAGCTCCATTGCTAGGATATCCAGTACAATAGCTATCCACTGATCCATTGGGAGAGCATGAGGGTGTTGCCATCTCAAAGCGAGCATCTTTTTAGCTGCAGCACAACCTGCCAGCCAGAGATGCCACTGATTGATTGTCATATTAAATTTAGTGCCATCATTTAATAGCATAAGTTCTGGGGTGCAAGCTAATTGGATTTGGGTTGCTTTGGATAAGAAAGTTGTTATATCTGTCCAGAATTTCTCAACAGGTGGGCAATCCCACATTATGCAAAGATATGTCCCCCTGATGCTGTAAATAGCAGAGACTGCAGTTTAGGGAAGTTGTCTTCCTCATAACATATGCTTTTTTTGGAGTCAAATAAAACCGATGTATGAATTTATAGTTGATTATTTGATGATTTCAAACATTGATTACAGAGTGTTCTGTTGAACTGTGAAATTACTGATTGTCTTATGGCCTGAGCCAGCAGTTCTAATGAAAGACTAAAAATTAAAGGGCTAAGTGGGTCCCCTTGCCTACTGCGCCTTGTAATTTTAAAGGGAGTAGAACAAATGTTACCTGTAATTACCAATTCTATGGATTGGCATAAAATGTTTTTATCATTCTAATGAAGTTTTTACCTAATTATCTGTTTAACACTATCCATAGATAGGACCATTCTAGGCGGTCAAACATGAATGAACTCGTTTTGGTAACACTATTTCTAACTGGGATGCTAATACTTTGGAAAACAGTTTAATATCTGAATTTATTAATGATATAGGGAGATAATGAGAGCATTTGGTAGGATCTGTATCCTTTTTATGTCATAATAATATTAAAGCAGTATTGGCATCTCTCCCAAATGCTCCTACTTTAATGCTGTATTTATCATAGCAAGGAGTGGTGGACCTAAATCACTTCAAAATGTCGAATATACTTCTGGAGGTATGCCATCCAGGCCAGGTGACTTACCCTTCTTCATTGTATTTAAAGCAGTTCGGAGTTCAGTTAACGACAGAGGAGCATCCAGAGCCTGAGCGTCTTGTAATATTCTAAAGTGAAAGCAGATCTCCTCTCTCTGATAGTATTGTTGCTATATCCGCTGAGTGATCATTTGAGGTCGGTTAGCTTGCAAATAGGCGGCTAGTTCTATTACCATTTATGTAGTGATTAGCCTTTGATTTGTTAATGGTGAATTCTGCCTTTTGTGAAAGTATTGTATTTAATTCCGATTTAAGTTTAATTAATGATATTGCACGTGTCAAAATGCTTTGCTTTATTAACTTCTGATTCATAAGATGTTGTAAAATTCCTAATATAGCCTTGTATCGCATCCCACACAATCTGAGGATCATCAACACAGTCTTTATTTATAGAGATAAACTCTTTTAATCTCATTTTAAGTTGGTGACAGAAAGCATCATCCTGCAGCATAGAAAGATTAAAACCCTGGCCCTTCTTGGTAGATTCTCAACTTCAACTTGGCAGCAGTAAGCATAGTGGTCTGAAAGGCTCATATGTTTGATTTGTATTTTAATTAGCGATGGAATAAGTTGTGGTTGATATAAAAATAAAATCAATTCTTGAAAACATTTTATGTCTGTTAGAATAAAATGTAAATTCTCTGGCTTTTGGGTTGTGGATTCACCTAGCATCTTTGAGATCAAAACTGGAAATAAGATGCTACAGTGCTCTAGTAGCTTTTGGACTGGAATTTGTCTTGCTTGTTTTATCTAATGAACAGTCAAGCACTGTATACATGTCTGTCCCAAAAATCAGTTGGAATTCAGAAAGCTCTGCTAAAACCCCACTGAATGAATCAAAAAAGGTTTTGATCAAATATAGTTGGAGCATAAACACAGAGAAAAGCCATTTTCTTTCTATCATAAAAACACTTCATGAAAGTAATTCTACTGTCATAACCCTCACCATTAGCCAGAATGATTATTTATTATGATCATTAAATATAATTGTTTTTTTATGGATTATTACTACAACCCCTTTAGTTTAATTTGTTGCAGATGAAAAAGCTATTGGTTTATATAGATGGTTTTCCAATCTGCAAATGTCTTTTCTCAGGAGATAACTTTCTTGTATCATGATGTAGATCTGCCTTATTTCTGGCTAGGATATCAAAGCAACAGGCATGTTAAAGTCTTGTCATTGTTTAACATTTGAAAATACAAATCATGAAAGTAAAATGTAAAAAAAGGTAAGCAGCAGAAAAGCAGATGAAAAGACAAAACAAAAAACAACAGCAAAAAAAAAAAAAAGAAAAACAACTTAGATTTGGTCACTTCCCCCCACCCCTTCCTGATTTTGCAAAAACCCCACCACCCGCCTGTCCCTTCGGAAATTTGTTTTGGTCCCAGTCTGCAACAGCTGTAAGCCCAAACATGTAGTAAATCCACATACTTGGGGTCTAGACATATTTTAATTTGTCAATTTTTACAGGAGTCAGTTTTTCTAGTTTTGTCTATAGTTGCATGGCTGGTTAAGTTCATGTTCTTAGTGATTTGTGACAAACGGATTGACAATAATGAGATATGCAGTGGAATAAAGTAATTTTATCAACATTGAGATTCTCACCTTCTTTTACGTATACTACGCTACATACGGGGCAGCTGTTTCTCAGGAGGTAGAGTCAGTATCTTCACATTACAATAGAGAAAAGGTATTTATTGTGTTAGTGCGACTAAAACTGGACTTTGAAAACACATGTTAACATGTTAGTTCGACTGAAATCGTACAAATCCAATTTCTCAAAGTCAGACTAACGCACCCAGATATTGTGATTCAGAGTCAAATTACTCCTGCATGTATACAGTCAATCGGACCCAAACTGACCAAGGCGCTCTGCACATGCTCCACGGTTTCCACCCTGGGCTTTGACCTGGAAGTGGAATAGCATTAAATGCGTATCAGAAGAAGAAGCTGGTAACAACAGGGTGAAATCTTCATCCAGCGTGCATCTCATCTGTATAAAAAGTAAAGTGTACAGCACGTATGAAATGCACAGAGCTGTAATATTGTCCACTGTGGTACCAGTTTGCCACTAGCTAACCGTAACTTGATTGTCGATTGTTTGGTCTGTGACGTAATAGGTCAACCGGTCCAATACTAACAAGCTGGAAGGGGGCATATTGCCACCTATCATAGCGGAGTCACACATACTTGGGTCAATAAATCGATTCCCCTCCCATGCTTGTTTACTGGGACAAGGATAGTAGTCCAATTAAAGGGCCTAGTCTAGCTATAGCCATAGCTTCACTCAACTGTACATGTAACGTACTGAGTGTGTCGTTACAATTGGCAGTTTGATTCTTGGCTCCTCCAGTCTGCATGTCATAGTGTCAAGATACAAATACAATGGATGTATGAAGGCTTGTGAAAGTTTAACTGATGAGGCATTTTGGTCACATGATGTGGCACCTTGTATCGTTGCTTCACCACCAGTGTATGAATGTGTGTGAATGGGTGAATGTGGCATGTACTGTAAAAGCGCTTTGAGTGGTTGGAAGACTAGAGAGGTGCTTTACAAATGCGAGTCCATTTACATACTGAACTTACACTCATTCTGCATGAAAGAATCAAGAGAAAAAAGGCAGCTAACAGCTTCTCTTTAGAATTGAATCAGAATAGATAGAATTAAAGGGTAACTGTAGCCAGTCATGAAAATAGGTGACAGTAGTTATATTCTCTGCTGAATTATAATACTGATACAATCAACATTATCACACTTCTGGCTACTGTGGGATTTGTTGGTACCTTAGAGAAATATCTCAGTCACTGACAGCTGACTGAGCAACAGAAATTAGTTTCTAGGTGAAGAAAAATGAGAAGAGGAATCTGCAGGTTGACGCTGCAGTAATGGAGACAAATGGGGACAGACTGGAAATGTGTCAACTGATTCGAAGGTCAAATGATTGTGAATAATTAATAACAATTCAGGATAGGGAGAGAAAGAACAACGTTCAGTGTGTAGTAATGACTAGAAGACAGAATGAAAACGTTGGCAGATAGAAATGGAGAATGGATAGACATGTGATGGACAAAGAGAAGCCTGAGAAGCAGAGAAGTGGATGGGCTGAGGAAAGTGGGGTAGAGCTCTGAGTCTGGAGCATGTTGCAATAGATGCCAACACAGCCCCTCCAATGCTTAATCCTGCCCTCTTTGTTTCCCTCCCTCTTAAACACATGCATATTAGGATCCACAAATACACAAACACTCACACTGCCACTATTGAGCCCCGGCCCTGGGGATCAGCGCGTGGAAGTATTTGGAAACGGATTGTGGCCATGCCACAATCGATGTCACACTTCCCTCCCACTTGGCCAGTTCACTTCTTGTTCCTCATCCCACACCGCTCTTTCTCCTCCATCCTGTTGTCTGACAAACAAGCTGAATGTAAGGGCCCACTCCCTGAGAGGAATGACTGAGTGAAAGTGTTTTTTTTTCTCTGTTCGTTGTTGTGGTAAAAAGTCTGGCCACACGGACCTGTCAGTGCATGTGAATCCCTGCGAGTGCATCCCACTGGCTAGCTCATCACTTTGCTGTTAGCTGCTAACTCAGCTCAGCCACCTTCATGTTGAGAACTGTGTGCAGACAAGCTCTGAGTCATTGATTTTATCTAAATGTTGTATAGTGCTACTTCAGAAATGCTGTTTGAATTTTGTCCAAACTGGCCAAGACTGGTCAACTCTCGATACTGACCTGAGAGCAACTTGACCTTCATAATTTTTTAGTTTTGATGGATGTGTTTATTAGGACTACCAATAATATATAAGGAAATCTTTGTGCACATTATATGAGAAAATTGAACATTTTCATTTTCAAATTCAATTATCATTTTCATCTTTAAAATAAAATTAAAATAATAAAAATACAGTATATAACCACAGGCAAAAGAAAAATAAAATTAACCATGATAAAGGTTCATCCAGAATTTAAAATGAAGTCCTGTCTGCAATTTAAATTTTAAAGTAAATGTTGTCTTTCAATTTAAAAAAAAAAAGAAAAGTTAATTTCACATTTAATGTGTCTTTTGTTTGACATTGCAGTCTGATTGTGATGGCCACAGACACACATGGTAATGTTTTCCCATTTCAAACTCTTTGAAGTCATTAGTTTGTCATCTACACAGGTTAATTTCATTTGTGGTCAACCATACCTGAACAGTTAACATCACCCAGTTGGTTTGATTTAGAAACTGTTTATTTGCATTCTAGCATTGTACAGTAGGGTTACACAGGCAAATTGTTTAATATTATCTGTTTGTTTGTCTTTGGTTACCCAAAATGGACAGCAACTACTTGGTTTGGCCAAGCCACTATATGTGCTCCCTCATGTGTCATTTTGACTGGTCAGTTTGTTCAAATAACACCTTGTTTAGTTATTATAATAATTAGTACAGTTGTTATGTTGACCTATTTTATTGGCCTAGTTATTATTTTCTTGGTTTGTAATTTTTCATGCTTTTTGGGGGGTGGGGGGTCTCTCTCCTCAAAGACATTAAAACATGAGGAGTCACATAGGTAGTTTGTTAAGAATGAAAGAAGAGAGCTTTAGAGACAGGTTCAAACCCAGCCCACTTTCACATCTCCTCTCATCTAACCGATGACTGTATAAAGTTGGTGTGGTTGTTAGATTTGAAGCCCTGGAACGTATTTCATTGGCTGAGCAGTTCCAGTAGACACATGCTCACACCATTGCAGACCCTTGCATTATCTCCACGCTGGTGATAGCTGTGGCGGAGGCATTATGTGTTTTTTGGGTTTTCTGTCTCTATGTAAGTCCGTTTGACGTAGACATATATATATACAGTACAGGCCAAAAGTTTGGACACACCTTCTCATTCAATGCGTTTTCTTTATTTTCATGACTATTTACATTGTAGATTCTCACTGAAGGCATCAAAACTATGAATGAACACATGTGGAGTTATGTACTTAACAAAAAAAGGTGAAATAACTGAAAACATGTTTTATATTCTAGTTTCTTCAAAATAGCCACCCTTTGCTCTGATTACTGCTTTGCACACTCTTGGCATTCTCTCCATGAGCTTCAAGAGGTAGTCACCTGAAATGGTTTTCCAACAGTCTTGAAGGAGTTCCCAGAGGTGTTTAGCACTTGTTGGCCCCTTTGCCTTCACTCTGCGGTCCAGCTCACCCCAAACCATCTCGATTGGGTTCAGGTCCGGTGACTGTGGAGGCAAGGTCATCTGCCGCAGCACTCCATCACTCTCCTTGTTGGTCAAATAGCCCTTACACAGCCTGGAGGTGTGTTTGGGGTCATTGTCCTGTTGAAAAATAAATGATCGTCCAACTAAACGCAAACCGGATGGGATGGCATGTCGCTGCAGGATGCTGTGGTAGCCATGCTGGTTCAGTGTGCCTTCAATTTTGAATAAATCCCCAACAGTGTCACCAGCAAAACACCCCCACACCATCACACCTCCTCCTCCATGCTTCACAGTGGGAACCAGGCATGTGGAATCCATCCGTTCACCTTTTCTGCGTCTCACAAAGACACGGCGGTTGGAACCAAAGATCTCAAATTTGGACTCATCAGACCAAAGCACAGATTTCCACTGGTCTAATGTCCATTCCTTGTGTTTCTTGGCCCAAACAAATCTCTTCTGCTTGTTGCCTCTCCTTAGCAGTGGTTTCCTAGCAGCTATTTGACCATGAAGGCCTGATTGGCGCAGTCTCCTCTTAACAGTTGTTCTAGAGATGGGTCTGCTGCTAGAACTCTGTGTGGCATTCATCTGGTCTCTGATCTGAGCTGCTGTTAACTTGCGATTTCTGAGGCTGGTGACTCGGATGAACTTATCCTCAGAAGCAGAGGTGACTCTTGGTCTTCCTTTCCTGGGTCGGTCCTCATGTGTGCCAGTTTCGTTGTAGCGCTTGATGGTTTTTGCGACTCCACTTGGGGACACATTTAAAGTTTTTGCAATTTTCCGGACTGACTGACCTTCATTTCTTAAAGTAATGATGGCCACTCGTTTTTCTTTAGTTAGCTGATTGGTTCTTGCCATAATATGAATTTTAACAGTTGTCCAATAGGGCTGTCGGCTGTGTATTAACCTGACTTCTGCACAACACAACTGATGGTCCCAACCCCATTGATAAAGCAAGAAATTCCACTAATTAACCCTGATAAGGCACACCTGTGAAGTGGAAACCATTTCAGGTGACTACCTCTTGAAGCTCATGGAGAGAATGCCAAGAGTGTGCAAAGCAGTAATCAGAGCAAAGGGTGGCTATTTTGAAGAAACTAGAATATAAAACATGTTTTCAGTTATTTCACCTTTTTTTGTTAAGTACATAACTCCACATGTGTTCATTCATAGTTTTGATGCCTTCAGTGAGAATCTACAATGTAAATAGTCATGAAAATAAAGAAAACGCATTGAATGAGAAGGTGTGTCCAAACTTTTGGCCTGTACTGTATGTCCCAATGTTATGAAGATGATATCTCAAATTTGGCACAAACGTGCACTTGGACTCAAGGATGAACTGATTAGATTTTGGTGGTCATAGGTTAAAGGTTAAGGTCACTGTGATCTCATCCATCTTATTATTGTGAATTTGACATCTCAAAAACACTGAGGGAAACTGAGGGAATTTCTTGAAATTCAGCACAAATGTCCAGTTGGACTCCTGGATGAACTGATTACAATTTGGTGGTCAGAGGTCACTGGGACCTCACAAAATATGGTTTTGGTCATAACTCAAGAATTCATAGACTTATTATGAAAAACTTTCACACAAACATCTAACTGGATAAATGATGAAGTGATGACATTTTATATCCAAAAGGTCAAAGGTCAGCTTCACTGTGACATCATAATGTTCTGCAAAACATTTGGTCAGATACTGAATTGGTGACACTAATCTTGAAACTGTGCTGACTGTGTAGATCTTCTGTGTGTAAAGCAGTCAAGTGTCTCTGACATTTTACATCCATGTCTGTGAAAACATGGATGTAAAACGTCAGAGACACTTGACTGGTTCATAGAGGCATACAAATGTGAAACGGTAACTCTAGTTTTAAATGCAGTCTAAACTAGAACAAAATGATATTCTGGCAAAAAGTTGAGGCCATGTAGATGATTATTACAATTGGCACAAAGGATATGATAATAAAATAGCTTCTTCAAAGTGTTACAAGGCCCCATTGTGTGAATGCGATAGACAGCACTTAGTCTGCTGCCTGACCATTAATTAAATCTTCTGTCTTCCTCTCCTCTCCTCTCCTCTCCTATCCTATCCTATCCTATCCTATCAGGACTTCACCCTTTAGGTGGAACACTGGTACAAAGGAGCGAATGCTAATCAAGGTGACAGACAGAGAGCCCAGCTTCTTGGCCCACCAGGGAAATGGTTATTCCCCCTGTGACCCCCCCACCCCTGGTCCCCCCTCTGGAGGGGGCACCACCTCACGAACCCGCCGTTCCTCTGGAGGAAACCCGCCTCAAGAACCCGATGGCTCCCCCGTTCTCTATTCCGACCGCCGTCAGTCTCCCTTTCTGAAGAGGGCTGAGCTGGGCAGCACAGGTACCCACCGCCGCTCCTCAGCTGACTCCCAGCCTCCCTCGCCTCGCTATGCCTATGAACCCCCACTTTATGAGGAGCCTCCGTCAGAGTACCAGCCCCCTCCCATCTATGAGGAGCCCCCCACTGACATGCACCTCTCTGACTCCTCCTCCTTCTACGGCACTGGCAAGTCACCTGCTCGTAAGTCTTCAGCCCCCCTCTATCACTCTCCCAAGCAGGGCCAGTCGCCTTATGGCCAGCTGGTCCTGACCAGGCAGAAGTGTCCAGAAAAGACCCAGAGTCTAGAGTACAGTCCTGTGGGGAAGGAGTACGTCAAGCAGCTGGTGTACGTGGAGCAGTCGTCTTCTAGCCCTCGCTTCAAGACAGCTGACCGCCTGCTGCGTTATGGCACTACAGGGGGCTATGGTGGCTCATATGGGGGATCCTATACTCTGCAGCACAGCCAGTCTCTAATCAGGGACCCCCGCCTACTGCTGGACTACAGTGGGGAGGGTGGAGAGGGAGGCCAGAGGTTGCTTTATGAAGACTCCATATCCTGGACATCCAGTCAGACCCACTCCCTCTCCTCTTCCTCTACAAGTGGTCCTGGGGCTTTCTCTCCCGGAGGTAACCGCAAACGGAAGAGCCGCAAGCCGTCCCTCCCCCAGGAGCTCGCACGCTGTGGAGGGCAAGAGGGGGAGCTGGCAGGCACAGCATCGGAGGCAATGCTGGCCCAGGCCAGGCTGGCGTGGGAGGCCCAGCAGGTGATGAAACAGAGGAGCAGTTGGGACTCTGGACAGGGTGGGGGGGCTGCCCAGAGTGGCGGCTCCAAAGATGGCTATGAGAGTGACGGGGCAGTGCCTCTGCCACTACCGGGACCAGTGGTGAGGGCGTTCAGTGAGGATGAGGCGCTGGCGCAGAGTGATGGCCATCACTGGAAACGCAGCACCTTTGATCGGCTGGGCTTCCCCCAAGCCCTGCTGGAGAAAAGCCTCTCTGTCCAGACCAACCTGGCCTCCCCTGAGCCTTATCTCCACCCCTCACAGGTACTGCTGCATGCTGGGAGTCTGTTTACACATTTAGGAGTAAAGGATAATTCTTCTGTCTTACAACTTTGATCTTATTTTCATAGTTTAGTCATTATTTCTGTGAGTTTACAACCTGTCTGACTGGCCATTTCTTTACCCCTACTTAGTTGTGTCACCATGTTCCCATATCTCAGCTATTTTTCCCCATGTCCACCAGTGTTTTTTTCCAGCTGAAAACATAAGGTGCTCCTCACTTGAAAGTGCTTTGGAAGCGCAGTGTTATTTCAGTTGAGATGCTTTGGTTGCATCTGGTTGCTGTGATATGGAATATCCACGGAAGTAAATATGTCGGCACAAGACAGAGTGCCTGCTCTAGATGAGGGGAAGGCTGAAGCATGCAGGGAGAGAGGACAGCCTGCCGGTCTGTGTGGGTTCATGAGAGAAAACATATGGTATATACAGTATGTTAACACATTTCTCCTCCATTGTTGTTGTTGTTATTCAGCCCTTGTATGTGTAAGATGTAACAGTTTGTCTTTCGAAAGTTGAACATTTTTCAACTCTTGATGTTCAGAAAAAAAATAGCGTTTGTAGTGTAGTAATTTCATGGAGCTACCATTGCAAAGAATTTTAGAAATACGAATACGAAAAATGTTATTATTCCAGATTTAAAAAATGCACAAAACTATGAAAATAAGATCCAGGCATTTTATGAAATGATTTCAGCTCTCTGGATACTTAGTTGCTGTCTCAGTGTCTCTCTTAAAAAGAAAAAAAAACAAATTTAATTACTCCTTATGCAAAAATATGGTAATACATATAACTTTCTAACAATTAAAAGATTATTAGAGATCCAGTGTGATAAAAATCAAAACTTGTGACATAGTTTTAAACATAGTGTAGAGCAGATGTAAATTCTACAACACTGTGATGTTGGCCCACCCTGGTGGAAAGCCATAGATGTTTCATGTAATGCTGCAGAGCCTTAGATTGTCTTATATAACCGTGACACTGCTGACTGGTCCAGTGAGACACTATCAGTGCACCCACAGTACACACACACACACACACACACACACACACACAAATATATATATATGTACACACCTAAAACAAAAGTAAAACAAAAGATGATCTGATCATCTAGCCCATACCAGTGACGAGAGGAATCTGTAATTAGCAATAGCTCCATATTCCTCTGGAGGATGTAGTTCTTTTATGTAGAACATCCCCGCACAGTGTATAGCCTACACATCATGACATGAACATCCAGCACTGGAAATGCTTCACGCTCCTTTTATATCACATGAGCTGTATGAGCGAATGGTGGCCAGTTGTCATGGAAATGCAGATGCTTAGACTTAAAGTGCTTAGTAAAAATGGAGGTGTCTACATTCCCATGGCAACTGGGAAAACTATGAAATAGTATGATTGAAAGCTCCAGAACAGCCACTAAATGGACCCTGAGATCCATTTAGCTCATTTTGTCAACTGTCCATATCTTTTTGTCTTGACCAGTTTTTAGTGAAGAATTGTTCCACCTTAATAGAACGAATTTCCACCATCTCTGCAGCAAATACATTACATTTCCCACAGTTTCACAATGAAAACCTCCCATTGGTTTGACATGTATTAAGAATTCCTGAGTGCAGAGCCGTTGTCTCTTGCGCGTGTATTGGGCATAAAATATTGTCGGGACAGATGTTAAGCTCAAGGCAGCCCAGCACTAAAATTATCAGCCTCTCCTCCATATTTTTCACAGACTGATACTTATGGAAGAAGGGAAAGATATCTGCTAGCTGTAATTATTTGTTCTTTTGACATGACATGTGGTGTGCACTGCTGCATTCCAAAAGTTGAGCTCTGTTTATCTCATGGCACAACCATTGCGACCTGAGAAGAAGGCGCTTCAAATTGCTTAGGCATTGCTCTGGCTTTTGAGCACGCCTGCTGCTCATCTACATTGAAAACAGTGGATTTGAGGGTGCAAAAAACACGCCATGTGTGCGGGCCATAAAGCTTTAAGGTAAAGAAGCAGCAGCAACAAAAGTTTTACAACGTTCAGAGTTTTTGTTACCAAATGATGTTGGTTTATTGCACTGTACCTTTTTATTCTAATTCAAGCAGTGAATGCGGGAATCGAATGAGTCTGTGAGTGGCTCACCAAAGGAACACTGAAATATGTCTTCACTGGTTGACTCTGAAGATGCAGCTATGTTAACTAGGGGTGTAAATCATCAGTTTCATCACAATACAGTCGGACCATGGTCACAAAGTGCTGTACAATAGAAATAAAACATAGTACAATACAATATTACATGGCAAACAAGGACAAGATATGCCTGGAATGCACCAAATAAACGGTTCAAATATATACACATGTAACACTGGAAAGATTATGTAATCACACCATAGGCACCGCATCTAAAAAGGCAACAGAAAAAAGGTGGGTTTTAAGGCTTTTTTTAAAACTCTCAACAGAGGTGGAGTTTTTTACTGTGGTGTGAAATTTGTTCCATAATTTTGGGGCCACCACAGAAAAGGCATGGTCACCTTTGGCTTTCAAATTAGTCCAGGGGACAGTAAGAAGCCCTGCATGGGATGATCTAAGGGGTCTCACAGGTGTGTGAGGACTGAGCAGATCACTAATATAGCTGGGAGCCAGGTCATGTAGAGCCTTGTAGGTAATTACAAGTATTTTAAAATCAATTCTAAATTTAACGGGTAACCAGTGCAGAGTGGCCAGGATGGGAGTTATGTGAGAGCGGCATGAGGACTTGGTGAGAACCCTCGCAGCAGCATTTTGCACTACCTGTAATCGGTTCAGAGAAGTTTGGGAGAAGCAAGTAAATAAGGAATTACGGTTATCCAGATGGATTACGTTAACCTTCAGGTCTTTCTGTCAGAGAGACTGTCCTGGAAGAAATCTTTTCATTTTAACCCAAGCCATCAACTTTTTCATAAAACTTCAGGAACATCTGGCTTAAAGCTCAAAAGGAAAACTTCTCCAAACAGCCATAAAACACAGATTAACAAGATCATTCAACAAAAGTATAACATTCAGCTCAGTAATAACTGTCAAGGTTCATGGACGAAACAATTGTTTTTTGCTAATCAACCATTATTAGCTTAAGCATGTTTACATTGCATAAATTAGCCTTGTGGCTAGCAGACATTTTTCCTCTTCTCACAGCTTACCAAACTACATGTAATGTTATTAATTTTCTTACTCAACAGTGGTTAAAGTCACTGCATCTCCTGACAGAACAGCTTGGTTGTATTTCAGCCTGCATGCACGTTTTTTCAGCCGAACAGTGTTAAAAGAGAGCAGCTAATGTTACTGTAGTGAGAATTAAGCAGAGTGAGACCCTTGGCAGGTAATTTTACGTCCTGTTTGATCTCGTAACATCATTGTTTGCATACGCCATGTGCTCTGTCTGTTGTCCTGTATTTTCTCCGAAATCCAAAATATTTCCACTCTGCTGATTTATTCCAGAGTAAATGATGTTATCCTCATCGTCTTTCTCTTGGCTGCTTGCCATCTGCCTGCCACTGTATGACGGTGACACAGATTTTCAAAATAAAAGCCTATGCTAAAGTTGACTATATGAATACGTGTTTTCACTTTGCATCGATGTGATTGGATCGTTTATCATTAAATCGATATATCGATCCAGATCGATGGATTGTTACACCCCTAATGTTAACTTGGAAGTCATAGCACTGATTAAATTAGTTACAAATTGTTTGTCTGTGCCAGAACTGTGTGATGTGATGATCACTTTCAGTCTGAGTGAGAGGAATGTGAATTTGTCTAAAACACAACCAACCTGTATTTATATGCAAAGAGATGGATGGACAGTGTATTTGGAGTGTGATTTAAAGAGACAGACATGAAATGAACACATAAGCACTGGTTGGTCTGACATGTGCCTTTATCTGAACCCTCAAAGGCCCTTAGGACACAAGAGGGCTAGGAAGCACTTAGCTAGGAGGAAAATAGGCTGTCGCTCCTCTCTGTCCATCTACTCCGCCTGTTTTTTTTTTCTTCTTCTTCTTTCTTTTTAATTTCAGCAATGCAACGCTTCAGTTTAAAGCTGGGAACATGAAGGGATGAATCTGCTGAGCAGAATCCACCTTTGAAAGAGGAGAAAGACCAGCGTGGACAGTTTTATTCAGCAACAGAGAAGGACTAAGGATATTGGAATAGTTGTCACGTAAAATCGCAGTCGCCAATATAGAAGCTTTACTTGTGTAAACCACAAGCGAGGTTGTGAGGGAGAAAAATCTGAATGTGACATTTATTCCAGAGAAATCTCAATTACATTGGACAAAAAGTGAATGCAACACAAGAATATAAAGTGAGCAGCACTGCATTTGTTAAATATTTCAACAGTTTTAATATATGCTTAATTACTTTCTTTATGAAAGTGAGATGTTCACATTGATCTGTGGTAAGTATAGAGCTGGAGTCAGGATAGGATTAGCCGTAGCTTAGCATAAAGACTGGGAGCAGGGGAAACAGTTACCTTATAGTAGTGTTAAAGGGAAATTTCGGTTTATTTCAACCCGTCTCCTGTCGTCCTAAATTTGTTTCAAGTGACTAGTGACATAGAAATAATAGTTAGCATGTTAGCCATTAGCCTAGATACAGCCGGGGTGCATAGTAGCATCAGACCTGTTAAAACGTAAGAGAACGGGCAACCTTCAAGTGCAAAGTTAGTCCACTAAACAAGCTTTTTTTCCACGTGTTAAACGTGTTGTCTTACCTTACCAGTGTGCTGCCATGTTTGTTTACCCCTTTAGCTCTGCTTTCCAAAGCGTGGCCGAAATATATCTCGCCAGCTCTAGATAAAGCCCAGCTGGATACTAACGTTACTCCAGGTGGAGATGTCTCATCCTCGGTCACATCCAGACCTTGAAAATAAGGCTGCAACCGGTCCCATTCCTTGCAACAGAGGCATTCCTCTTCTGTGGGCACTGGGCCACAGCATTCACAGGTACACCACCAATCTCCAGAGCTACGCAGCCTTCCAGCAGCCATTCCTCCTCTCTCGTCCTCTACCTGTTGCACCTCTCTCTCTCTTTTCCTCCGTTCTTCAATTTCACAAAGCTCTTTGTCAGTGTATTCTGGCTCAGATAAATAAGGGCGGCTATCAAACTCTGCAAAATCAAATTCCTCCTCCACAAAGTCGAAGTCTGGCAAAAAGTCAGCCATTATTCTATAAATCTTTAATAAAATAAATGAATGAACTTTTCAGGCTACTGTCCGGTTCTGCCTTCCAGCTGTTGCTGCTTGTTCAGGCACGCTATGAGATCGCTGCTTGTTCTCGTGATATTTCGGACGCGCTTTGGAAAGCAGAGCTAGATGGTAAACAAACATGGCAGCACACCAGTAAGGTAAGACAACACGTTTACATGTCGTTTTCTATATGTTCTCTGACATTTATCCTAACGATATGAGGTGGTCTTTGTGGAAAAAAAGCTTGTTTAGTGGACTAACTTTGCACTTGAAGTATGCCCGTTCACTTACGTTTTAATAGGTCTGACGCTACTATGCGCCCAGGCTGTATCTAGGCTAATGGCTAACATGCTAACTATCATTTCTATGTCACTAGTCACTTGAAACAAATTTAGGACAATAGGAGACAGGTTGAAATAAACCGAAATTTCCCTTTAATATTATCCCCTTTTCCACCAACATTTCCAGGAACTTTTATTACCAGGAACTTATTTACCTAAGTAAAAGAATTCCTGGTAATCTGCATGTAGATTACCATAGACCCAGACCCATAGACTGTGGTTTCCCCGCACCTCAAAGTTCAGCGCCGGCACAAAAGAACCGATACTGTTAGCGGTCTTTGATGATTTAGCCCCGGGGCTAATTTAGTACCAGGTGTTGTACCCATCCTTAATCAAAACTCAAATGAAGTGAAGCTTATGGAAATTAAATAAAGTTTGCAGCGGCTGCCCGTACCAGGAAGTGCGGAACGATGCAAGTTTGAGTCCACCAATCAGTGTTTTTTTCAGGGAAAGTTTGGGGTTGAGGGAAAGTTTTTTTTCCCCAGATAATTTCGGTGGAAACGCGCCAAGGCTTTTCAGGAGCCCGGTTGACAGGTTGTATCAAATGTTGAAATTTCATTTAAACATCTTTTTTCTGGCAGAGTTTTTGACAGGTTTAAGGCATGATTTACAAGCACACACTCACTGATCATCATTTGAAAAGCTCAACATCTCAAACTTTGAGACCATAACTAATTTCAGACAACTAGACAACTAGAATTTGTACCCAGGTTTACTGTAAACTGTTTAGTGCAAGCTACACTGTGCGACATGGATCTAATAAACTTGGGTACAACATCAAGTTTGATGTTTGCAGACTGTACAATGACAGTGCCTACTGAATCGCAGGCTGCGATGTACAATGCATTTTCCAGACATTTTTTAACTAAATTTGTACATTTTTTTCCCTGTCATTGGTCTACAAACTAATCACAGTTCTGTGCAGCAGCTGCATATAACTCAAATCAAGCCCCTGTTTGCTCCAAGAGAGCTAAAGTTACATGATACGTGACCAAACAGGGCAGAGCCGACCTGTTATCACTGAAAAAAACTGCGGTCATATATGTTATATATAAATATATATTAGAAATAACAAGTTGACAACCAGTACCTTACTGGTCACCTAAGTGATAAAGGTCCAGATTTATCAAGTCATATACAACTTGGCGATTAGCGCTACCTCCTGACAACAATAGTGGGTGTAGGTGTTTCTGTGATGAAATGGAGAATGCAAGGATGAGGCCAATCACGGAGTTCTTTCTTAATGCACGTTTATTACGAGCTCGGATCAACATTGGCTACATGCAGAAGCTATGTGTGATACATGAACAGAGAGAGACACAGCTTATATAGTAGCATGTGTGGTGTTACCTACATGGTGCTTTGCCAAATTTAACTTGGCCTTTGGTCAACTAAAATTAGTCTAACTTGTAGCTGTCCTGGCGGAACATGATCCTCAGGGGTTCTTTGACCTAGTATCCATTGGTCAGTGAAGATATAAAAATACATACTAACAAATAGTACACTTTATCATTATCTTCCTAACGTTAGCCCTTCTGAGTATTTGTAAAGATCATATCAAAAATATCAATTAACACTTTAACCTCTTGGTAAGTTTTTATAATCAGACACATGTAACATTACAGTACTACCTGCTGTTAGGAGACAAAGGAGAAAAGTTAGCCACTGCAGCTACTCACTGGTCACTTTTATCCTGTCAGGTAGGTAAATGATTCCATAAACACTCTTACATGTTATTAGTGTAGTTAGTCTGTCTGTTTTGTGACAGCTCAATGATTAAGGTCCTAAGAGACTGTTGGTTGTTGTAATTACTTTTCTTAAAAAATCCCCAAGTTGTAAATTTATGGCTTATTGTTGTTTGAAAAATTAAGCTACACAGTGTTTCTCAACTTCGGGGGGGAAAGTGAACTCAAAATATACAAGCTATCTAAGGAAATACACATCAACCAATATATTAAACATTAGCTACTTAACAGTATGATAAATTACAGATGATTCTGCCGGATAATAAACTGTTAAAATGACAGGTCATTAACAAGTAGATGACCAATAACAAGTAAAACTTATGTGCACATTTAGATAAAAAACGTCATTCAGCATCACGTCATTTGTGTTGTTTTTTTTTTAAATTTGGTGGAAGGATTTTTCCGTCAAAGGTAAAACAGTATAGATATGATGGGTTACAGTGTCATTTGCCTGCCCCATTAACTACAATAGAACTGGCACCAAAGTCTGGTTCCAATGCAAAATTCGAACGCTGTCGCACATGTCATGACCTTTCCCTCTTTTATAGTTTACTTGACTCCAGCTCTGACAAACCGGGCAGACTGATGTCCATGTTCTTATCTTATGTTGGAAATGAAATCAAATAAGCCTATTTCCCAAAATGTTGAACTTTAACTGAAAATGAATTAATTTTTCAGTAACTGCTGATATTACAAAAGAAACCCTAAAATAAATTACAACTTTACTGTCCATCTCATAGTCTCAGCATCATCACAAATACCTCGAGGCTTTGGGGGTAATTGCTGTGGACTTGTAGTGTAGCATTCTGGAGAGATGGGCCGTAGGTGTCTTCACATTAATTAATTGATTGACAAAGTCTTATTAACCATTAATTACACTAAATCAGAGATGTTTTTGTGGCGTGGTGGTGCAGTGGTCAGCACTGTTGCCTCACAGCAAGAGGATTCTGGGTTTGAACCTGCCGGCCAACTGGGGCCCCCCTGTGTGTGTGTGTGTGTGTGTGTGTGTGTGTGTGTGAATGTAAGCGTGAATGGATGTCTGTCTCTATGTGTCAGTCAAGCAGCAACCACCAGGGCTGAAAAATGTTAAAATGCTCAACTTTATAGCAATAAAGAAATAAAACCGTTTTGGTCTCTATAGCTAATTTCAACATTCATGACAACTGTACATGGGCTGAATTTTTATATAACTTATCTGTTTACATTTTATTAAGGCTTAAAGTTACACATTTGTCTCCATTAAAGTGACAGGTTTTTGCTGATAAATGGTAAATGGACTGCACTTGTATAGTGCTTTTCTAGTCTTCCGACTACTCAAAGAGCTTTTACACTACATGCTACATTCACCCATTCACACACTGGTGGCTGAGCCTACTATTCATGCTACCACCTTCTAATCAGTAACCATTCACACACACTCACACACCAATGGAACAGTCATCAGGAGCAATGTGGGGTCCAGTATCTTGCCCAAGAATATGCAGGCTGGAGGAGCCAGGGTTTGAACCGCCAATCCTCCAATTAGTGGATGACCTGCTCTTCCTCTGACCTCTGAGTGTCCTCATCTTCAGTCAGATTCACTCCTTGCTCTTTCAAAGCTCCAGTTTCTGGAGACCTCTGGCTTCAAAAAAACCAAGATTGCAACAGCCAAAATGCCGAACTCGAGTCTTCAAAATGGGAATCCATAAACCAATATGTTAATGTCACGGTAACTACATCCATTATTTTTACAGTCTGCTGTCAGCCACTGACCAGGGTGTACCCCACCTCTCGCCCAATGACAGCTGGGATAGACTCCAGTCCCCCTGCGACCCTATTTCAATCAGGAGAGACACATTTGTTGGTTAGGAAGGAAAATATTTAATTACAAGTGGACATGAGAATGAAATGTGAAAATGTGAAAAGTCTTTCGCGATTAGACCCCTTCAAGATGGTGAGCTATAAGGAGGGTGGTGGATCCGTAGCCAATTAGGGAACCCCCCTGGGCTCTAGACGCTGGTGGTGGTAGAGGAAGTGAAGAAGAGATGAGGATCAGATAGATGGGTGCTGATGATCCGGATAAGAAGAGGAATGAGTCTTCGGGTTTATCTTTGACCTTGGATGAGACGGCTGGAGGTGAACGGCTGGAGGAGGGGCGGCGATTCTGCCTAGAATGACAGCTGAAAGCGGCAGAGGAGAGAACAGATTTAAAATCTCGTAGTGACAACCTGACTGGCTGCTGGAGGTCGTGGCTAATTATAATAGGACAGCTAGAAGAGTGCGCGCCCGGAGGCAGCTGATTGGAGGAAGCAGCGAGAGTGAGAGAGAAGGAATTGTGAATGAATGAGCACAGAGAGGTCTTCCTGATTGAACTTACGCTGAGCTTCATATAGGATAAGTGGTTATGATTATTATTGTCACATACATAGACTATCATATACAATTACTGTTATTATTTCAATATTATTACTAGAATTATTGTTATTGTAGCTATTGTCATTACTGTCTGTCCTGCATCTCACTCTGGCTCTGGCTCTTTTTGTCTCAATTTCTCTCTCTGTCTCTCTCTATGTATCATTCATATGGATTATTGTAAATGTATTATGTTGATCTGTTCTGTACACACAGCATCTATTGCACGTCTGTCAGTCCACTGTGAGGGTCCTAAGGACAGAGGGATGTCGTATGCTGTAAAGCCCTGTGAGGCAAATTGTGATTTGTGATACTGGGCTTTATAAATAAGATTGAATTTAATTTAATTATGGATCATAAATTAATGAATGAAGGGAAATCTTTTTTCCAGTCTCAGTGTTCTGAGTTTTTGGCTGTTGAACCCCAAAGACAGTAATGTCAGTCCATCTGTCCAACACTTTGCTCCAAAGAAGGTCAACCTGAACAGCTACTGGCCATATAATGATATGTTGTGTTATGAATAAACATGATGTCACCATCAGGTCAACATTTTTATTTGCACAGTAACTATGTTATAATGTCATGGACAGATTGTTATAAAATCTTTACTTTAGTGACCCTGTGCTCTGTGGTTTAGCTCAACTCGCAGAGAGAACTTAACATGTGTAGATTCACCAAAATACAACACCATGCAGGCTGACAAACAGTCCTCTCATGTCTCCATGGTAACATTATATTACATTTACTTCTTCCGTCTTGTTTACTTTCTTCCATACAGTATCTATCTTGCAGCCACTTTAAGCAGGAGGGCATCATGACAGGCTCTTGTAGTGGTGATGTCCATGTCTGTCTTTGAATAACTTCTCTTGCATCTTTTTTTGTTGATCCACAGCTGTTACTTTAGATTGTTATGCCACTCGCTGAGGAGTAAATGGACTCTTTGTTGCACTGGAATAACCTTGTGCATATTGACGTATTAACACGTCAGTATTAATCTCAGTCAGCTCCTACTGAGCACTAAAAGAACTTTCAGCTCTCCAGCCAATCTAAATGTTCTGCAGCAGCAGCACAGAGATGAATGACATTGTCTGTTTCCTATCTCCCACTCTGTCTGTCTTCCTCTTTCCTCTGTGTCTTCACCTGTCAGTCAGAGGACCTTGGAGCCTGTGCCCAGTTTGAGGCCAGTCGAAATGCCAGGAATATGATGCCTAGCGCCAGCTGTGGCATTTTCCCAGAATTCAACCTGAGAAAGCCCTCCTCAGAGACCGACATCGAGAACTGGGCATCCAAGCACTTCAACAAACACACACAGGTAGTTAAGAGAATGTGTGTATCCAACTTTGGTGGCCGTTTGTTGCTATTTCTGTCTTAACTATTCATAAAATTGTCTCCAAAATGTTGTGGAATAACTTGTGATAATTTATCCTCATTTGTAAGTGTAGTGCAGTTAAAGACATGGTCATGTCATTACAACTTTGAGCACTTTATTGAGTTTTAACATTTTAGCATATATGTCGCATACTGTATATTAATCTGTTCAAATATGACTGCTAATGTCTTACTGGGGTTACATTGTTAGTGCTGCTTAATATATTGTTTGTTATCAGCTGATCGGTAATCAGGTTTAGCTACTCAAGAAATAACACAGGAGCTGAGCTTAAGAGCTCATTCTTGACCTTTGAAACAGCAGCATGACAAAAGAAAAACTCTCAACTCAAGGTCCGTCTTGTTTCTGGCCGCAAGAAATTTCAAGGACATCTGCGTTAGACCTTGTTTTAAGATTATCATGATTTTGTCAAAATACAAGTTGATCTAACCCTTGATGTTTTGTATTTGCTCTTCTGGACCAAAACTCATACACAACCATATTTGTCATCCTAACTGATTTAACAAAACTCAGACACACACAAAAACCAACGTATAACAGTTGGTATGATATCCTACGAATAACTGCCCCACAAATGACATTATGTAATTAATGTAAAGTTATGTTATGGTGGTTAGATTTAGGCAATTGAAGTTGCAAAAAACATGGTGAGGATGTACTTTCAAATGACTCAAACTTAACACGGTTTCAAACACTGGTCTCCTAGGGAAACTCCCAGGGAAAAGTCTTGTCCAAAGTCCACCACCCCAACTTGGCATTTCTTCTTTACTCCCGTCAGCATATTGGCCACGTGATTGCAGCCTTGCTCATCGTTACGTGGGATATGTATGACTTTTGGTGCATTACTTTTCATAGGTAAACATACAAACGGTGCATGAAAACAGCCCGCACAAAACTTACCACTGTTTGTTTGTTTTTTTACAATAGATAACCAGTTACTTCTGAAAATGTTTAGAGAGAAAGTCCAGCCCAGAGGGGTCCAGTGTGTTTAAGACTGGTTGCCATACTGTAATGAATCCCTTCATATTGTCATGCCAAGTGTACACAGTAGAAAATGTGACCAAGGGTTACTTAAGAGACATTATGGCAACGAAGTAGCTCGCAATATATTTGAATATGTTTTGAATACTTCATCTTTAATTAGAAAGAATTGAATACATTAAATTGAAACAAAAATAATAAGTACATAGTAATAAAAGCAACAGTTAAAATGTCCTGGGTTTATTAATAGCATGCCAAATGATGAGTTATGTAACCCAAAAATATTTAGCAAATCCAGATCAATTTCACAAGGAAAACTGATTTATATTTACCAAGTATTTGAGCAAAATTAATTTAGATTTACTAAATATCTGGTCAAAATTGATTTATATTTATTGAGTATCTTGGTGAAATTAATTTATATTCATTAAATATCTGGATAAAAATAAGTAGGATTCACAAAATAAAATAAATTTCATCAACTCATATTTTAACACACTGTTGCTTAATTCAACACATAATCACTAGGGGTGGGAATCATCAGAGGCCCCAAGATATGATATTCTCACAATACACAAGTCACGATACAATATAATTGCGAAGAAATATATTGTGACATATTGCTATTTATCACCTTTTTTCAACTGTAAATGATGTCCCCAAAAGAAAACTTTGTCATCATCTGTTTTGTCTAATAAGATCAAGTCTTCAGTCTTTTCATCTCACTTCAGCCATTTTTTTGCAGTAGCAAAATGTATCTAGTGGACTGAAAAAGCAATGGATTATATTATTCTAGTAGGCCACCCAAAAGTTTAATGTGTAATTTTAATATTAATAATTTATATTAGCGAAAAAATCAATACTCTGTATCCATGCAATGATACAAGATTGCCACACAAAAATATCACCATACTATGCTGTATTGATTTTTTCCCCACCCGAATATACACTACTATTCTTATTTACCTGCGCCTAAATTAATTGTTTAAATTTAAAGTTTTCTTTGGTATCAAAGGACTTTAAAATCTATACAGTAACACTGAATGTCACTTTGTTGCCATAATTTTCCATGTCTAATCCACTCAATAACATGCCTTCTTGTTGCCACAGTTTACTGAAGTTAGCTCAACAGATCACCATGCATAAAAAACACAGCAGGTTAACACTTATTTGTGCTTTATTTGTGCAGCTCTGTCAAAGCATGTTTATTCAACATTTTTAAGTGCAAAATGCCAAAACACAACAAAACAGAGGGTTTATTTTTCTTGTTATATACAGCAAAATTCTATTCAGCTTTGTGTAGTTATTACTTTTGCACAGTCCACACCTGCTGCTCCTCTGTCTTTCAAAAATATCTGCATCTTTGTCCGTTTCATTGATTTCTGTAATGCATATAATATAGAATAACTAGAATAGAGTTTAGAATTACATCCTGCAATTAG
This sequence comes from Epinephelus lanceolatus, assembly GCF_041903045.1. Taxonomy (NCBI): domain Eukaryota; kingdom Metazoa; phylum Chordata; class Actinopteri; order Perciformes; family Serranidae; genus Epinephelus; species Epinephelus lanceolatus. The sequence continues at coordinate 42,863,312 of NC_135739.1, forward strand.
TATTACAGCTGAGAATAATGATTATTGCAGTTAATCTGTTTGGTGTGTTTGACAGAATATGAAATCTTAAGGATAGTGAATGTGTTTCACACAGTAGATTGAAATCTGTTTTCTTCTGTATAATGTCTGATATCTGCCCGCCATTGCCTTCTAAGATCTGAGATTTTAATGTTAGGCCCCATAAAATCCTGATGAAATTTAAGGTACTTTAATTTGCTCTTGGTCACATATGTCCCTGTTGAATAGATCCCAGATCTGATGCAATCTGTCTTTGTTTTCCCAAATACATCTAAATAGGTGTTGGTCCTCCAGTTCTGAGGTTTCTACCATTTTTTCCCCCTGTTAAAGGTTTTTTTGGGGGGGGTTCCCTATCCACTGTGAGGATCCAAGGACAGAGGGATGTTGCTTGCTGTAAAGCTCTCAGAGGCAAATTGTGATTTGTGATATTTGACTTTATACCCAATTCAATTAAATTTATAAAATTGAATTAAAGACGGTAATGCAAAAACACCAGAGGAAGGAGAACCTCTGCACTTTAGCAGTGTCATTACAACAATAGGAGTTTAGTGAGCACTAGCTTCCATAAGTTAACACAAACAGAGTTATATTCATGAACTACGTGCAAGACAAAAGTTTTATTGTCTTTACTATTCAAACTCATGCTGCTCTCTCACACACATCGTTCAGTCGTTGAACTGATCAGGTATCAGGTAAATGCTACAGAAGAGGTAGACCACGGATGTGAGTGGATATTTCCACATACTGCTTGCTGACATAGTTACAGTATGGGAGGAGTAAAGTGACATGGTATGATTCTTAATAGGTGTGGTTAATATTCCTAATTTTTTTCCCATTTTATTTATTGGTTTTTAAGTCCAAAGTCACAGGTTTTACCAGAACCCTTAAAGAGATCTTTGTATTAGCCTTAGCCTTCAGAATTCCAACAAATACATTTTGTAACTGAAATTCTCTCGAATAACCTAAATTCTACACATATGTTTCATTTAAAATCTTGACTGCAACTATTCATGTCAGATGTACATTTCCTTAAAGCCCTGGTTAGTGTGAAAAAATATGTCTATACTCAAAGCTAATAATACCTGTTTTTCACCGAATAAGCCCTGGTTCTTGAACTGGTTCCACTCAGGACTCTTGGGACTAGAGCTTTAATCTGGCTCAAAAAGTCAGCATTGACCCTGCAGTTTCTGCACAGTTTCATTCCAAGCACGACCCACAGAAGCAGTTTTAGGCTTGAGTCCGATTAAAACCCAAGTTTCTACTGTAAAAGAGAGGTAAATATGTTAAATTTTATGCCTCTGCGCTAGGGATGGGCATCAATTTTCGATTGTCGATGATTGATTGTTAAGGATTTTGATCGATCACAAATAATTTTGCTTGATAGTCGCAGTGTTTCCCCAACAATGCTACAGGCCCAGCGAGCCACCCTGCCTACGAGACCCCCCGCCGGACCTATGCCAGGCAAAAAATCATAAACAGACGGAGGCTCTCATTGCTCTCCTAAGCCTTCCCAGCTTCCCTTGAAGCCTCTGAAAACACTACGCCACTGAAAGACGGAAGTTTCGCTGAAAACTGAAGCCTGTAACCCCTGGCTGGCAACGGTTGTAAACACCCAGGGGTGAACTGTGCATGCACACCATTCTTCCTCTTTGGGCTGGGGGGTTGAAGCTCAAAACTGGGGCAGCTGCGCTCTCTTGCGGCGACAGTCTGCATTGCACTCTTTTGCTTTCTCTCTTTTGAAACTCGCTTATCAGTTAATTGATAATTGATTGTTAATTTTTTTGATGATCGAATAATGAATTTTGATTGTTTGCCCATCCCTACTCCGCGCCAGGGATAGCTGTAGCCTGAGGCGTTATGTTTTCAGGTTGTCCATTGTTAGCAGGGGCGGAAATCCCGGGGGGGACAGGGGGGGCATGACTCTCCCTTCAGTAAAGCTTCCCCCTCCAGAATAATTTGAGACAGCGTGTGGCTGGAACCGCTGCCCACATCGCACATCGCAGGGTAAGATGTTCACTCACACAGACACAGTTTAACTTACACAAGTTACAACAAATCCCATTTACTGTTACAACAAGCCCCAGGCCCAGGCTGATAATATAAACTGTCTGCAACATTTCTCCTGCATTGTTCAAAAGCCTACTCAATTATCAGTGCTGCTAAGCTAAAAGCTAATGATTAAGCTCAGAGTTTAGTGATAGTCAGAGAGGACAGGAGAGCAAGAAGAGGGAGAGGACAGGACAAGAGCAGTCAGTGGCGGAGCGGCTCGTAGCTAATGGGTACCTGTCTGTAGGCTCTCCACCTGTCAGTGAGACAAACATGAAAGACGTGCAGTTTACCGACGAGGAGCGTTCATTATGCGCGACTATTACGCACGGTTGTGATGGAGCGGCTCATAGCTAATGGGTACCTGTCTGTAGGCTCTCCACCTGTCAGTGAGACAAACATGAAAGACGTGCAGTCTAACCGACGAGAAGCGGTCATTACGTCCGACTATTACGCATGGTTGTGAGGTGCGCAGCGGCAGATCTCACAGCACACTGTTTATAAACCAGTTTACCAGTTTAATTGCAGGAAATGTTTAGTTGTTAAGCCATTTCTCATAAGTATAGACATTCACTCTGCCTGTTGGAGAGATAGAGAGATTAAAGATTAAAGAGATTAAAGCGTCAAATTGTGGTAAAAGATGCTGTATAAAAGACAGGCTACAACTTTTTTTCCTTGTCCCCCCCTGGAATTATTCTCTAAAATTTTACTGTTTATTGTCCCCCCCAACTATGAAATGGGATTTTCGCCCCAGGTTGTTAGTCCACCCCATCTTGTGAACGCAATATGTCAAGAATGCTAAGAGGGAAGATTTGGCACAAACATCCCCTTGGACTTAATGATGGACTGATTGGTGGTCTAGGTCACTGTGACCTTGTCTGTCTCATTCTTGTGAACATGATATTTCAAAAACACCGTGAGGGAATTTCTTCACATTTGACACAAACGTCCATTTGAACTGAAGAATAAGCTGATAAGAATTTGGTGGTCAAAGGTCAAGGCCGGTGTGACCTCACAAAATAGGAACTGAAAGCATTTTTATACAATTGAGTTATGTTGATGTCAGGCATCCCTCTGCTGTCACATCTAATTGTGCACTTGTTGCACTGTTCATTCCTACTGCACGCTTATCTGTTTTTTATTAGCATGAGAAAGTCCAAGCAGAGTTAGGAGGGGGCTGCCCTCTCAGTATCTTTCCCTGTTTCTCTGTCACTCCTCTAACACTCTCTGTTGCTCTTTTCGCATTTCTCTCCACCCCACTTGTTTTTTCAGGGTCTGTTTCGAAGAAAGGTGTCCATTGCCAACATGCTGGCCTGGAGCAGTGAGCCCATCAAGAAGCCCATGATTGTCACCTCAGACCGCACTGTGAAGAGGGAGGCAGTGGACATCTTTAAGCTCATTCAGACCTTCATGGGAGACCGTCGCTCTAAGGCTGACTCCCTCTCTGTTGCTCTGGAGGTGTGTAGACAGCCTGAACCAGGGTCTTAACTGGAGGTCTCCCCTCCTCACACTTGTTTATCCATGCACAGAAATGTTACTCTCACTAACTCCCTCATATCTCACCTTGGCAATCCTCTCTCGTGATTCCACTTTTTAATTACAAGTCTGATTTAGAAAACAAAGAATATGCTTTGCTCGCAGTTTCCTTTTATATTCAATTCAAATAAACACAAGAAGTTTGTGCTCTAAAAAATAAAAAAAAAAAGGATCAGCACTCAGTGAGTAACCTTCTAAGCCCTACGATAAGCTATTATGGCAAGGCTTAACTGTACAGACCAGTGAGCAGTGATAACTAACATGTCTTTGGGGTCATTGGGTGGGAACCTCCTTTCACCAGTGTTTCGTCTAGTTGGTCCCACGACACCTCCAGGAGGCTAGACAGTGATCTCTGGCATCCCAGAGACACTCCCCTAATGCCAGGTCTCACTGCTCCCCACACTAACCGAACAACCTCCTTTACTTTACCTATACTACCACAGAGGAGGTAGACCCAGGGAAGGAAGCCTTGTTAGGCTATCACACTCCCCCACCGGGTTAGGCTGTACAGTCTACCTCCCCAAGACGAGCCCTCACAACAATGACACCTCCAGGAGGCTAGACAGTGATCTCAGCCCAAACAGCACTGCCACCTTCAACCAAACCCAGGCTCCGTTTATGCGAGCTCCAGGCAGAAGCAATGCAATAAATCACAATCAACTTGACAATGCTTGCATGCACAGAGCCTCATGTTCTGCTTACCACAATGCCACAATTATCTATAAATGGTCAATGCAAACCTCGTCATGAATATTAATATACATATTGTTCCTCTGGAAAATGGTAGCAGTGTTAGAAACAAAAGATAGTTTGAGAGGCTGATGGTTGCAGCAGCTGTTAATGCATTCACCCACCCACCCACTCATCCATCCATCCATCCATCCATCCATCCATCTAGGCAAGGCAAGGCAAGGCAAGTTTATTTGTAGAGCACAATTTGTACACAAAGCAATTCAAAGTGCTTTACAGAACAAGAAAATGCATTAAAATCACATTACAAAATAAAAACATAAATAATCATTATGAGCTGTTTTGAGCCTGTCAGAGCAGAGGCCTGTCTCACATCTTCAGAAAGACTGTTCCAGATTTTAGCTGCATAAAACTGGAATCCTGATTCCCCATGTTTAGTCCTGACTCTGGGCACCAGCAGGAGGCCAGTCCCTGAGGTCCTCAGAGTCCGAGATGGTTCATATGGCACTAACATGTCAGAGATGTATTTTGGTGCTAGGCCGTGGAGAGACTTGTACACAAGCAGAGCTGCTTTAAAGTCTATTCACTGAGCCACAGGAAGCCAGTGTAGAGACCTGAGCACAGGACTAATGTGCTCGTACTTCCTGGTTCTGGTCAGGACCCGAGCAGCAGCATTCTGGATGTACTGCAGCTGTCTTACGGCCCGTTTAGAGAGGCCAGTGAGCAGGCCGTTACAGTAGTCTAACCTACTAGAGACAAATGCATGGATAAGTCTCTCCAAGTCAGGTTTAGACACTATACCTTTGATTTTGGCAATGTTTTTTAGATGGTAGAAAGCTGCTGATGTTATTGATTTGATGTAGCTGTTAAAGTTCAAGTCTGTGTCCATTATTACCCCGAGATTTCTAACCTGATTTGTAGGTTTTAGAGAGAGAGACTGGAGGTGACTGCTGACACTTTCTCTTTGTTTCTGTGGACCAAATACGATGACTTCAGTCTTGTCTGAATTTAGCTGGAGAAAGTTGTTTTGCATCCACACACTGACCTGTTGGATGCAGTGACAGAGTGAATCCACTGGTCCATATTCACCTGCTGTCAGTGAGACATAGATCTGAGTGTCGTCTGCATAATTGTGGTAGGACACATTATTACTTTGTATTAACTGGCCTAAAGGCAGCATGTAGAGATTGAACAGAAGGGGTCCCAGGATTGACCCTTGGGGCACCCCACAGGTCAAGGCCATGTAGTCTGAGACACAGTTACCAATTTCAACAAAGTACTTCCTGTCTTCTAGATAGGACTTCAACCAATTTAGGGCAGTGCCAGAGATGCCCACCCAGTCCTCTAGTCTCTGTGAAAGGATCTCATGATCAACAGTGTCAAAAGCAGCACTCAGATCTAGCAGGACTAAAACTGAGACTTTGCCTGCGTCAGTGTTCAGGCGGATGTCATTTGTCACCTTAATAAGAGCAGTCTCAGTGCTGTGATGGGGTCTAAAACCTGACTGGAAAACATCAAAGGAGTTATTCATTAGGAGAAAGTCAGTAAGCTGTTGGTAAACAACTTTCTCAAGGACTTTGCCTAAAAACGGCAGATTTGAAATGGGCCGGTAGTTGTTCAGTACTGTGGCATCAAGACTGCTCTTCTTTAGGAGAGGCTTTATGACCGCAGTTTTCAAGGCCTTTGGGAATGTTCCAGACTGTAGTGACATGTTAACTATGTGAGCAAGTGGTGGTAACAAACTGCTCAGCACAGACTTTAGAAATCTAGTGGGTAGCACATCGAGGCAGCATGTAGATGAACTCAGACTGGTGATGATCTCTTGGACAGTTTTGTCAGTTACAGGTGCAAAATGAGTCAGCTCTAAGTGTCTAGGTGGCTGCAGGGTTGTTATTAGTGTTGTGGAATTGATGGCATTTTTAATTCCCTGAACCTTGTCGCAAAAGAATACTGCAAACTCATTACACTTAGATGTGGAGATCAGTTCCAACGGCAGTTGAGCTGGAGGGTTTGTTAATCTGTTCACTGTTGCAAATAAGACACGCGAGTTGTTACTGCAGTTTCCAATAATTTCAGAAAAGTACCTCTCCCTTGTTCTACGTAAGATCCGGTTGAACACGTACAACTTTTCTTTATAAATTTCATAATGAACAGGAAGCTTTGACTTGCGCCATTTCCGCTCGGCCCTCCGGCACTCCCTTTTCTGTGCCCTGACCGAGTCGTCATTCCTCCATGGCGCCTTCTGCTTTTTTTTAACCATTTTAACCTTCACAGGGGCAATGGTGTCCAGAACATTCAAAACACTCGAAGTAACAGAGTTCAACAAATCATCAACATTAGAACATGAGGCATTTTCAAAGTTTATCATTTCCATGAACAGAGCACCTGTGCTGTTATTTATGTGTCTCCTCCGAACAACTGCAGGACCAGCCGGTGGTTTGGGAGAAACAGACAGGTCAAAGAAGACACAGAAATGATCAGACAGAGCAACATCAACCACATTGACGTTTGAAATATTAACCCCCTTTGTAATGAGCAGGTCCAGAGTGTGCTGCGCTCTGCTGTGGGTGGGCTCACACACATGCTGAGTCAGGCCAAAGGTTTCAAGGACAGCACTGAGCTCTTTAGCATTTCTGTCACAGACATTATCCACATGTACATTAAAATCACCTGTAATGACCAAACCATCAAAGTCTGTGCATACAATTTAAAGCATCCTGGTAAAATCATCAATAAAACTTTGACGGTGCTGGGGAGGCTTGTAACTACATAGAGTATGGACGGAGATTGTTTTAGCTCCATTTTAAAGGATACATACTCAAATGATGAAAACACCCCAAATGACAACCTGTGCATAACCATATGATCTCTAAATATTGCACAGACACCTCCACCCTTTTTGTTTTCTCGTGTTTCAGATTCAAATTTGTAGTTGGGTGGAGCTGATTCCGTTAGAACAGCATTACCTGTGTTTTTGTCAAGCCATGTTTCAGTTAAAAACATAAAATCAAGATTATACGAAGAGATCAAATTATTAATTAAAAATGATTTGTTAGACAAGGATCTGACATTAAGCACAGCAAGTTTCAGATTAGTTTCAGTAGGACTGGACATTATCTTCTTACAAGGAATATGGATTAAATTTCTCTGATTGGACAGTCTAACTGTCCTTCTGTAATCTGGTCTATGTGGTGTGGCTGTAGATATAGCACTAGGGGAGAAAATTGTCTCACAGGGCCCCAGCTTGATATTACCTTTATCATGGCTGTAAGTCCTGGGACAGCAGAGGCCCTGTGCATCCTAGCTCTTAGGGATACCAGCTCTGGGGGCAGGCAGGGGAGGACGAGCAGGGGGAAGTTTGGGTGATGGACCAGATGAAAACCGAGGGGGAGGAACTGGGGGAGCTTTAGTTTGTGAAGCAGGAGAGTTGAAGCTCCTGTGTGACTTGAGGGGCACAGTTTTATACGGGGAAGAGTTCAGCATAGTTGGTGATAGAAGTCTTGACCTTGCTATATTAGGGGTGAGGGGAACCATCTTAATCCCTGATTTGATCAGGCTTTCAAGATGGTTGGGAAGGCCCATGGGGGAAGGTGGGGATGAAAAGGAGAGGGAGAGGGGCAAGTCTCTAGAGGGGGTAGATGTGGCAGGGGGGGCCCAGGGCTGGTCTGTGGGTAGAGGAGGTGGGGGTGCTGCTGGGTCTGAAACTTCTGCTGGGGCCGTCACAGACGAGTCCAAGGCCTGTGATGAGGGCCTGGGGGGAGGTGAAACAGATGGCGGGCCTGAAACCTTCGCTGGGGCCATCACAGACGAGTCCAAGGCCTGTGATGAGGGCCTGGGGGGAGGTGGAACCAATGGCGGGCCTGAATCCTTCACTGGGGGCAGTGGAGGCTGTTGTGGTGCTGGAGCTGAATCCTTCGCTGGGGGCGGTGGAGGCTGTTGTGGTGCAGCTGGTGCTGAATCATTTATCCATCCATCCATCCATCCATTCATTCATCCATCCATACATATGTCCACCCACCCATCCATCCATCCATCCATCCATCCATTTCACACACATTTTGGCAGTGCTCAGAGCTAAACACAATCACCATAGTAACGTGCAAAATAAAAGAGAAAGTGTAGTGTAGTGTAGTAGACAGCTGGACTTATTAAAATACAAGTGAATCTGTTGTGTCAGATGCTAGTGAGTCTGAAATGGTTCCCATGTAAAACAAGCCTCAGCAAGCTTTCTGAGTGTGAATTAGTAAAACAATCACTGATAAGAAGTGTTACTGATATTTATTCTACCCTCATTGATATGAATAAGTTGGACAAAATGTTAGAAACATCTCATTATAATACAATACATTTCAACAGCAGCACAAACCACAGCCTCCAGAATGGTGATTAAGTTTGATTAACAACTGAAGTCATGACTTTTTATTCATAAGGAGACAGTTACCAACAGACAGACTCCCTGGGCCCTCTGCCTGTCTCTGTCAGGTGGTGGTACGTGGGTGGAGTAACCAGGGTCTGCGGGATGAGCTCTACATCCAGCTGTGTCGTCAAACCACCGAGAACTTCCGCTACGACAGCCTGGAGCGAGGCTGGGAGCTGATGGCCATCTGTCTGGCCTTCTTCCCCCCCACACCGCGCTTTCACACCTACCTGGAGGGCTACATCTACCGACACATGGACCCTCTCAATGATACCAAGGGTGAGGGAGCAACAAACTTACACACACTTTGGATTATGAATTACAGGATACCACAGAAATTTTGAAGTTTTCATGAAGTTTGATGGTGGTGGTGATCTCAGCACAGCTGTCTGTCCATGCACAACGTCACAATCAACCAAACAGTCCTCTGACATCATCAGTTTGCTGCTCGTGTGCTTCTTTCAAAATTCCTTTGGGCTTCTTTAGAGCTAAGCTAGTTTTCCAAATTGAAGTTAGTATAATTTAACAAAATCGTCAGTAACACTGAACAAAATCCTCATAAGTTGCTGCAGGGTTAGTGAGTAAGCTTGCTAAATAGGTAGGCTATGCTTACAAGTAAATTTGGCAATAGACTAGAATATTAGGGAGTTACTTTGTAAATTATTTTTTGCAAGATCGCAGTTGTGGGGCTGATCCAGGACCATCATCGTCATGTTGACAATGGATAGTTTGTTTATGTTGATCTTCAATCAATCAATCAATCAATCAATCAGTCAATTTTATTTATAAAGCCAAATATCACAAATCACAATTTGCCTCACACAGTTTTACAGCATACGACATCCCTCTGTCCTTATGACCCTCGCAGCGGATAAGGAAAAACTCCCCCCAAAAAAACCCTTTAACGGGGAAAAAAAATGGTAGAAACCTCAGGAAGAGCAACTGAGGAGGGATCCCTCTTCCAGGACGGACAGACGTGCAATAGATGTTGTACAGAACAGATCAGCATAATAAATTAACAGTAATCCTTAGTGCAGAACCTTTTAGGCCAATTAAATGCTCCAGTCTCTGTAGCAGAATTTGATGGTCAGTTGTGTCAAATGCCGCTAAGATCTAATAAAACAAGTACAGAGACGAGTCCTTTGTCTGAAGCAATCAAAAGATCATTTGTAATTTTAACTAGTGCTGTCTCAGTGCTATGATACACTCTAAATCCTGACTGAAATTCCTCAAATAAATTATTATCATGGAGAAAATCACATAGCTGGTCTGCGACTACTTTCTCAAGGATCTTTGACATAAAGGGAAGATTAGATATTGGTCTATAGTTGGCTAACACCTCAGGATCCAGGGTGGACTTTTTTAGGAGAGGTTTAATTACAGCTACCTTAAAAGACTGTGGTACATAGTCTGTTAATAAAGATATATTGATCATGTCTAATAAGTTAGTGTTAAGTAATGGTAAGACTTCGTTAAGTAGCCTAGTTGGGATAGGGTCTAAGAGACACGTTGATGATTTAGATGAAGAAATCACTGCAGTCAATTGTTGAAGAGAAATCGGGGAGAAGCTATCTAAATATATATTAGGTCTTGAACCATCATTTCCATGTTGATCTGGAATAGAATTGCTAATGTTGATCCAGGACTATCACTGCTATGTTGATGTTGACAAAAACAAATTATCCAGAATCAACATGGTATTGATGGTCCTGGATCAACATAAACAAATTATCCAATTAATCAATTTGCAATCTTGCCAAAAACGTTTTTGTTGGCTATAAAAGGGAGGGGAAATGCAGGTATTTGCAACTGCAAAATTATATGATATAAAAATGATATCCTTAATCTTTGTTAGTAAACAATTAACTAGCCTATTGGCAAGCATAGTTGTAAGTAGGGATGCACAATAACTTTTCTTTTAAACCGATACCGATAACTTTCAGCTCATAAAGGCCGATACCGATAACCGATAACACACACACCTAAGATCATGACATCAATACTATGAACAAAACCAAAACAGTTTTGACCCTTTAAATGAAGAGATATTTATTTTTTCCAGTGAAAAACTATTGGCAAGCATCTCAAACATTTTCGAAAAGATATCAAACAAAAAAACTATTTGATATCTAAAATGAACATCATTTTAAATAAGGTGCATTACTTACTGATATAAAAATAAAGGCCCCTTGAACTGATGCAGATACATGCATCGGGATTACAAACTGAAAAAGTTAATTCCAGAAGTTCAAAAAAATAAATATATATAGAAAATGACTGCACTGAACAAGTTAGACTTGTCTATGTAAACAAACTGAAAAAGTGCATTCCATAGTAACAAAAAAATAAGTTTAAAGAATTTTGGCTTATGGTTCCATTCAAATGAATACCTTTTCACTAAGGTAAATGAGGTTCAGTTGTTCTTTTATCTCATATTAGAAGAGAGAGAGAGAGAGAAAGAGAGAGAGAGACAGAGAGAGAGTCCGTGTGTGAGATAGTGTTGTCACGGTGCCAAAATTGGGACCCATGGTACGATACAGTGACAGTATCATGGTTCTGAGTAGTATCACGATACCACAGCAAAAATGAGGCAGATGTGCCTTTTGTCATTTATAAAAAGATAAATCACTTTTCTATAATACATCAATGATATTTCAATGGAATAAATTACTTACTGACTTATTCATACTTCAAAAACAGCATCAATAAGTGATTAACATAGGGGGGATCAAAATAAAATAAAATAATAAAATAAAAATCAACCAGCCACCCTCCTCCCCTGACAAGTCCCTTCATAAGTAAAGAACAATCCCTAAAGTACGGTGAGGTTTGTGGGCCGTTACCTGCCACAGAGAGAAATGTGAACGGCTCGTTTCTCCTCTGACACATCACATACCTGTGTGCCGCCACGGCTCGGCTGTTCAGGTACTTCTGGGCAGTCATGACGCCAACAAAAGGACATTATTGGACCTGGAGCTGGACTTATCCGTCGCCGGTAAGCCATTATCTGCACTATGGCCGCCGTATTTGACAGGAATACATATTCCTGTCTGTGTCTGTGACCCCCGTTCAACCCACAACCGGCAGGATTCGCCGTTATTGGACAGCGCGCGCCGTTATTGGACGGTGCATGGACACTCACCCTCTTTGGACTGGACTTTGAACTTATCCCACAGTAGTGGTACCATGAGGTACCGTAGTACTACGGTACTCCAACATTATGGTATCATATGTACTGTGGAATTTTAGTGCTGCAGTCTACTGTTGGTACCAGTATACCGTGCAACATTAGTGTGAGAGAGAGTGTGCGTGTCTGTGTGTGCGTGTGAGAGAGAGAGTGTGGGCGTCTGTGTGTGTGTGTGTTTGTGTGTGTGAGAGAGAGAGTGTGCTCGTCTGTGTGAAATGTGTGGAATGACGTAATAATTTCCTGTTATGGGCCCGATAATTATCGGCCCGATAGTTATCGTGCATCCCTAGTTGTAAGCATTGCCTACATAAACTTGCTAATATTCTAGCCCACTGGCAAGCTTACTTGTAAGCATAGCCTGTCTACTGAGCAACCTAACTCACTAACCCTGCAGTAGCTCATTTTGTTCAGTGTTACTGAGGATTTTGTTAAATTGTACTAAATTTAATTTGGAAACTAGCTTAGCTCTAAAGAAGCCCAAAGGAATTTTGAAAGAAGCAAAGAAACAACACACTGGTGATGTCAGGGGGCTGTGTTTGGTTGATTGCAATGGTGTTCCATGAATGCAATGTGACATGTTGATCCAGGCGTACGTCCTACTTGGCAAAATCACATAGTCTGTCTATCCACTGTTTTTGTCTAAATTAACTTTATTTTTGATATTCATGGTCCTCAGAGGATGGCTCCTAATAAAAAAATCCCCATTTACCAACAGTTTGGTCCACGAGATAGTGTCACAGAAACCGATGAAAAAAGTTTTGGAGGTACATAATTGCTGCCTGGATTGTCCGCACAGAAACGTGGATGGACTGTTAGAGTAAGAAGTGCAACACCTGTGACTGTGACACCAGCTGCATCTCATGTTCCATGTGAGGTTAGGATAAGAGATACTCAACTTTGGTTGAGGTTAGGAAATAATGGTGGTTGGGATTGAATATTATAATGGTTATTTATCATAAAATATATATAGCTTATCAGGTGCTTCAAGTTGGTGTTGACTTCAATATTGATCTTGCCACAACAAACTCTTTTAGGCCATAGAATAAACAACACAGTAAACAACACAGACACCTTATTAGCTGATATGATCAAGGTGTCAAACATCCAGTACACACAGAGCAAAATTATCATTCATTTGGAATGGTTATTGTGTCCACCTGATGAGTAAGTCCAACTCTCTTTTAACTTTGTGTTCTGTTTCTTTGGGAAAGATCTGTCTCTAAAGTTGCTAAATGCTCCACTGTGTTTACCAGTCTCCAACAGTATCTGCTGTTTGGTGCTGAGCAGGTGGTGTACAGTGGATTCTTGGAGCTTTTTCACTGAAAGCAGCTGCTGCTGCAGCCAAAAAGGACACTACAAGAGCAGTGAGAGTGAAGCAAACAGTAAAGTTGCTGAACAGACAGCTGAACAATAAGCTAAAACTACCTATATAAAGCTGAGGGAGGCTGCAAATTCAGCAGATTATTCTCTGTAAATTCATCACTATAAGGAACCCCTCTCACATTATTATATTGTTTTTACATTGTCATTCGGTATATCATTATAAAAAATATCTGTTATAGCCACTTTAAACAAGATCACCATCTTTCCAGACCTTTTACCAAAGACCTTGAGTTGCCCCACACAACCATGAAAGTTTTTATAATGCTAAAGTTTCTTTGAGCAGATATTTTAGGAAAACAAATAAAAACATTGTCAGAGAGCATTTTGCCGATACATTCAGTCTGAAGGTCTTGTAACTTTGCAGATATGTTCATTAAAAACCTTCCCTCCTTACAATGTTTTAGTATGCCTAAGCGTGGGTGATAGCCATGGCTGGAGGCATTATGCTTTTGGTTGTCTGTCCATTCCATTCTCGTGAACGCAATATTTTAAGAATGTCTTTGGGGAATTTCTTCAAATTTAGTACAAATGTCTGCTTGGACTCTATGCTGAACTGATAAGATTTTGGTGACCATAGGTCAAAGATCACTGTGGCCTTGCATCCGTCTTATTCTGGTGAACATGATATCTCAAGAACACCATTAGGTAATTTCTTTAAAGGGACATTGTGTAGCGTTTTCAGTTGTTTATTGGCAAAAATCGATGTCCACATTCATAAATATGTCATCATTGGTGTATTATTACCTCCACCAATAATCTGACTTATTCTCGTAAAAGGAGAATTTTGGATTTGTTTTAAAGTAGTTTTGGGGTTTCGATAACGTTTCGCCATCTTGAAAATACATCCACCAGCAAGGGACGTATAGCACTACCAGGGAATAGCCCCACCTTCGGTGTTTTCGTTGACAGCCAGGCCATCACTGCGTAACTGAAAAGCCAAAGGAGAGGAGCAAGAGGCGCTTCACTACCACCCTGGCAAATTTGAAAGCCTACACTACTGCAGCATAACAAAGTCCCACTCTTTGAGCATAATGCAGGATCATGCATATGTGTTCTGCATCAGGGGCGACGGAATCCGCGTTGCCAAGAAAGCTCAAAAGGGAATCAAAAAGGCAACATGACCGGCGAATTCAAAAAATGAGGGTCAACATTGGGGTAGCTTTTCCCAGGTGGAAGGAGCTGCTGAAGGTGAAAGATTTTAAAAGGGATGCTGTGATTGGCCTGCTGGCCTACCTGTCATTTTTTTCCCAACAGGCAGGCCAGGCCTATGCAATCACATGGTGAGGAGTGGGTGTGTCAACTTGTCTGTGTGTGTCTGTGTAGGAGCCTGAATGAATACTCCATGAAGTATCGGATGACATGGTTTCATCAATGTTATTATAGCTTTTTGGTACACAGCAACTACCGTTGTTGCAATATGGGTTTGAAAAAGTGAGGCACTAGAGTGCGCTATCTGTTTGAATGCAATATACGATTTCAACGTTAGATGGGAGAAATTCCTACACACTGTGGCTTTAAATTTGGTGGAAACATTCACTTGTACTCCCAAATGAACTGATTAGAATTTAATGGTGGAAGTTCAAGGTCACTGTGACCTCACAAAACATGTTTTGGCAATGGGGGGCAATAGGTAGGAGCAGGGCAGGAATTTCACGAGGGCCATGGCTCTGTGGCCTCCCAATTTGGCTCTGTACCCTTGAAAAAAATATCTGCCCTAAGGCCACCGTGGCCTTGATGCCCCGCCCGCACTGCCCCAGGTGATTTTGCGGTTTTCTCCTCTGGCTCTTTCCTGTCAACACAGCTTTGACACCTGTGTCTATTGAGAAAAAAATAATGCGATGACATTCTGGAGTCTTATTAGGCAACATCAAATGAGACGATGCGCACATCACCAGTGGGGGGGTTTGATTCCAGCCTGGCATGAACCGCTCGGACGGGCTGTAACGACAGTTTGACACCAATCTATCACCGGCCAACCAGGAGACTTCATCAAACGCCCAGGCAGGGATCGGCACCGAGACCCGGTATTAAACAACCCAAGGCAAGTTTAATCAACACCGTAGTAAGCTCCGCCATTATCTGCGTTACTTTTTAAAGTTTCGGTTTCAGCATCATTCTGTATGGAGCTGTATGCCTATCTTTATTCAAGAGAGTGGTCTATCAGTTTGAGAGCATTATTTATTGATTTCACATTCAAAAACCCTGCCCTCACACTCAAATAGCCTCTGCTTGTGCTTGGATCCACTCTGTTTCTGCTCAAACTGTGTGCTTGCACTCAGATACCATGTTGCACGCACTCAGATACCATGTTGCTTGCACAGATTTCCTGCTCGAGCTTCGGCTTTTCTCCTTGCGCTCAAAATGTTTCTCTGCGCTTGTGGATTTTCTGCTCTCAGATTTCTGCCCTGCGCTTGGATTTTTTCGTGTAACAACCCTGTCAAAATCCCCCAACCAATGGAATGCCAGATTTACTGTTGACCAATGAAATGATCCCTGCCTCCTTGTGGGTGCGCTCGCTTTAGGCCAGTCCGCTTCTCCCGGCAGCCTGCAAGACACAGAAAAGATGATGAGCACATAACTTCAAAAACAAAACAAAAAAACTTCCCAACTTCACCACTGTATTTTATTTTTTTGTTAGCATTTCAGCTGTATTTAAGCCAGATTGAAGGCTTTGGGTCCGTCACTCTGCTTCATTTAGTGTTGAAACTGTTAAATAACGGGATCCAGCGTTAACTCCGTTAACTGTTAACAGCAGCTCAACAATCAGTCCTTCATCTCGGAAGAACAGTGGTTTCAAAACTGCGCTATTACCTGTAGCCACCGGGTCAGTTTGCTTTGCAGAGGAGGAGGCATCGACTGATAAATTGCCCATAAAATCACATTAACAACATACCGAAGGCATCCTTAAACTTCACTATTTGACCTCCGTGGTCCTCTCCGTTCCTCTCCCCCACACTTGAGTACCCGTTCTGGGATACACAGTGTCGGCTGGTTGGTTGGGGATTTTGACAGGGTTGTTACACGAAAAAATCCAAGCACAGGGCAGAAATCTGAGAGCAGAAATTCCACAAGCGCAGAGAAACAGTTTGAGCGCGAGGAGAAAAGCCAAAGCTCGAGCAGGAA
Source organism: Epinephelus lanceolatus (assembly GCF_041903045.1). Taxonomy (NCBI): domain Eukaryota; kingdom Metazoa; phylum Chordata; class Actinopteri; order Perciformes; family Serranidae; genus Epinephelus; species Epinephelus lanceolatus. Next base: position 42,879,712 of record NC_135739.1, read on the forward strand.
ATCTGTGCAAGCAACATGGTATCTGAGTGTGTGCAACATGGTATCTGAGTGCAAGCACACAGTTTGAGCAGAAACAGAGAAGTTCCAAGCACAAGCAGAGGCTATCTGAGTGTGAGGGCAGGGTTTTGAACGTGAAATCAATAAATAATGCTCTCAAACTGATAGACCACTCTCTTGAATAAAGATAGGGATAAAGCTCCATAATTCTGCAGCCTCTCTCCTGCTCTCTGCATGTCACCCCTCACAGCACGCGCGCGCGCGCGCGCACACACACACACACACACACACACACAAACTCAACAGCGCAGAGGCCGCGGTGCAGATGAAGGGAATTTAACTTCAAGATGACTCTAGTTAAGGACAACTATGCTTGTTACTGTGAGTGCAATAAAACCTCTGCCAGCCAAGCCAATACTTTATCAATACATGTGATCAGCATGTAGAAAGCCATATTTCAACCCGCTCTGTCCGCAGTCTCTCATTCACCGCTATTATGATTTATGATCGCGGTCGACACAAGCACATCGCGCTCGCGAGGCTAACAGCAAAGTGTTAAAGACAAACTAAATGAAAGCTGTCTGTATGTAGGCTAACACTTTATCTGAACATGCACCTGAGACAGTGAGACAGTGAGTGTCCTCAGTAGAGGAGGGACAGAGAGCAGGATGAATGACTGATACTGATGTTTGTCTTCATGCTGAGATAACGTGACTTTCTTCACTCAGTATTGTGATGTCAGGAGGAATATTTATATTCCAGTGAGATAGTATTGGGTTTTAAATAGTGACTCTGTTGTAAACATGACTGTTGCTGCCATGGACTGTATAAAACTATATCCTGTGTAACTGACCTATAAGGAAAGCATCAGGAGGTGAGGTGTGTGCATGTGTGTGTGTGGAGGAGAGTAGAGAGGGAGATGCTGGTAGAGAGATAGTGTGTGTTATTAGATACTGTTCATATCACTTATTATGCTTCTGTGCATTGATAGATCTTTTTTATTCTGTTTCTGCATCATGTTGAGGAGGGCCATGCCTGTGTATATATACAGTACAGGCCAAAAGTTTGGACACACCTTCTCATTCAATGCGTTTTCTTTATTTTCATGACTATTTACATTGTAGATTCTCACTGAAAGCATCAAAACTATGAATGAACACATGTGGAGTTATGTACTTAACAAAAAAAGGTGAAATAACTAAAAACATGTTTTATATTCTAGTTTCTTCAAAATAGCCACCCTTTGCTCTGATTACTGCTTTGCACACTCTTGGCATTCTCTCCATGAGCTTCAAGAGGTAGTCACCTGAAATGGTTTCCACTTCACAGGTGTGCCTTATCAGGGTTAATTAGTGGAATTTCTTGCTTTATCAATGGGGTTGGGACCATCAGTTGTGTTGTGCAGAAGTCAGGTTAATATACAGCCGACAGCCCTATTGGACAACTGTTAAAATTCATATTATGGCAAGAACCAATCAGCTAACTAAAGAAAAACGAGTGGCCATCATTACTTAAAGAAATGAAGGTCAGTCAGTCCGGAAAATTGCAAAAACTTTAAATGTGTCCCCAAGTGGAGTCGCAAAAACCATCAAGCGCTACAACGAAACTGGCACACATGAGGACCGACCCAGGAAAGGAAGACCAAGAGTCACCTCTGCTTCTGAGGATAAGTTCATCCGAGTCACCAGCCTCAGAAATGGCAAGTTAACAGCAGCTCAGATCAGAGACCAGATGAATGCCACACAGAGTTCTAGCAGCAGACCCATCTCTAGAACAACTGTTAAGAGGAGACTGCGCCAATCAGGCCTTCATGGTCAAATAGCTGCTAGGAAACCACTGCTAAGGAGAGGCAACAAGCAGAAGAGATTTGTTTGGGCCAAGAAACACAAGGAATGGACATTAGACCAGTGGAAATCTGTGCTTTGGTCTGATGAGTCCAAATTTGAGATCTTTGGTTCCAACCGCCGTGTCTTTGTGAGACGCAGAAAAGGTGAACGGATGGATTCCACATGCCTGGTTCCCACTGTGAAGCATGGAGGAGGAGGTGTGATGGTGTGGGGGTGTTTTGCTGGTGACACTGTTGGGGATTTATTCAAAATTGAAGGCACACTGAACCAGCATGGCTACCACAGCATCCTGCAGCGACATGCCATCCCATCCGGTTTGCATCTAGTTGGACGATCATTTATTTTTCAACAGGACAATGACCCCAAACACACCTCCAGGCTGTGTAAGGGCTATTTGACCAAGAAGGAGAGTGATGGAGTGCTGCGGCAGATGACCTGGCCTCCACAGTCACCGGACCTGAACCCAATCGAGATGGTTTGGGGTGAGCTGGACCGCAGAGTGAAGGCAAAGGGGCCAACAAGTGCTAAACACCTCTGGGAACTCCTTCAAGACTGTTGGAAAACCATTTCAGGTGACTACCTCTTGAAGCTCATGGAGAGAATGCCAAGAGTGTGCAAAGCAGTAATCAGAGCAAAGGGTGGCTATTTTGAAGAAACTAGAATATAAAACATGTTTTCAGTTATTTCACCTTTTTTTGTTAAGTACATAACTCCACATGTGTTCATTCATAGTTTTGATGCCTTCAGTGAGAATCTACAATGTAAATAGTCATGAAAATAAAGAAAACGCATTGAATGAGAAGGTGTGTCCAAACTTTTGGCCTGTACTGTATATATATATATATATATATATATATATATATATATGTAAGTGGTCTTGTGTTTACATGTCCGAAAAGGAGTGGGCTGAAGTAAAAAAACGTATTTAATCCCACCCCTCTTCCTAAGTCAATATACATTGCTTATCTAGCTTCCTGATATCATATTAATTATTAATTTAACTAATCTAAATATTTAATTCAGATATTGAAAAACAAAATCAAAACAGATAGACAGTAACTCAGAAAAGAACAAATAAAGTAAACAAATACACAACACCCAGCTGTGATCAATCCCCTTCATCCCTGTACCTCGTGAAAATCAAATTTTTGTACATCTTCTTAAAACACTTCATACTTGGACATCCCCTGATCTCCTGACTCAAACTGTTCCACCGCTTCACCCCACAAACAGAAATACAAAAACACTTCTTTGTTGTGCGCACCCTATAATTTTTGAAATTAAATAAACCCCTTAAATTATAACTCCCTTCTCTTTCAGTGAACAGTTTTGAATACTATGTGGTAGTTGATTATTTTTTGCTTCGAATAATATTTGTGCCGTTTGAAAGCCCATCAGATCTGCGAATTTGAGTATTTCTGACTGTAGAAATAATGTATTTGTATGATCCAGGTAACCAGCCTTGTGAATAATCCTTATTGCTCTTTTTTTGGAGGATGAATAATGAATGTATTGTATTTTTGTAATTATTGCCCCATACCTCTGCACAGTAACTTAAATAAGGTGAAACCAGTTAACAATAAAGAATCCGGAGTGAATTGTGATCTAGAAACTGTTTGGCTTTGTTTAATATTGCTATACTTCTTGATACTTTGGAATGTATGGTTCTTATATGTGGTTTTTCATCAATAGTTGTTCCAAGAAATTTGATTTCCTTAACTCTTTCTATAATAACCCCATCTATTTGAATAATTATTTGTGTGTTTGTCTTGTTGTTACCAAATAATATTACTTTGGATTTGTTCAAGTTTAATGATAATTTGTTAGTGTTGAACCATATTTTTAATTTACTTATTTCTGTTGTGATGTCCTGCAATAGTTCCCTTTGCTGCTGCTCTCCCTACTTTAGTCTTTCCACTTAGGCATGTGGAAGAGGCTCTCTGCATAGGCCTAGGAAAGAGAGACCCCGGAACAGAGCCATACCTCCAGATATAATGTGGCAAATGGAAATAAAGTTTTCTTTGACTAAAGTGGACCTGACTAAACATCAGTTTAGTAGCTGTTCTTGATGTAAGGTTTCTTCTTAAATTCTTCTTGTATGGTACAGTTTTTCTAAAGAAAATAATCAGACCCTGACTCTGTAAGTAACTCAACAGATAAGACAGGATTTCAGGATGTCTCTTGGACACAGCTCCTGGACAGTATGTCCCAGTAACCATGACACAGGTGGACCTTTTTTTAGTTTGCAGAGGATATCGAGACAGTTTTGGCATTTTCAGCTGCTCAGTCTCGAGCACTCCTTATATGACAAGTTGTCAGTGTCCCATGATCTCTGTGCAGATAATGTGGCTTTTCTGATCAAAAACATTTCATGGGAACAGCTGAATACAGTTTATTATTTGGCATTACAATTGCTACACTACAAGCTCATCACTACAGTCACACATATTTGGCATTTTGAAGATGTCCAGAAGAGAAAAGAACGGTTTGGGTGTTTGTAATGGAGCGATATTGATCTGACCTGCACTGACGACAGTCTTTGGGGAACTCTAGGATAAAATATCAGATAGGAGAGGAACTGATACAGAAATACAATCCAACAAACATTTCACACCAGTTACTACTGGTATTTTATACAGAATATCAATGACCTGCAAAACCAAATCCCTTGTAGAATATCACTTGCTGTAGAAAGCTTTGTATTGACAAGCACGAAGACTAAGAGGCAACATGTCAGCTACAAAATAACATCCCACAACCACCGTCCATGAGCAGGACATGCAGTGAGAGACATCAGCATTGGCAGTCTTCAATGAACTACCTTACAGTACATTATAAAGGTGTTCCTGATTATGTTCTGTCAGCTGTACTGGTGCTCTGCTTCCCCCTACAGGTGTACTGAAGGAGCTGACCTGTTCACGTTGTTTTCCTGTGCTCAGCTTGTTTCACAGACTTAATAAAGGTTATGAGCTGAAATGAACTCAGCAGTACTGGTTGTTGTGAGGTGTGGTCACTGGAGTGTTGCTGCATTGAGAGTGAGATCATGCTAAATGTATACAGGTTCATGGTAAACAGAAAAAATAGCATTTCAATAACAATATATACTTTATCAGATATATTAAAGTATTTGCAATACATTTATTTTTATATTACTGTCTAAAGCTTAAAAATGAGAGCAAAATATAAAGATTCAGAATACAATAAGTTTATTGTCATATGCACTGTAAACACACAGCAGTTTACATCATACAATAAAATTCTCAATTGCCAGTCTCCTTTCACACAAAACACAAATAATATCAGAATAAAAGTTAGATTTTAATTAAATTATTGTTTTGCAAATCGCTAATTTGCTAACAATCTCAACTCACAGGGAAAAGATTGTATGCTGACTTGAAGACTATGTTGTCAGTACTGTTCCCACGTTTAACAATGAACTTGAACTCACACTCATGAAAACACATTTATTCATGTTTTTACAACAAGGCTAAAAGCTCTCATAATGATTTATTAGCACTGATATTTTTAACAATGTCAAGTAAGACAATTTGTTTTTTCTTATGGATACAGTCAGAGCTTCATGTTTTTAGTTTGCAGTAATTACAGCCTAATGTCATTCTGAATGAAGTCACAAGTGTTTGCGTATTATTTGAGCTGTAATCTGTAATCTGTAACCTAACTGTGAGTACAACAGTATTAAGGGACTACGTGGCTCAACATTAAATAAACTTAATTAAGTTGTGATCTGTTTTATGAAAAAAAAGAAAAAAAGCTCTGTCATCAACTCCAATTCCTCTGCTGTACCATTAAAGCATTGGCTACCTCACCTCTGACCCTGTGCTTATTAATAAATTCCAACTTTCTGAATTGTTTATGTAGGGAAAACTGACAAAATATGAAATCTTCTAACAGTGTAAATATCTCTTATTTTCCCTGTCTCTTCAGGAGTGGCCATTAGCAGCTATGCTAAATACTGCTACAGGAAACTGACAAAAGCTGCTCTGACTGGTGCCAAGAAGGTAAGCAGCTCTGTGTCATGTTGTTGTTTCTGCCGAGATCAGGCTGGTGTCGATTTATATATTTCTTTTTATTGTAACTAAATCCAATGAAAAGAGAAAAAACAACATGTTTGTCCTTTTCAATACTTTATGACTTTTCTACACTGTCTGTGACTCACGCCCACTGGTTCCAAAGACATTCATTTTTAAAAACAGCTCACAAATGTATAGCTTCATTCAAAGAAAGGCTTGGACATTTTCTAAAACATCTGGTTACTAAAGTTTTAATTAAACATTTCTCAAACTGGAGGAAATAGTGCATTTCTTTATGACTATTTTCAGTGGCGGATATATCAGGCTTTGAGTCACATAGTACTTGCCAGTAGGATCAGTCTGTTGCTTGTTTGGGTTTGGTTTGATAAATGATTGGTTTGATCTAATTATCACCAGACTTTTTCTTTAAAAGAAGGAAAATGAGCTCATATATCCATTATTCCTGTAGTTGTTGGGGATGACAGTGTCCCAACATGCAAATATACAAATATACATGTTTCATTGACAGTTTTGCATTTGTAAGAGGAGGTAATATACTGTGTGTACACAGAGGCATTTAGACTGTCTTCAGTCTCCTGCATGCAGTGAGGATTATAAGGGAATATTATTGATCAATCAATCAATCCTCAATCAATCAATCAATCAATCAATTTTATTTATAAAGCCCAATATCATAAATCACAGTTTGCCTCACAGGGCTTTACAGCATACAACATCCCTCTGTCCTCAGGACCCTCGCAGCGGATAAGGAAAAACTCCCCCAAAAAAACCCTTTAACGGGGAAAAAACGGTAGAAACCTCAGGAAGAGCAACTGAGGAGGGATCCGTCTTCCAGGATGGACAGGATGTCGTACAGAACAGATCAACATGATAAATTAACAGTAAACTGTATTATGCACTACCCAGGTGAATTAGAAATCTTGTTGGGAGGATCTTGTCCCAGTTCTCAAACATGTTTGCTGCAGTCATGGTTGACAACTTGTTAGCAATGTGGTGTGGTGATGTGGTTACAGGTGTGGGAGTGTGTGAGAAGACGAGCAGCAGAATTCTGCATGTATTGTTGAGTGTTTCTGATGATGGACCATGGAGGAGACTATTGCAGTAGTCCAGTCTAGAAGTGATGAATGCATAAATGAGAGTCTCTGCAGCTGACAAGGAGAGGGATGGATGGAGGCGGGCAAAGTTTCTGAGATGGAAGAGGGCTGTTTTAGTGATGTGTGTTGTAAAAGGAGAGGGTTTGATCAAAGATGACACCAAGGTTATGGGCATGGGGGGAGATGAGCACAGTGGAGCCATTGAAGGAGAGGGAGAAATCATGGGTGGATTTGAGAAGAGATTTGCCATTGATGATGATGACTTCTGATTTGTCAAAGTTAAGTTTGAGGAAGTTGGTTTGAAGCAAGGACTTTCAGTGATGCAGTTGGTGAGGGTAGAGTGAGTGACAGCATTGCTGGAGATGTGGAGCTGCATGTCGTTGGTAAAGCAGTGAAACTGAAGTCTGGATTATCTGACGCCGGATTTTTTGACCAAGGGAAAGACTGTACAGGATGAAAAGGAGGGGGCCGAGAACTGAAACTTGGGGAACACCATGGGAGAGCGGAGCAGTGGGGGATTTACAGTTGTTTATGCTGATAAACTGACATCTGTCAGTGAGGTAGGATTTGAGCCAGGAGAGTGCAGTGCTCTGTCAGGTTTTAAGGCAGGAGAGAATGATGGAATGGTTGATGGTGTCTAAAGCTGCGCTAAGGTCAGGTAGTATGAGCATGTTGAGATTGCTGGCATCAGAGGAGAGGAGAAGGTAATTTGTGACTTTAAGGAGGGCAGTTTCAGTGGTGTGGTGGGAACAGAAACTAGACTTGAATGAATCATAGAGGTTACTGGCAGAGAGGTGGCTTTGAGATGTAAAGCAACAGCACGTTCCAGTAGTTTTGATAGAAAGGGGTGGTTGGAAATAGGTCTGTAGTTGTTTGGAAGGAGAGGACAGTCATGAGAAGTTTTCTTTGAAAAAATAAATAATTTGTACCCTGGGTTTATCTGTCTCCCTCATGCTCAGAAACTGTACTTTCTATGTGGAACGTGAAATACTACCTGCAAAATATGTGGACTGTTGCCACACATTGAGAAAAAGTTAAGTTGTAAACGTTTCTGAGGGATTACATCTGTAAAATAATTTGTGTATTCAACATGTATTTGGGCGGCACGGTGGTGTGGTGGTTAGCACTGTCGCCTCACAGCAAGAGGGTTGTCGGTTCAATCCCGGGTGTGGGAGCCCTTCTGTGCGGAGTTTGCATGTTCTCCCCGTGTCAGCGTGGGTTCTCTCCGGGCACTCCGGCTTCCTCCCACAGTCCAAAGACATGCAGATTGGGACTAGGTTAATTGATAACTCTAAATTGACCGTAGGTGTGAATGTGAGCATGAATGGTTGTCTGTCTCTATGTGTCAGCCCTGCGATAGTCTGGTGACCTGTCCACGGTGTACCCTGCCTCTCGCCCGATGTCAGCTGGGATAGGCTCCAGCCCCCCCCGCGACCCTCAAGAGGATGAGGCGGTTAGAAGATGAATGAATGAATGAACATGTATTTGTTATCTTATAATTGTCTATTTAGTTGTCCTGTATTGAACATATATAACTTATTAATATGTAATTTAGCTTTGGCAATAATGTAACTTAAACATTCATACAAATAAAGTTAATTTTAATTTGACTTTGCATACCCATGGTTATATTGTACATGTCACATATGAGTGTGTGTGTGTGTGTGTGTGTGTTGGCAGGCAGGCAGGCAGGCAGCAGCTTGGCTCAGAGCCTGTGTAACATGTAGTGCCAGAATCTCAGCAGCTCCCTGACAGAGATCATTTGTCACTTTTAGGACTCTACAGTGTTTGGCTGGTGTTAACCTGCTAACCTCTGACAGCACAGTAATGAGCTGCGTGTCTTGTGGATGGACAAGTGTTTTTCTCACTGACATTTGAATATTCGACTGCACTGTCCTCTCCTCCTACTGCTCACCTGCCCTGCTGTATTAACATGAACTCTTGTGTGTGTGTGTGTGTGTGTGTGTGTGTGTGTGTGTGTGTGTATGTGTTTGCGTGTGTTCAGGGCCTGCAGAAGCCTAGTCTGGAGGAGATCAAGCACGCCAGGAATGCCATCTTCAGTCCCTCCATGTTTGGCTCCTCCCTGGATGAGGTGATGGCGCTTCAGAAGGAGAGGTATCCGGACAGCCAGCTGCCCTGGGTGCAGACTCGCCTCTCTGAAGAGGTGCTGGGTCTCAATGGAGACCAGACAGAGGGCATCTTCAGGTGAGTGGAGAATTATTATTAAGCCTTAATTCATGACCATCATGAGTGTGAAGAACTGACGCCCTTGACTCTAACTGTTGAATCCTGCTCTACATAAAGTGTATCAATGATTTTTGGTAATGCAGTTGTCATGAATCAAAGTCAAAATAACAGTGAGGAAGTGCTGGCCTGGCAATTACTGTGGTTCCACATTGTGAAGTAACAAGAAATGATTGTTTGCACCTATATACTAATTTTTACTGGCTGTGTCTGCCTCTCCTGTGCTCCATTTAAACTGCGTCCCCAAGCACAAGCGATTCACAGGAAACATGATGTGGAAGACAAAAGCCAGTGTTGGACAACATTGTTGGCTGCCTTTTGTAGTCTTCTTTACTACAACAATGATGAATCCTGTCAGCACACTGAGCTTTAAACTGTTGTATTTCTAGATTAGCTCTTCAAGGTGTGTTTGCTGCCTGCAGTGGTCCATACACGTCATTCCAACAAAACTACATGCAAAACTATTTTTATGCCTCCACACTGGCAATAGCTGTGGCATTATGTTTTTGGGCTGTCTGTCCGTCCATTCGCAAGTCTGTCCTATTCTCATGACTGCGATATCTCAAGAATGCCTCAAGGGAATTTGAGTCCACTTGGACTCAACAATGACCTGATTAGATTTTGGTGGTTGAAAAGGCAGAGTTCCTGTGACCTTGTCCATCTCATTTTTGTGAACGCAATATCTCACCCTAAGGGAATGTTTTTTGGGGGTTTTTTTGGCACAAAACGTTACTTGGACTCAACAGTGAACTAATTATAATTTGGTGGTCAAAGGTCACTGTGACCTTGCTTTCATCGTGTTCATCTCTCGTGAACAAGATATCTCAAGGACGCCTTAAGGGGGTTTTCTCAAATTTGGAACAAACATCCACTTGGACTCAATAATGAACTGATTACATCTTGGTGGTCGAAGGTAAAGCTCACTGTGACCTTGCATCTGCCTCATTCTCATGAATGCAATATCTCAAGAACACCCTCAGGGAATTTCTTCAAATGTGGCACAGATGTCCACTACATGGATGAATTGATTAGAATTTAGTGGTCAAGGGTCAACATTTTTTTGGTCATAACTCAAGAATTCATACACTAATTATGACATAATTTTACAGAAATTTCTAATAGAATAAAAATAATTAAGTGATGCCATTCAGTATCCAAAATGTCAAAGGTCAGTTTCACCGTGACATCATAATGCCCTGCAAAAACACTTTTCTGACCATTATTCAACGTCGTATCTCAGGAATAGAAAGACATTTGGTCAGATACTGAATTGGTGACACTAATCTTGGGTGTCCACCTTGAAACTGTGCTGATTGTATAGATCTTCTGTGCTGCTGGGGGAAAGATGTGTGTGAAGCATCCATGTTCATGGAGGCATACAACCACAAGGTGATAATTGTAGTTCTGTTTTTGTTGTTTTATTTTTGGCCACTTGGGAGCAATGGAAAGTTGCAAACACATTAATGACATATCAGAAACCAGGGTTTAAAGATATACAAAGAAGAGGAGACTGGGATGAAAGATGAGGGGCTGAAATGTAACCAGCCTGTAACCTTTGACTTCCAGGGTACCAGGGGACATAGATGAAGTCAATGCCCTCAAGCTGCAAGTGGATCAATGGAAGATCCCCACAGGACTGGAAGACCCACACATCCCAGGTTAACACAAACTGTTGGAGAGAACTACTGAGCACACATGAACACATTGAGATCTCTGCTGGTCTTCTGCAGACCTTGATCTGCTTTCATATAGCTGTCATGTACAGGAAGTTGGTGTCATCGACATGAGCAGAATCACTCACTGAGTCCTCACATGCAGTGTAACATTAGTGTAGCAGAGTAAATGTTCAGATGGCTTCCTTTGATTATTGAATAGGTTTTAGATGTATTTTCAAGGCGGTCTCATGCTGCCTCTGTGTCTTTGTGTCCCCAGCGTCTCTGCTGAAGCTCTGGTACAGGGAGCTGGAGGAGCCACTGATCCCTCATGAGTTTTATGAGGAGTGTATCAGTCACTATGATAACCCAGAGGCAGCTGTTAATGTGGTGCTGGGCCTGCCACACATCAACAAACTGGTGCTCTGCTACCTCATCCGCTTCCTACAGGTAACACAGACAGACAGACACACACACACGGTTTACACAGCCTATACTAAATCCTAAAGCAAATGTAATCAAGTCACAATCAAAATCAAATCAATCAAACAAGCACATTCCCAAAAAAAACCTCTCTCCATGCATTAATATGTTTCTGACACATTTAAAGGGTGAGTTCACCCAAATTACTGTCCAAAAAACCCAAAGACGGCAACAATCAGCAAAGCGTTCTCCGGGTCTTCTCCAGACTTTGATCCTACGATGTGATCCTAGTGCGATGTCTACATTGCAGGAGCTGTGATAATTTGATATAAACAAAATGTATCACAGCATACCTTTATATATAAAGCACTGTGGTGGTACAGAGATGCCCTGGTCTACAAATCACATTCCAGATGTAAGGGAACATGCTTGTTTTGTACAGATCCCAGCAAAAATCACATCATTATGATATTTATATTTTTTCAGTGAAAATGAATGCAAAAAAATAACCATTCCCACAAAATCATGAGTCATATTGCTGTTTCATTATTTGCCACAATATTCACAATATAATCTTTTATGCATATCATGCACGCTAAAATTACTGTTTATTTAAACAGAGCTATGGCAATGGCAATTTTAGGGCTGTTTCTGGTTAAACAAAAAGGACCTTTCTCTTTAACAAACGGTCAAGCTCTGTAGGGATCCTTTCCTAATGATGTCAGACATTTAGAATAATAATCTGAACATGCCAGAGGCAAAAACAAGCACTTCTAGTGAATGTAAATTGACGATGAGAACAAGACGCAAGTTTTGACATTGGGGTCTGTTTCCCAGCTGCTGCGCTCTCACTCAATACTGGACCAATTTTTGAAATTACGAGTGGGGCCTTATGAGCACAAAATAGGGAATGGGAAAATAGGGTCCAGGTTGAAAAATACCAAATTTACCCTTGGGCAAATACCTAAGGTTCAGATCAAAATTGCTAAAGTGGCATCTTAAACACCACAACAGGAACCATTAAAATGTCTTTAAATGTCTTAAATCTGTCTTGAGGCAACCTTTAGAATACTCTGCTGTACATTGTGTGTTCAGGTATTTGCCCAGCCTGCCAATGTGGCCATCACCAAGATGGATGTGAACAATCTGGCCATGGTCATGGCTCCCAACTGTCTGCGCTGCCAGTCCGACGACCCCAGGGTGATCTTTGAGAACACCCGCAAAGAGATGTCCTTCATCCGGGTGCTCATCCAGCGGCTGGACACCAGCTTCATGGATGGAATCCTATAGCCCCCCCACCACACACACACACACACACAGACACACACAGACACAAACTATCCATACTTTACCCCCAGCTTCCCCAACAATCCCTTTAACCCACTTCATGACAGGCCCCTACACACTCCCCCAGCACAGGAACATCATACATACACATTGTTGCTGCTGGGTGAATACCTTGCCTCTCCAACATGTTTACTTTTCTGGAACTAACAAAACTGCCTTGTTTTGGAGTTTGACCACTGTACATTTTGAGTTGAACCAGCTGTATTTTCTATTTCTGTAGACATAGTCCTTGAACTGACATTGACATGAGAAAAACACCACTATTGGAGTTCCAAGGTTTTCATATGCTAACAGTACTGTGTGTGCCTTCACATACATAATACCGTATACACATACAGTATGAAGGAATTAGCAGGGATCTCATCATTCAGTTGGATTCATGTTAGACTCACTGGCACACTCACACTTCAGGACCGCAAAGGTTCATTTCACATCCAAATTATTTGTTTCCCCCTGCTTAAACACACACGCACCGTCACATACAAAATAGACACACATATTACACACACATATTAGTACATGCACACACTTGTATTGAAAGTCTTGCTCCAAGATTCCACCTTCTGCAGTGTACAATACCATATTAACACACAGCAATATTTATCACTGAGGTGAATGATGCATTCATTAACATGACACACACACAGTTCTGCCACAGGTGTTCAAGACTCTCACACATAAACAATGCATTCATAGCACCAGATTTTCACAAGATATAAAGCCTAACTGCACAATTCCATCAGTATTTTAATATATCATATTAATCTGGCAAGATTTTAACGGCCTGTGTGTCACACTGCCACAACTTAGACGGAGCTGAAAACTCAACACAGAGGCTCCTGTTTGCCTCAAGATGGCAAACTTGTGCTGTCTAAATGAGAAAACATCCAACAAGACACAACATTTAATGTGAAACATAGCTTCACCCTGTTAGTCAGGTGTTTCCTGCCAATAACCTGACTTAAAACAAGTGTAGTTGTAAAGGAAGACAGGGATAAGGTGGGAGCCCTGTTGGTCACTAAGCCATCGAGTGAGGAGAACATGAACACTAAATCACCCTGAGTTTTGTTTGGACTTAAAGGTTTTAAAGCTTCCATCATGTTGGGTTCATGGACAAATAAGCATAGACTTTGCTCAAATTGTTAGTATATTCTAGAAATGTTAAAGGTATATTATGCAGGGTGTCTATTACTGTTTGCAAACACATTCGCCAGTGCAAGTTAAAGCCAACCTCAGATTCATTCTCGTTTGGCATTTTGCCTGGCTATATTTGTGTCTCTTGGATGCCTGCTGCTTACAGTCCAACACCTGCTTGCTACCTTTTTATAAAGTCATGATCTCACCTGAGTGCTGTGGGAGTACACAACCATAAACTTCCCAAACCCAGAAAACAAGAAAATCTAGACAGAAGGCAGATTCTCTGCAGATAAATACACCACAATACCATTCTACTGGGTTATAAACAGGCCCAAAGCAGCAGTGATCTGAAATGAAAATCTGTGGAATTCTGTGCAATGTTTTGTTTTTTTTTTTTTTGCTCGTTATGTGATAAACAATATTCATTTATGATAACAATTGTTTTTGAACAAAAATAACCTCACACAATACATTAAAACCTAAAATTACCGAAAGCAGGTTAAAAGAACTACCTGGTGAATTTTAGTAGAAACTTTCAATCAAATTTTATTTAATCAGAAATACTTCAAAAAATATGTAAACATTTGTTGGAAAAGTCAATCAAACAAAATGTGGGACACATGGCCATTGAATTGGATGGTTCAATATGGAGCAGAGAGTGAGAGAAATTAATTTGCCAGTCTATTAACAGCAAGTCTTATTTTGGCAATTCTTCTCTACACCACTTACTTTGATTTTAAAGCTATCTGAATACAACACACAATTGTCACACACATGCACAAGGAGGTGGAGGGGACAGTGACAACATTCTGAGTTTTACTGGCAGCGTCTATATTTTGAAAATCTGCGGAAAATCTGTGGAGCTCTGGGGCACTGATTCTGTATGGGCCTGCTTATAAGTGGTGATTTAGAGAAATTACTTCTGTTTGAGTCTAAACAGTTTTCTTTTAGGAAAATCCTGTATAATATATCGTTAGGTATTTAAACAAAACATACTCAACACATTATATTGTCAGAGTGGGTTGTCACTCTTCCTACCTCGTAAGTAAGGACCTCTGGCTGCACAAGTTATTTCAGTCAGAGTCTTGAAAAGTAAAAAAAAAAAAAAAAAAAAAAAAAAAAAAGTATGAAATTGAGTCTTATTAGATTTTAGATTTACAAAAGTCTAGTCTATAGAAAAGTCTGATACTGTACTCTCTCTTGCCAGCTGTAGGCAGTAATGTTAGTTATAACATATTTTTGCAGGCTGTTAAACACCTGCAGACGAAAGGTTCTATTGTTCTTACAGTGGACTGTACTGTAGCAGGCTGTCCAATCCTGTTTTATGGAGTTTTAGTCAGCACCATGACACCTGTAACAGACACTGTCATGACTGCAAGCCTTAGTATAACATGGAAGCTCATCAGCTCATAATGAGAAAGTGTTGATTTCATAATGAATTTTTAATAAGTTGATTTATCCATTCATTTTCAAGGTGTAGCTTGTGTTGATTAATTTACATGCTAAATCTTGCTGAGAGGCAGACACTGCAGCCACCCACAAGTGACAGTTATGGTGGATGCTAAAACACAGGAACACTAAGAGAACGATCATAAGTCATCAAACTGACTCAGTGATATCCGGTATGCAGAACAATCTAAGTCTGGTAACATTAGCCACCATGAGCTACTGCTCCTACCAAAGTGTGAAAAACTGTAGCAGACAAACCTTTGAGTGTATGAGATTAAGCTACAGTGTGTTTTTTGCTCATGAGTTGAAATGTCATTTGTAAGGAGATGTGAAATTACTTTTCTCAAAAGTTCCATACTCTTGATTTTATACACACACTACAGTAAGAGTAGTGCTATTACATTATACTGATTGTGAAATACTGTACAAACCAGCAATTGCTATAGTTATCTGGTATGCAGCACTGGAGACAGTAACCACGGTCTAGGTGGATTTCGGTGTCCATGTTCTAATCACTTAACACATGGAAGGCCAGTTTAGTTTCTCCTTACTGGCTGAAAATGTGCTAACAGGAAATAAGCCAGCAACACTTGCCTTGGCTCTGGCAGATGATGGCCTGTCTTTGAATGAAACATATAAACTGATCTCACAACAGTTTTATATTCTTTAGCATTAGATCATCTTGAGGAAATCTGGTGGTGACTGTCCACTCTGCCACAGTATTTGGTGCTGTCCAGTCACTTTGGCTGCTGACCACAGCCTCCTGAATCCATGAGCGACACATCCAGCAGTAGGGATGATAGCAGCACTGCCAATAAGGCCCCATACATAGTGTTCAAACACAGATCAGCATGCTCATTCATCCTGGGAGGGATTTGAGAAGTGCCAGTTCTCCCACAATAACCCCCCCAGGCCCATCCTCCCACCCCACCTGAGTCCACAAAGCAAGTCCACCACCATCACGGAGCCCCAACAGGCCTTTCTGCTCACTAATGATTTGTGAATGTGTCTACCTGCTTGTCTGTTTGTCTGTCTGTCATTGTTTACAAGATGTACCTGTCTCTTGCATTCATATGGTCTTTGTCTATGAGCAAGTACTGTTGTTTAATGTATTCATTTGAGATTTTGCTGTATTTAACAGAATTTCTATGTTTTCTAACCCATTCTTTTTATATAATTTAATTTATTATATTTATTTGAGGAGATTTCCTTAATGCCTTCTCAAGATATTGTATTGTAGGCTCCAGTGTGTGTATTTTTGTTACAGCACGAGTGTGTGTATGATAGCGTGGATGAGCAATCGACTGTAGTTTTCAATATGGTAGGGCACATACCTGTTGATGTGTGACTGTGTCAGTCTCGCTGTACCGGTTTAATTCATTTGGAATTTTTTGTGACACAGCTGAAATGATGATTGTGAATGGCCCATGGACACACACACACACACACACACACACACACACACACACACACACACACATACACACACACATGGACCATCCTGGAAAAGCACTGACGTTCCACCTTAAAGGTCCAGATGACACTCAGTCTCACAAACGGCTAAATGACCCTTTTTTCTTTGTGAAGAGACTGTGATGAGTGTCGCTGTGTGTGCAATGTGCAGCTCACTCACTCTGACATACACACTCCACATAGATAACATGTACATTGACATTGTACAGACTATGTAAAAATAAGTATATAGAGTAACAAGAGCAGAAAAAGCACCATAAGTAACAGCGGAAATTGCTATGGACGTAAATGTAACGGGGGGGGGGGGGGTTGTTTAATTTTTTTTTTTTTCCTCCAAGTCTTGTTAAAGTGTAAATTTTCTTCATACTGATCGAGGTCTAAAAGTGGCAATTTAAATCCATCATGTCCACCCATAATCCATTCAAAGTGATTTTAAGCCCCGATATCTGTAACTGTCAGTCGCATGTATACTCCATAAAGAGGTGGTTTGTCTGGAGGACAAGTATGACTGTTAAGTTCTGGGCAAACCAGGGATTTGCAGAGAAGATTCTGTGATGTGTCGCTGAGATTATGTGTTGCATTAGTCAGCCATCAGTCTACAGTAGCTGCATCACCATCTGCAGCTGAACCATGCTGCAAACATTCTGTGCAAAGAGAGAGGCAGCTTTCTCTCAAACAGTAGGACCACTTGAGACCACCCACCTTTTTCTTAAGACTAAAAGTAGCTGCTACATGCAAGAAAAACATTATGCCAACGTCCTCCTGTCTTCATAAACCCTTTTTACACCAACGTGGAACAGCTTCCGTTTCGGTTCTCGCACCTAATTTTGTTTAGAGCATTTTGACAACAACAGCAAAAAAGATTGGTTCAGACCCAGAAATGTAGGTTCCAAGCTGAAACCAAAAAATAGTTGTTTTTTTTAAATTCAGCTTTTATTGAAAATACAAAGTCAGATGTCATGGAGAGCAGAAATTGTCAGAAAGACAAGTGACAAGACTGAAATTGAACAGTAAGGAATAAAAAAACAAAACTAAGAGACAGCATTGAAAATCAAGTAGCAGAATATTACCAAATAGCAGGTTATAATGATGTATGGCCAGTATACTTTTCTTGTTATTAACATTCAAAAGACTTAATTTTTCAAAAATCTATTTAAAAATGTTTTAACAGGGGATGATTTTGCAGATTTGGATTTGTGTATATGAAATTTATCAAGCAGGATCAGGAGGTTTGTCTCAATGAAATTAACATTGCTTTCAAAGTAAAAAAGAACACCTTTGAGACTGAACTTCACAGAGTGACTGGTATTTCTTAAAATATAATATTAGGTTTTTTTTGTTAACCTGAAGTGCAAACCGTGATGACATCAGTGCACGTCACATTCTACAGGTTGGAACGAGAGGATGGAGAAGACAATAACGAACATTTAGCAAGAAATCATCGGTGGTCTCATTGATAGAACAAAAGGTAACAGGCAATCAATGGGTGCCATCTTGCTACTACAATTTACTTTCATTGTGCAACGCTCTCTATTGATGACACATCCTTGATTACAGTGGTTCTGATCAAAACTGGTGAAAACAAAGCGGCAACCAAATGAAGACAATGTGGAAGTGCCAAAAACTGCAGTTCATAAAATGTCCACTTGAGGATGGATCCAAAACAGAATCAATCCCCATAGACCTTCATGTCACTGTTAACATGTCTGACTTTACAGCAGAAATAACCATGTTTACAGTCTGGTACAAAAAACAGTTTTGGTCTCTATAACTAATTTCAACATTCATGACAACTGTCTTTGGGCAGGATCCCACACACATTTACATTTTATTAAGGCCCAAAGTTACACATATTTAAGGGCGGGGCTGTTTGAGTGACAGGCTGTCTGCGAGGCGTTGCTGCAAGCTGTAAGCCAGCTCCATCCTCTCGTCCAAATAAGGTCACTTCTGGCCCCACAAAACTAAGATGGTGATGGTCAAAGTGCCAAACTTGTCAGTCTATGGTGGAAACACAGGCTGGTTCCCTAGATAGCACCAAGGTTCCAAGAGTCCTGAATGGCTCCGGTTCAAGAACCAGAGCTCATTTGGCGGAAAAGGGGTAACAGTGGGACTGCCAGGTTTAAACGCTGTCCTAACTCTACACATCAGGCAGGTGACCCTCAGATGAGTTGGTGACTAGCTTACTAACTAACAAGATACAATGTGTGAAGTGCACTTACAAGTCAGTAAACCGGAGTCCTCAGATAGAGGATGGGAAGCTAACATTGAGCAGACTATCCTGTACCACTGCAGCTGTCAACATGCTCAGCTGATTTGAGTTTTTAATCTTCGAGAAACTTTAAAAAGGGCATAAAGTTCAGTTAAAGTCAGCCAGCTTCTTGCCAGGAACTGCAAGTGGAAAATAGCAATTTGCTAAAATCTGCTGCATTACATCTGTCCGTGTTTTATGTGAGGTTAACGTTCTTTGTACTTTGTCCCTGTTCAAATAAACACATGCAAGCTTCTAAGACAAAATCATCAGAACAAACTTGTCCCTCATTTGACAACTGACTTCTTAATGGAGTATGAATATGGCCAAATGTTTTTTATTTGATTTCCTGTAAAATCACAGTAAATGAGAAGCCTTGGAGATAGCCTGGCCAGGCTGAAATGTTGCGGTAGTGTGTATGAGTGTGTAAGTGGTGTGTGTTTGTGAGAGTGTCCTTGTTTTATGTACGAGATGGTTGTAGATAGACCCAACAAATCAACCGATTAGCATGCAGACATGGGGTCTGAATTTACTAAAATATGAGAATATACAAGGAAAACAAACTGAATTTACATAAACTAATTGTGACAGTATTTAGCTTTAAAAATCCACTAAGGACAAGATTAAGGTCTTTTAATCTGTTTTTCTGATTTGTTTTTTTTTTCTACTTGGTTCCTACTAATGATGATTTGGTAGTCAGTGTCGATGCTGTTCGTCTAATGTAAAGAAAATGACAATGAAGAGAAGGTGTGAGATAGCTGCTGTGAAACTGCTCTTCACTTTGACGTCAGTCCTCCAGGTTTTTCAGTTGTATCTTAATGTCCACTGTCACTCACACTTGTCCAAGGGACGACTCTGGAAGTGTAACGGACGTTGGTTTAATAAATGATTCAAATGTCAAACTAATGGGAGACTCTTTTATTTCCAACTCTGACACTGTGCACTGTGATACAAGAGAACAAATTAAAGGTTACATTTCATGAATGTAAAATACATAGAAGTCATGAAATATGTCACACAACTAATTGCAAAACTAATGTACACTGATCAGCATAAATATTAAAACCACTGGCAGGTGAGGTGAGTAACATTGATCATCTTGTTACAGTGCAATGTTCTGCTGGGAAACCTTGGGTCCTGATGCTCATGTGGATGCAACTCGACACACTCCACCCATCCAAACACTTTTACCCCCCCCATGGCAACGGCACTCCCCGATGCCACTGACCCCCCCAGCAGGACAATGTGCCATGCTGGTCAGCAATGGCCTGAGGAACATGGCAAAGAGCTTGAGGTGTTGACCGTCCAATGCCCCAGATCCCAGTCCACTGGTACATTCTTGGGATTTGCTGGTACCCTACCTCACAACCCACAAGATTCAAAGAATCTGCCACCAATGCTCCAATGCCAGATTCCACAGGACACCCACAGAGATCCTGTTTCCATGCCTATACAGGTCAGAGACAAGTGTGATCTAAGGAGGCCCCACTGTGGATCAGGGGTATATCTGGGGTACCCACATGCCTCATGAACGCTCAATCAGATCACTTCACCTGTCAGTGGTTTTAATATTTGGCTGATCAATGTATTTTCTACCATAACTGTTATCATAAAACCAAAATTTCAATAAATTAAGAACATGTAAAAGCACTTCTACAGCTTCATCCACTTCTCTGCTTTTCATCTCATTGCTCAGTACAGTGTGTACACACACACACACACACACACACACACACACACACACACACACACACACACACACATACTGTTTAGAATTATATTGCATCAAATGGAAAGTGGGGGTGAGTCATGCTGCAGGTGTGGTTCAAGAAACCTCTAAAACTCAATTAACACCTGTCATTGGAATCTGCGATTGTCTGAACTGAATTCAAACAGTCTTCTGTTCAAGAGAAAATGACAAACTTTTCATAAAGGGCTAACTTTTAACAGCCACCTTTCACTTCATCAGGGAGTGTTTGTTCACATATTACTGATGTAGTCTGCCATTGTGTCAGTGGAATTCCATCCTTCCACCAGCAGATCACAGAATGGGCGGAGCCTCTTCAGTGCAGTGTTCCATGTGTCGGGGTCTCGATCCCCTGGGTTTTTCCTGAGGTCAAGGGTCAAGCGGTGTGGTGGATGGTGTGTCCTTAATCTCTTAGCAAACTCCAGCAGCTCAGCAGGCTGAATGAAATTGGAGCTGTTCAGGGCAAAAACGCAGCACATGGAACTTATGATATAATGTCGGTAAAAAAACATTCGATATAGACTGAATACCATGTGGATGCCACTTGACACACTCCACCCACCCAAACACGTTTACAGACCAAGAACACCCCCTTATGGCAAGAGGAATGTGAACAAGAGCTAAAGGCGTCAACTGAGCGTCAATATTAGCCAGATCTCCCTCTGATTGAGGGAGCGTACTTGGTCTGCAAGCGGTGTTTGGGTGGGTGGTGCATGTCAAGTCGCATCCATGTGAATGCCAGGATCCAAGGTTTCCCAGTAGAACATTATACTGTAATGGGATGACCAGTGGACATCTCTCATCTTTCTGTAGAGATGTGCTGGTCATTCACTTCACTTGTCACTGGTTTTAATGTTTTGGCTGAGCACTTTATATTAGGCTATCTATATTATATCTGTTTGTATGAAACTTCCCAAAACGATCACTTTAAAAGTGCTGCCTAACCAAATGATTTGAACAGTGCATGGTTATTATAGGATTTGTGTTTTGGGTTTGGGCTATGGGTCTTGTCTTGGCGGGTCGGTCTGCTGTAGTAATTGATCATATGTGTGGGTGGTGGGGATGGTGTGGTATTGGATGTCATGGTGCCAGTTCAGGAGCAGGTCTTCATAATCAGACCTGTGCAATACAAATACAATAAAAGCATGCTAAGCTCTTCAGTCACAACAACATGTAGAAGATTTTAACTTTAACATCAGGACAGGAGCCTACGTGCTGAGTCTTTACTGTATCCCAGCTGACTTGGAAATGACTGAAATGCTATTTGACCCATTGGTACATCAGCTAATAACTAAGACTTCTTATCTAGACCACTGTCTGCAGCTCTCACCTGATGTCGAGCCGTTTCACTGAGCTTGGTGAGGATCCTGAGAACAGTTCTGCCAGCACACACACGTTTCTAGCTGTTGACACACACAGTCATATTAATACACAATTGAAACATTTGCTTTCGAAGTTACTCGTGATTTAGACATACACCAATAGCACAGATAAAAGTAGGGCTGTACAGAATAGTTTGAAGCTTCATTCATAACACTGACATTCAAATCCTAAATCAGCAGTGAAATGCTGCACAGCTTTTTTTTTTTTTTTGCATTTCTCTTCATCCTGCTAAACCTTGTATTCCTGCTTAGCTGCAGATAATAATTAGGTTAATCTCATATTGTGACTTCTTTACTAATTGTAGAATTTAAAGCTGTGTCAGTGTCGCGCTTGCTTGATGACAGCATTCATGCTGATACTGGAACGACTGTCCAACAGTTTGGTCCTGCCATGAATTTCAGAGCATCATGCAACAAAAGGAGCAGCCAAACATTCTGTGCAGTGTGCACTTTATATATTCCTGATCTGTTTTCCATCAACACTGATGCAAATGCTTTTGTTATAAGAGTAGCATGAGTGTCTGGTTTAGCAACAAAGACAAAGTGACTGAAGTTGTCTAGTAGTAGTGAATGTACAGTGTAGATTACAGTTTGTCCATCAATAAACACTCCAGCTCCTCAAACCCAAGAAGTTCCTGTGTCTTGCTTCCAAGTTGCTGGGCAAAAATGAACGGAGAGTCTGGGATTACAAACTGGAACAGAGTGTGCTGCTTTCTGACTCTGTCCAGAGGCATATATCAATATATTTATTCAGTGCCTTTTCATTGGGCATCAACCTTGCATTTACACATGTATTGTTGAAAAAAATAGACTCAAAGTATAAATAAACACTTGAGGTCGCAGTTACACCTGTGAGAAGCAGTTGAGATGTGAGCCTGCACAAAGCCAGAAAATGAGAGCGCATCTGTTTTGTAACAAAAAAACCCTAATCCAATCCAATGAATCAATTCATTCAAATTGCAGATTTTGTCCAGAGAGGTTTTTTTTAAGGGTGATGACATCGTAATTATGGCAACAGAGATTCTAAGTGTAATGGAGTTAAAAATGCACTTTATTAATTATTATTTCCAATTTGTATTTTTTAAATTTAATTTATCATTTTATTATTATTTTGACTATTTGTGAATTTTATCTCAAATAGTTATTTTCATTTACTATCTTTTTATTAATTTTTTCCTGTGGAAATGACTTTCCTGCACTCTGCCCTTTCCGTACCTCCTGGGCTTCTGTAGCCCCTCCATCCTGCCGTCATAGTAGTGATGGGAATTCCGTCTCTTTTTAGAGATCCGGTTCTTTTGGCTCTGTTCACTAAAAAGAGACGGCTCTTTCGGTTCCCAAGTGGCTCCTCAGATTTTTGTTGCTTAAATTAATTTATTACCAACAATCACGTAAAATCATGTGTAAAATAAATTACTAATGTAAAAAAAAATACATTATATCAAATGTTTATTATTTATATGGCTTTATATACTCTACAGAGTGCTACAAAAAATAAATTATAAAGTACAAAAAAACTAACTATTTTAAACTTTTAACTTTTTACTATTCAACACTTAACTATCTTAAACTTGTAACTATTTACAATGAAACAACATAGAGAAGTTTACAGAATCACACAACAGAATATAACTAAAACTGTAACAGCAGTTGTAGTAGACACACTGGCACCTTCATTAATAGCAGGTTCGCTTGCTTGTCTTTTTTCTTCCAAGTGCACTGATGGATGAACAGTTCTCATACATGTGTCTGTGCAGGTTGTTTGGATATGAGATTTTAATCTTGCAGACTCTACACTCTGCCCTTGTATTGTCAGTGTAATTGAAATGATTCCAAATTTTACTGCTTTTCCTGCTGTATTCATTTTCTCAACTTTTTTACCTTTTCAGCATGTTGCCTCTCTCTGTAGTGCCTGCTCTCTTTCTCTCTCTGTCTCCCTCCCTCCTGTTCATGTGCTCACTGTGCTGTGTGTGTCTGTAACCGCCGCCCCTCCCCCTTCTGCTTACCGCGGACACACAGACGACACCACACATATTGACCAATCACGTGCGGCTTGAACAGAAAAAAAAAAAAAAAAAACGAAGCGGCTCCCGATCAGGAGCTGGCTCCCGTCATTCACTTCAAAGAGCCGGCTCTGAGAGCCGTTCCGACACATCACTACCTCATAGTGTTGTTTGGCGTTGCTGGGGCATTGCTTGTATGAGAAAATGCTGCTGTGATTTAGTTTTATTTTCTTTGGATTTTGAGCCATTTATGTTGAAATCTTTGGTGCATATTGTTCACTGTTGCATAGTATTGTGCTACTAAGCTGTTTTGTGTTGTTTTGATACATTTTTAGGTGCTTCTAGCTTCACTTTTTTTGGCGCGATTTCTACTAGGGCAGTCCGCCCTGTGTCATGTAACCTACGTAGCACAACTTGCATTTCCAAGTGTAAACACTGTGCGTGTTCGCATGTTTAGGTGCAGAGGCGCAGGAGAAAAGACCAGAATGTGTTTTTATGTCTTCTGCAGGTATGTGCTTTTCTTTGTTACATTATAAATGTTGTTGTTTCTGTTTAGTCGCTCCACCCCACTCTCTGTGTTCCTTTGTCCAACAGGTGGCACTGTTTTCTTCTTGTATATGGATTTTTTTCTATGGTTTTGAGGAGATTTGTTGTAAACTGATTGTATGCTTTCCTGTTAAATTTTAAAACTCTTGATTTGTGATGTGTATAATGAGTTGGATGCATATTGTAATGTAAAACAAAAAAAATTAATGCATATGTATTTTGAGAATTTTGAGAAAAAAAAAAAAAAAAAAGAAAAGAAATCTGGACAGTGCTGTTTGGCGTTGCTGGGGGTACAGAGGTGCAGGAGTAAAGACCAGAAGGCAAATAATGTGTTTATGTCTTCTGCAGGAGCGAATAAATGCAGGAAACAGTGCAGTGAGTCATCTTCTTCCGTGTCCCATGCACACACTTTTTACATAAGCTTCATTTGAAAACCACAATAGAAGCTTTGAATAAAAATAAAAAAGACCATCAGTACTGTTGGGACGGAGTGAAAACTCAGACAATTTAAAAAAAACAAAACTTTTTCTGTTAATCCCTATCCGGAGCAGACAGTTTAAACCGGCATAATTTGAGATTTTGGCAAGGACAACAAGCTGTGAACACAACACAACGTTATCACCTGAAGTGTGACAGAGTAACATTAGGATCATTTGTTTTTTGTCCATCTGATAAGTGTAAATTCAATATTCACTCTCCTTTTAGATTTGATCTCCTAAAAAAAAAATGTGTCCATAGCAGTTCAAAGCTCCACTGTCTTCAACAGCTAGTCTTTAACACTATCTGTCTGCTGTTTGCTGTTGAACAGGTAGTGTACAGCGGGGTTTGCTGCACATTAATTTAATTGTGGTGACCCACCATGACTAAAGCATCTGCCACCACATTTTGATTTTCTGTTTTTGGAGCTGGACCATTGAACTGGTGCACCATTGGAATACTGTCTGGTTATTATTTGCTCCACAGATGGAGCAGCAAAGCAGCAGGGGCAGTGAAAGTGAGTGCACTTCAGTTTGCTTTCACTCACCAACAGCTGCTCCTCTGATCCACCGATCATGCTGGGTGTCAGCCCAGAGTCCAGCAGCGTTACTACTGATATATCCTTTAAATGAGTCTCTTAGTGGAAAGATGTGAAGGGTTTGCTTACCTAGCCGATTCTGAGCCAGGCTGAGTGTGTGGAGAGAAGGTATCGTCTTCACAGCAGCCACCAGCTGCTGCAAACTCTCCTCCTTGTTCCTCCACTTCTCAAGAAGGCGGCAGTCTTTCAGCTGCAGCTCTGAGATAGAGAGAAGAGAAGGGTAAAGAATGCCCCTCTGTTCTGGGCTCAGGGCAAGGAAATTCATAAAACATACTGAATTCAGTTTCAGACCTTCCAGTTTGAAAAGAAACGCTGAGCGTAAAGTGCTCTAAAGCTGCATTAAGCAATTTTAGCATACTGTATCTGCTTAAATGACAGCAGATTTAAATACCCTGTAATGTCAACTTTGTCCTTACTCAGAGGACAAAGGCCTTAATTATTATGTCGAGAAGACACTTACATATTTGCTTATATATAATGCTTGTAACCCTAAGTGATACTTCTGCACTACAAGCTCTGAAAATGATCAAATTTGAGAACTTTACATTAATGCCTTATTTCTTACTTTGAGCTCCAGGTCATATTATGAACAGCAGTAAATATACAGAGCCACCGCCAAAACTACATTTCATTATGAACTGGTTTAAAGTTCCTATGTGTTGGACTCTGGCAACTTAGACTCTGTTAACAATAAATAGGATTTTCCAAGGTAGTCACACTAGGTAATGACCATGTTGGCAGTGTGTGAGTGTTTTTCTTTTTGATTACTTTATTTTTGACTTCTACAATTTGATGACGATATAACAAACAGACACACTATATATAAAGCATACAGTACCATTTACAGAAAACAGCTAGACAGAGGGGGTTTGGCTTGGCTGTGGATGGCTTGATTAGCCTGCTCATTTCTAAGATGACTTGCACATAATTTCTCTGGTTAATTTTTCAAGTTCAAAATGTTTCTGTCTGGGTTTTACTAAAAGGCTGCTGACACATTTTCTATGGATAGTATTTTACATATACTTTTTTTTTTTTAATTTTACTGGAATCAGACTGCAAGAGGAAGGATCTACAACTCTCCTTTCAATATACATAGGATGACCATTAAGTTCACATTTTGTAGATGATTCAAATCCGTGTTAATTTTGTTCACGAAAACTATGATGAAAATTTTTCGTCAACCACCTACTTTCCACAAAAAAATGAGATGATGATGAGCTAAAAACAGATCTTGGCAATAAAAATTGAGGAAAAAAATGAGGCAAAAATGTTAGTGGTGGATTATTGCACATTGAAATCCAAAACAGCCATATTTGCAATTATCTTCAAATGCTGCATGAGCATTCTGGCTGGCAAACTTCAGTAAATAACTTGTAAATTACCCCTTAAACCTGTCAAAAAACTGCTGGAGAAATGACAGTTTCTATGTGTGTAGAAATTATTTGTAGTTGTACAACCTGTCACCTTGATTCTAATTTTTGATACATGAATTAGCCACACTGGAGTAGTTTAAAGATTAAAAAACATATAGAAAACACAATGACTAAAAGTTGATGAAAATGTCATGAATTTTCATCGACTAAAATGTTTTGAATTTGTCAAACTGAAAGGAGACCGGGCCGTAATCAGTTATCAAAATATCATGGTAGGTAGACTTGGTAATGCTAGGTACTAATTCAGAAGACATCAGGAGATAGTCAATCATATTGTAAGACCTATGGACATGCAGGTAAAAAAAAAAGAAGATTTTTCAGTTGGATGTTACAGTTGCCAAATATCAACCATGTTTCTTGTTTCGATGAAGTCATTAAGAATTTGCACTGAGGCTATGGAGGTGGTTTTGTAGACAGTCTGTCCACGATTGGGTCTAAATTACCATTAAAATCACCTCCAATAAGGACACTGGGGCTGGAAGCTGGTATCATATCAAAAGCCTTAAAAAAACCCAAAACATCAGGATTGTCAATATTTGGCATCTAGTAGGCACTTGCACATTGTACCAGCATTTGGCTGGTGGCTGGTGCTAATTTCCAACCTTAGATATTTTTACAAAAAAGAATAGCAACACCCCTTGCCTTGCAGGTAAAAGGTGCTTCAAAGATCTGAGAAAATCCAATTTGTTCTTACTGAAGACAAATGAAGTCTGGCTTCAGCAATGTGAGTTGAGAGAAAGTGCAACCCCTTTTAATCACATGGCCAAGACCCTTTACATTCCATGAGACCAGCGTTAATTTATTATTAATGCTGTTATGTATAACCCTGTCAAATACTAACACCTTCCCGGGGCATCAGTGGCTTAGTGGATAGAGCAGGCGCCCCATGTACTGTTGCCGCAGTGGCCCGGGTTCGAGGCCAGCCTGTGGCCCTTTGCTGCATGTCATCCCCTCTCTCTCTCTCTCTCTCTCTCTCTCTCTCCCTCCCCCTTTCACACTTGGCTGTCCTGTCCATTAAAGGCAAAATGCCCCCAAAAATATGTTAAAAAAAATACTAACACCTTCCCTAAAATGATAACAAAGGCATCCATCCAAAGTGTGCAAGTGTTTTTCCACTGCACGGCTCAGTAAGGTGTTTACCTTGAAGAAATTTTGGAGGTGTGCGGGTTAAGGAAAACGCAGTGAGAGCCTGTCCTCTGCAGCTTTTTGTCTAACTGTAAGACGGTTTGTTCATATTTCAATACACAAAGTGGCAGACTAGTGCATGTGCTTCTACACATACTACAACCTGAGGCCTATGTATGAAGAACACATTTCATATATGTGCACTGCAAAACAAGATGCTGACCTTGCATGCACAGCAGCATACTTGTAGTGTGGTGCTTCTTCCTACCTGTTGGGATCAAGTTTACATTTAGGAAAAGACTTGTAACATCTGTTGGCATTGAGAGCTCTTACCTTCCAACTTGCAGTCTCTCAGTAGACTGAGGATCTGAGGGAGACAATCAGACAGGTTCATATCCTCCAAGCTGAGACTCCTCAAGAAGTAATTTGACTCTAGAGGTTAAACACACGTCATTACAAACAGCACTTCAGAGTACATTTGGTTCAAAGTTAGACAGGTAAATTGACCAGGTTGATATGAGGGCAGGACAGACAGATATTAGCTGATTGTAGATGTACAGTATCTGTATCTGTGTTTATGTCAACAAATGAGTAACAACTAACTACAGTACAGAAATGCTTAGTTTGTCCACCAGAGAGAAATTTTCAACTGTAAAATGTTCCGCTCGGTACATATCTTGGTCACACAAATAAAGATATACAGTACAGGCCAAAAGTTTGGACACACCTTCTCATTCAATGCGTTTTCTTTATTTTCATGACTATTTACATTGTAGATTCTCACTGAAGGCATCAAAACTATGAATGAACACATGTGGAGTTATGTACTTAACAAAAAAAGGTGAAATAACTGAAAACATGTTTTATATTCTAGTTTCTTCAAAATAGCCACCCTTTGCTCTGATTACTGCTTTGCACACTCTTGGCATTCTCTCCATGAGCTTCAAGAGGTAGTCACCTGAAATGGTTTTCCAACAGTCTTGAAGGAGTTCCCAGAGGTGTTTAGCACTTGTTGGCCCCTTTGCCTTCACTCTGCGGTCCAGCTCACCCCAAACCATCTCGATTGGGTTCAGGTCCGGTGACTGTGGAGGCCAGGTCATCTGCTGCAGCACTCCATCACTCTCCTTCTTGGTCAAATAGCCCTTACACAGCCTGGAGGTGTGTTTGGGGTCATTGTCCTGTTGAAAAATAAATGATCGTCCAACTAAACGCAAACCGGATGGGATGACATGTCGCTGCAGGATGCTGTGGTAGCCATGCTGGCTCAGTGTGCCTTCAATTTTGAATAAATCCCCAACAGTGTCACCAGCAAAACACCCCCACACCATCACACCTCCTCCTCCATGCTTCACAGTGGGAACCAGGCATGTGGAATCCATCCGTTCACCTTTTCTGCGTCTCACAAAGACACGGCGGTTGGAACCAAAGATCTCAAATTTGGACTCATCAGACCAAAGCACAGATTTCCACTGGTCTAATGTCCATTCCTTGTGTTTCTTGGCCCAAACAAATCTCTTCTGCTTGTTGCCTCTCCTTAGCAGTGGTTTCCTAGCAGCTATTTGACCATGAAGGCCTGATTGGCGCAGTCTCCTCTTAACAGTTGTTCTAGAGATGGGTCTGCTGCTAGAACTCTGTGTGGCATTCATCTGGTCTCTGATCTGAGCTGCTGTTAACTTGCCATTTCTGAGGCTGGTGACTCGGATGAACTTATCCTCAGAAGCAGAGGTGACTCTTGGTCTTCCTTTCCTGGGTCGGTCCTCATGTGTGCCAGTTTCATTGTAGCGCTTGATGGTTTTTGCGACTCCACTTGGGGACACATTTAAAGTTTTTGCAATTTTCCGGACTGACTGACCTTCATTTCTTAAAGTAATGATGGCCACTCGTTTTTCTTTAGTTAGCTGATTGGTTCTTGCCATAATATGAATTTTAACAGTTGTCCAATAGGGCTGTCGGCTGTGTATTAACCTGACTTCTGCACAACACAACTGATGTGGAAACCATTTCAGGTGACTACCTCTTGAAGCTCATGGAGAGAATGCCAAGAGTGTGCAAAGCAGTAATCAGAGCAAAGGGTGGCTATTTTGAAGAAACTAGAATATAAAACATGTTTTCAGTTATTTCACCTTTTTTTGTTAAGTACATAACTCCAAATGTGTTCATTCATAGTTTTGATGCCTTCAGTGAGAATCTACAATGTAAATAGTCATGAAAATAAAGAAAATGCATTGAATGAGAAGGTGTGTCCAAACTTTTGGCCTGTACTGTAAATGAATAGTATAATATCTGTATCAAGATTGTTTCATGTTAATGTTTAACAAAAAAAAACCTCTACCAGCTGATATGTGGTTTTGACATTTTTAAACTACCCAATACCGCATGTATCCATGTCTCAACAGGTAGTAAATGGACCTGCATTTGTATAGCGCCCTTCTAGTCATCCGACCACTCAAAGTGCTTTTTACACTACAAGTCACATTCACCCATTCACACACACACCTTCATAAACTGGTGGCCAAGGCTACCATACAAGGTGCCACCTGCTACTCACTTTTTAACTCACTCACACACTGATGGAAGCATCATTGGGAGCAATTTTGGGGTTCAGGTTCAGTATCTTGCTCAAAGATATTTCAACATGCAGACAGGAGCCGGGGATCGAACTGCTGATCTTCCAATTGGTGGACTACCCACTCAATCTCTGAGCCATTTCATAATAATCAACAAATCCAGTGAAGAGATTGAAAAACAGCAACGTGTTAGTCCATATTTTAATATTTTCTGACTTCCCATCCCTGTCTGTGGCTCTTGTTTTGAAGTCTACCATTTCCTTCTGAAGACGTTTATCTGTCAAAACAACTCAGAAATGTAACTGGAGTGTTTTTTAATGCTCAGTTATTTGCTAAAACAGCAGGCCACTGTAGCTTTTACAAGAGAAACTCAAAGAGGAGAACAAGATTGGATTGGGAATATTTGCAGTGGTGCATTAATCAACATTTGGTGCTCTAAAGAGAATTTGGGGCAGCCGGATGGTGTATGTAGGACTGAATCTAATAAACTGC
This sequence comes from Epinephelus lanceolatus, assembly GCF_041903045.1. NCBI lineage: Eukaryota > Metazoa > Chordata > Actinopteri > Perciformes > Serranidae > Epinephelus > Epinephelus lanceolatus. The sequence goes on from NC_135739.1 coordinate 42,911,042, forward strand.
AGTGCGTGTGTTCATGGTAATGAAAAAAAAATGTCCCCCACTGACACAGTGTGGCTTACTGATGTGTTAATAATAGTTTCCAGACAGCAATGGAGCTCTATGGAAAACAGGAATAAGATATATCAGGCTTGATACGCACATAACACTTAAAAAATATAGGATATCACCAGACATATGTTTTTATGTTCATAGAACACAGGATGCCAGTTCTTGACAGTTTAATGACTTTGATCCATGGCATGTTTCCCCTATCACTGCCTTTGGGGGATGGCCAGCTTCCCCTTGGTCTGAACAGGACACTTTTTTTTTTTTTTTAAATCGCGTGCTGCTATTTTGTCCCTAAATGCACCCTTACTTGTAGTCAACCCGCCGCAGCAGCTTCCTGCTGCCAGAGTGATGGAAAATAAAGACACCACTGAGCTTCTGAATGGCTCCTTTCATTTTTAAAAAACTCCAAGTTGGTTCAGTGAGAATTTTAAAGTAATATGCACCTTGTGTATTAATTAAAATATCACCAAAGTACTTTTGAGCTACGACCTACAAGCTGAGCATACAGGTGCAGCTCATTAGACTGATGTTAGCAGGCAACCACATCACCAAAGCCAAGGAAGGACTATTCTAGAGTGAGCGAATCGCCACAGAAGGAAGAGGATTGATTTTAAGTGTTTTTCAAAAAATTTAAAATGGCGGAAAATCTATATAACCGGAAGTTATGGGTCCTTGAGGCTAATTTGTTCCTCATGAGGAGAGATATCTCTGTGCAAAGTTCCATGTCTCTATGACATACAGGGCATGAGATATGCCCATTTAAAGTTTGCAATTTCAATTGGTTGCTGTAGTGCCCCCCTTTGGCCAATTGATGTAATATTGCTTCATTTGCATCCTCCCATTACCCTCTACCGCTGTGCCAAATTTCACATGGGTTGACCAAGTCAGTGGGGAGGAAAAAAATAAATAAATAAAATTTATACAATATATATACAGGGCTCGACAGTGCGAGCGTTTCACTTGCATTTGCAACTAAAAATAGGTGTGTGCGAACTGTAAAAAATATTTAGGGGCACATGTGCGCATAAAAAAATCAGCCGAAGCAGCCTATATTTTTGTCAATAAAAAATTATGACAATCTAACCACAAATGTTGGAGGAACTCCAGCCGCCTTCCCTCTTCCCCGTGTGACACGGTTATGGGCAGTTTTCCAAGCCACTGTCAGCACAATGAATATCGCGCGCGACGCCAAGGGTAGCAGTGCCGCTTTGTCAGGCGTTGCTGCCCTCTCCATAGACAAACAATGGGACAGCCAGCGCAGAGCGGTTTTACAGCTGATCATGTGTAGAGGCCTTTAGGGACCATTCAACACGGTACCGCTGCTGGGCAGGGTGGAAATAAAGCCCTTTTCACACAGAGCACGCAAAGCGCAGACCTCCACCGACGAACCCATTCATTGTGTATGTGCTACCGCGGCGCAAGAGCGCACCGCTCTGCCGCCAAGCTGAGCGGCGCGCGACAATTGAAATTTTTTTAATTTCACCGCAACGCGCTGTGACGACACCTCGGCGCCGCGCATCCACTAGCAGAGAAGAGCCTTAAGTAGACCCGAAAGCGGTCACCATGGAGCTGTAGCTCCTGAACGAGCCTGCACTCCCCCAAATCCTGTCCCCTGCGCCCTACCCCGCGGTGGGCGCCGCGAAAGCTCTGTGTGAAAGAGGCTTAAGTCCTGCAGAGTTTCAGAGGACGTGGAGAATGTTTTAGAATAGTAATAACATCATATAAAATAATCATATTGCAAAGATAATACATATAAGATAATAACATTAAAGACAAAATTAAGACAAAAAATTAAATTGCAATACGTTTTCAAAACTTTATAAATAATTTTGCTTGTAAATGTCTATTTGCATCACGTTTATTACGGAAAACACATTATTTGATCATTTTACATTGTGCCCCTAAAGTTCTTTGTGCGCTCCTTACTTTTTCAACTTAGGAGCACATATGCTCCTTGGGGAAAAAAGTTAGCGTCAAGCTCAGATTTGAGGTTGCTGGACAGCGGCACGCTGGAGATTGATTTGTTTGCCCACAGGCGGCTGCCGTGGCAGGGCTGCGTCGCCGTGTCCTTGATCTTCGGTTTTCCAGCGGACCGTTCGAGCAAGTCCGGCTTCTCTGCTGCTAACGCTGCTGCCGGGATACAGCTGAGGAGGAGCCGGCTGCTAATGCTATGTACCGGGACACTGCTAACGCTGCTTGCTGTGCTGCTGTAGCTCAGTTGTAACTGTAACTGATGCTGAGACTCTACTCACTGCGTGACTGGTAGACGGCGGTGGGTGGCCAAAACACAAATTCAAAACATAAACATGATTTACGGACCGTAATTTTTTTTTTTTAAATGCGAATATTCTGGCTGTACTATTGTTGTCGGTGAGATTAGTATGTTATATTAACATTATTCCTTAGTCTCTGTGACACATTAGGATGATTTTACGACTATTTGCTTTAGATTTCTTACATATAGCTCCTTTAAACATGCAATTAAAGATGTAATTAATAGTGATTAAGAAATTAATCGTTTGACAGCCCTAGTTCTTTTATTTTGGGGTTAACTGTCCTTGAACTATCAAACTGTTGTGAACCCCTAACAGTGACATCAGACTTACCTAAGAGAGTGGTTAGGAGTTGACTCTGAGAGGTGCCAGCTGGTAATCTCATCCCGGCTACGTGAAGTGAGGTGAGATGTGGAGAGCGTCTCAGCACAGATGTGACGAGGTGCAGATCTGTTTGTTGGAGCTCAGATACTTTGATTACTAGCTTCTCCAGGGACAGCTCTGTTGGGAGTTAGGAAAGACACTAAACTGCTTTAGTATCAGTATCACTATCAAGAAGTCAGTATCATTCTGCTATATTGATCCATTTTGAACAAGTTAGTTTAGTTTAAATTACAATGTATTTATTTAGCTGACCCTTTTATTCAAAGCAACTTACAATAAGTGCATTCAACCATATGGATACAACCAAAACTAGCAGATTTAATACAACTCTTAATTTACTTCTATCCACCTTATTCCTAGCCCCCATGATACCTTGCATGAATTATGGGCGCAACTTCACCGCTGAACCGGAACCAGCGTTTTTCCAATGGTGATGACACACTAAACCTCGTCCCTAGGAACACGTGGAACACACCACCTGTTACACCTCAAACAGGATAATGTGATCATACCTCTGCCAGCTCCAACAGCCATCTCAAAGCATTTGGTTGTTTTTCTTTTTAAGCAAGCTTGTTAGCGATTAGCTTGCCTTGCTATGTTAACATATTGTTAAATTTAACAGAGCCTGAGCTATCTTACTGTAAACATCTAGTCCTTTTAAAAGATGATTTATGATTTCTAATGATTCATTAACAGATGTTTACACATTTGGCATAACATGACTCAGTATTAATCTTAGTTCCATGTAAAGTGAACAAACGTGATGTTTTCCAGCTAATGCTCTGCTCCTCTGCCTTAACAATGCAGTTTTACACATTTTTATAATTGCTAATTTATTAAATCGGAATTCTACAGTTAAACATTATGTCAAATTTAGCAGCAGACTGCAGTATTGCCAATAGTATAAAGTAGTAGTAAAATCAATAACTCTAGGCAACAACTTTATATGATATGAACACTTTCTCAGCCTAGATGACTAACATTAAACACATAATTCAAAGTATACTGCTCAGTGTATTTTATAACAGGAAATTTTCTAACGTAAGTTGAGAATGCAGTCAGATAGGTAAAGACAGCGATATCATGTATTGACATTAAGTGACAGAGCTGTCATTCTGGGTGTCATTCTCTTCCACAAATTTTAATTAAATACTAATCCACTATCTCTTGTGAAACTCTTGGTTTTAATATTTCTTCTGTCATTCTAAGCATGTAAAAGCGCAGTGTATCCATTACAGTAGGTTGTGCATGAAAATACGTCCCGGATTGATTCTGTATGGGGACAGTGCTTTTTATCATTGAATACATGCCGATCTGATATTATATGGGAGAGGTGGCGATCTTTTCGTCTCTGTAGGCCGATAATGGAAACTGTACCGTTGTTATGGGAACAATCCCTTTGTGTTTTGGGTGCATGTTCACCACACTGTTGTTGAAGCCACATATTTAGCTTAGTTTGGTTGTTAACAATACAAATGCAGACAGCACTACAGGTACCAGAGCTCCGCAAGGACATTTTAGAACATGCTTATTCAATATCAGTTAAAAATTTGTTAAAAAGCAAAGCAATATTTGCTAACTGAAGGTGAATTACTTTTGATAAGAACTGCCCTTGGTGGTTAGGCACCAAGATTAACCACTATGACCAACCATAGACAGTTAATGTGACTGACTCATAGATGTATTAAGAGAACTGAATACAGCATTGAAGGCGGGACCTCATTCATTCCTATGAAATTGCTCAGTGGTATAAAAGTACCCAGATGATCAGCACTACTTCCGTATCATTGGGCCCATAGAACAGGCACACTAGAGACTTGCACCAGCTGAACCAGCAACTTCCGGTATAGCGCTCCACTCACTTGAATGGGGACACAAAGATTGGATCTTGCGACTCCTCTAGACTTCCCAATTGTTAGCGGACCAAATGGATGAGGTGGATTACTTAGGCCTTATTCTGTCTGTAAACTGTGATGGATGTTTACAATGGACATCTTGCGTAAGAATTTCACTATTTGCCTGAAGGCCCAGACACACCAAACCAACTTCAGACAACTAGCAGCAATGAAGGCCCCATGCTGTTTTGCCTCATATCGCCTGTGTCTTGGCCTGTGTGAGCGGAAATAACTCCACACCAGCAGACGGCAGTAGTCTGCATTTATCATTCATGAAGGGAAACCGAAAGAACGTCTTGGCGCTAGTTAGCCTGTTGGCACATTAACAACATAATCCAGTGTTGGAAGAACAGAGCATATTTTCTGTATGCCAGTGACAAATAACATAATCCATCAGGAAACATTTCTGCTGAAGAGCTCAATGGCTAAAGAAAAATAATCTTACCTTATGTAACAAGTTTGTTTTGGTCTCACTCCCTCTTGACTTTGTTTACTTTTTTTATTTGATTCTCTTCTTATGCACTGAGCTGAACTGCTAATCAGAGAGATTTCATTCACCGATGGGCTCCGCTGTCACCAACGCCAAAATAAACATGCTGAATTGCAAAAAACAGCTGATGGGGGCCGACAGGGTTTGAGGAGGGGCAATGGTGCAAGACACACTGGGACAACTAGGGTGACGGATGCTCACCAACTGTCCAAAATTAACCGATGGCTGACTGTTGGCTTGGTGCGTCAGGGCCTTTAAATTTTTCTTCCAAATAAGTTTGTCCGACTCTTCCTGTTACTTGACCCATCTGACTTATTTTCAGTGATGTCACTGTGCTCCCAGATGTCAACTATTAAGTTGGTGAGTACAAAGTTATTTAGTGCAAACACAATTAAGATTCAGCGACAATTTTGATTATCAATGAGTCATTTAAGTCATCTTTTAAGCCAAACATGCCAAACATCTGCTAGTTCCAGCTTCTCCTGTGTACTGTCTTTCTCAGTTTTATTTCTATGTTTGGGTCGATGACTGCTGCTTGGATAACATAAAGCATTTACAGATGTCACCTTGGAAAAACTGTATAATCCAACCTTTCATGGTGGTTCAACACTTGTTTTGTGTTTCAACAGGTATAATACACTTTCAGTCCTGCTCACTTAAAGTTTTAGTTCACTTTGATAGAGGCTTCACAGCACCTGACATGTCTGACCCTGCAGGCCTGGGATCATGTTCGAAGAGGCCTGGTACCCACATCACAGTCTGGATCTCCACGTGCAAGGACGTTATGTTGGGGCTTGCATCCAGCAAGATCTCTGTGAGACTGGTCTGGGGCAGGATGCTGATGCTCAGATCAGTGAGAGAGCTGCGGGAGCTGTCAGACAGCTGCTTCAGGGCTCTGGCCAGGCCCAACACAACCGAGCACCAGAAGGTCCCTACACAAACCATACATACAAGTATCAATATAGACATAATATAAATATACTACAAAAAAATCCATATAAATATAATATGTACCTATACATACACACACACACACACACACACACATACATACATACACATATATATAAATATAGGATACATACACACTGCTTACATCCATATAATATGTAATATATACATATCTACATAAATACAATATCTATCTATACAATATCTAACATCTATACAACTATATATCAAATACTAATCAATCTAATCAACAATCCTCTATTTCAGTTTTGTCAACTGGTTAAATGGATTCAATACAGCAGGACTGTCTACAGTTTTTTAGGTCCCCGTTTTGTTTGTTTGCCCACAGTTGACACATATTCCTGCCAATGGTTTCACACTATTCCACTCATCTACAGGAAGCTATGTAGCAATGCACCAACAAAGGCAGCTAGGAAGAAGACTGCAAGCTAGAAAACATGGATAGAATCAATGCTGGATTTAAAATACTTCCAAAAATAAGCTCTGCAAATGTTCTACGAGCAAAGAAAGGTATTTAACACCTCAAGCCCTCTTTCCACCTAGCAGTCCTGTACAGTTCAGTTCACTTCGGTACACATTTTTTATGTTTCTACCGTGAAAAGTTGTGGATGGTTCTAATGGAACCATTCCTTACCATCCCCATTTTTGGTCACCCCTCTGTTGGGGTACCTAACACACAGACCTGGTACTATAAGGTGGACTTAGAAACACTGCAGTTCATTGACTGGATACACACAGGGCACCTATTATTGTCATCTGTTGCCAGTGCTAGATGAAATTCATAGACTTCAATCTGTTTTGCTGATAGTGTGGAGGCACTGATTCATGGTACAAAGATCATAACAAGCCCTGAACACCCCCACCCCTGAACTTACTGGCACATTAATTAGCAAACTTACCAAAGCTGTGAAGAATTAGAGAGCGAAGGCAGAAAAATGTGGGCAGGGCAGAGTTCAGCACTCTCAGGGAGTTGGTCCCACACTGCCCTATCTCCAGACACTCAATCTGTCCCTGTGGACAAGGCCCTGCTGAGAAATCATCACTCGGTGTGAAGGTTTGACAGAGAACCTGCGGGTCCATAGCAGAGTTTACTTTTCCAGATTCCTCCTCCTCCGCAGACAGTGAATCCAACTTGAAGCGTTTGCAGGGAGTGACTTGATCATCCTGATCTTCTGAAGCCCTGGTCTCAAGACATGGACTGCAACTGGCACCGTCTGCACTGGCTGAGGCTGCTTGTGAAAAACAGCCTGCCTTTTGGCTATGCATTAGGTTCTTCAGCTCAGGGTTTATATACTGAGATCCCCTGCCATGTAGGAGCCAGGCCAGAACTATGGGACAATGCGTATGTACAACAATTTTTTTAGCCACCCCGTGGTCTAGCAGGCGATGGAGGACATACAACGCAATTTGTATTTTCCTCTTTGATAGATCAATGTTGTGTGATACATTTACACTCCAGATACGCCTCTCTAAAAGGTTCAGAAGAGGGCGCTGCTCAGCAATAAACCTGTCAAATGGTGTGGTGAGTAAAAACTGTTTGACACATTTAGCTGCAGCCAACAAGAAGGATGGGGTGTTTAAATTTGTGATGTTTCTGTTGACATAAAGATTCTTATAGCCATACAATACAAGAGGAAAAAGCATTCTCATAACTTCATGTTTGGCATCTTCTTCTGTGTTGAAGTCTATTGCCTGAAACGTAACAAAGGGCACATATCACATTTGAGTTCCAAATATTACTATATGAGATTGTTCATTGTTAAAGAAGATGCTGCACATACGCGGTTAGCTCCAGGCAGTTGCTGGAGGATTCCGATCCATCCTGAGTGAGTTGATATCCCTGAGACAAGGTTAACAAAACGGATAAATGGAAACTTAATCATGACGTCCTCTGATCAAAACAAAGGTACCGTCTCTATGAACAAAGAAAAAATAGAAAATGCTATCTTAGCACTTCAACTGTAGTTCTTACCTCTCTGGTTTAGGGGAGGCTGGAGCTCATCAAGCTGACATACAGTCAGATGAGGAAGAAGATCCTGAATGAGAGGTGTTGGAAGATCTATGAGATGACAGATTGGTTAATGTTAGGACATTCCAACAGTGGAAAACTGTTAATAATTGCCCTCATCACAGGTGATCAGCAAGAACAACAAAAAAAATCACTACATGTAAGGGATTGTTGGTTATTTATGAGTGGGGAGGGGGTGCTGCAAAAAGGGGGAGGCATATCACTGGAGAGGGACTTATGTTTTTTTTATTATTTTGGCTTAGAGTAGGGCATACAAATTTAACATGGCATGTTTTCTTTAAAAATTGCCATAATTACACCATATATCGAAGCCAGAAACTGTAAAATTATAGGGGATTCATGGTTGTGCGTAGACGATACGCACGTAGCCTATGCCGTTGTGAGCATTTTTACTTCTGCAGTGGTGTGTGTGTGCCACTCTGCAGTTACACCTCCAAAACACTAGTGGCAGCGGAGGTTTCTGTGAAGTGCTGTAAAGTTTAGTTGATTCAAAACAAAATATATATCAACCTGTTATGCAAGGCGTTATGTTAGGCAAGGATGAAAGAAGCCATCTATGTGAAATTGGAAAAGCCATCTCTCAGTAGAGGAGGAGGTCTGCGACACCACCTATCCCCCACCTATAATGCTGTCCTTTCATCCTTGCCCAGGGGGTTTAACAACTTAACCTCTAAAAACAATGGTCGTTCACAAATGGCCTCATGTGACTCTAACGACTCCAATTGCAGCGTTGCAGCAGGAGTTTCAACGACTGTCGTTGACACACCATTGGAGCACTAACGAACCAGTGACATCATTGGCCTTGTGAAGACCTCCCCCGAGGTTAAATACCTGGGTGCTTCCACACCAGTTTGTCAGACTAGTTCCAGCCTAGTCAGACAAGCATGAACTGATGAAGCCTCTTGGATAAGAGGTGAAACGTCTTCTCAGACAAAACCAAGTGCAGTTGCGTTCGATTCAATTGCCTTGAGATAACTATGACCTGGATGAATAAGAATATCCACAGGCATTAAGGGACAGCACTTAGCACAAAATCGTACATTTGCTATCTGTGATATTAAAAAATGCAACAGGATGGAGAATTTCAACTTTATTTGTTATTTTCAAAAGGGAGACTTTTTAGACATACTTCCATCGACAAAAAGGTTTCAAGAAAGGTTGCTAGTTATGCCGCGAAAATCGCATACCGTTGCAAGGCTAGTTATGTTAATTTCTGTACAACGCTAAGATGTAAAAAAAAAAAAAAAAAAAAAAAAAAAAAAAAACCAGAGTCAAATTCCATGTAACGTTACTTGGATATTAAAGCTGATTCTGACTTATGAGATTTTACAAGAAACTTATTTCGGAAGCTGTTTTGAGTCATTCACTGAACAATATGTCCACAACTTGTAAATGACTGAATGGAGTTCAGTGTAGCTGGCTGTCTTCACTTATGGTGTGTGTCGCTACCGTTAATGATAACATTAGCTTCTACTGGCATAATGTCGATGGTCTGTTCATGCTCTTCAAGGCTAATTACCGTTGACGGTAGAGGAACATAACTTACCGAGAACAGCCTCAGTGCACAGGGCAGCGAAGTGTTTCCTGACAGCTTGGAAACATATCTCCTTTAGACATATCTCCTCTGGATTTCTTTGGTGTGTTTTGGGAGCATTGTCGCACATTGTTCAGCACTAATCTGTGTATCTTTACTAACGTCATTAATTACATTGCATAACCAACTAAGAGGAAGCAGCGAGAGTTTCTTTCGCATCACGCCAAAGCCAACGGCTGGTCTAACGTGTATATCCATGGTCCAATCAAATGTGCTCTCCGTCTGTGGTCTTCTTCTCTTATTTAAAGGCGAATGGAGAACCAACGTGTACAGGTGCATACCGCCACCCATTGCACCGGAGTGTGTAACATCATTTTTTTTCAAGCAACAATCTTACAGCCTCAGGAAGTATCTGGTGTATTGCAGAAAATAGTACAGTTACACTCAAGTTATTGTTAGGGACTATGCGTTATTTATCAGAGTAAGGGGGTGGCTGGGGTGTGACTTTAGTGTTTTAATATATCATGACCCTTTCTGGAGCTACAAATATTTTTTCGTTAAGCCTCCTTGAGTGACTTGAGGAAAATGCATAACTCTCCCTCTACCATAAACAACCATATATGACCATTTTTGACTATGATAAATGGTGGGTTTTTTTTAAGGAAACATGTTTTTCAAACCCACTTGGTTTTGGGGTTCCAAGGGTATTTAAAATTAATGCAAAGTGTGACAGTTTAGACTTGAATGCCTCTCTCCTAAGCCAAATAAAAAAAAAATAATAATAATTAAAAAAAAAACATGACTCAGTACTTAAAAAAATATGTGAAGTCTCTCCCCCATTTTGAACCTCCTCCCCTCTCATGAGTAAGAACAGTCCCTTACTTCAGGACCATTTCTCACATGGTTGTGTGGTTGCTTTGAAGTGCAAGTGCCTTCTGGAGAGAGATTGAGACTCTGAATTAAGATTCCTTTAGTGATAACTTACAACAGCAGATTAAATGTGCTGTCTTGAAAACCCTTACTTAAGACTTATAAATATCTATGCCTGCAGAGCCGATGGCCCATTAGAAAGTTAGAAAGCAATTTGTTAATGAATTACAGCTGTATTGTTACCAAAAGTTTGTTTTTATTAAATGATTATAAGGGATCAAAAATAGGTCTAAATGATATACTAAGCATTAAGTACTTATGTATTCTTTTCAAAAAGCTAGGTGCAGCCTTTTCATACCAGGGCAAAACTAAAAAACATAACAAAATGCTATATTACTGCTGTACAGATTGTGAAGAGAGCATGTGATCACCACTACTTGGGAGTGCAAACACAATCAATAGAATGGGTCCAGTCAATTCTAGCTGTTCCTATTAAGAGATAATAGGTCAGGCCCACCAGTTTGGCTGTCAGAGTGAAATGTGGTTTGCTCATGAGTGCACATGACTTAAAAAATGTAAAGTCAATATAGCTGTTTGAATAGAAACTTGATATGTTGAATCCTAGTTGGTCCCTAACTGGAGCTATGGCACTCAAGCCAGTTGAGTCTCTCTATAAAAAAGCGATAAAAATCCTTGACAAAAAGCAATTAACATACCATCATTGTGCCATCCTTCCAAAGTACAAGCTACTAAACTTTGAAAATTTCAGAGTGGTTTGTTTCATATAAAGTCTTACATGGGCTGGCTCCACCGCCACTGTCCGAACACATTATACAAATGACAATCGATAACTCCTCAGCTCGAACTACTAGAGCCACTGTTAGAGGTGACTGCAAGGTTCCACTGAGACGAACCTCCGTTGGTCAAAATGCTCTGTCTTTCAGAGGAAGCACCCTATGGAACTCATTACCACCCTCAATCAGAGAAAGCTCCAGCCTTGCTATTTTCAAGGGTCACTTAAAAGTGTGGCTCAGAAATAATCAAATATGTAATCATGGGTAGTATATTCTTCACTCAAATATCAGCATGTAGCACTTCATGGGCATAGTGCAATATCACCTGCACTTAGCACTTTGTGAAATGTGACCGTTGGTCTATATTTATATTAATCTATCAGCACTAGCACTTATAGAGGAAATACTTGAAATATGTGGTCTATGGGCATTGTGCAATAACTCTGACATTGAATTCTATATGGACTCAATTACTGTCGTTGTTGTTTATTGTATTTTTTTTTTTATCCACATACAGTATCTCACATAAGTGAGTACACCCCTCTCATTTTTGGAAATATTTCATTATATCTTGTCATGGGACAACACTATAGAAATGACACTTTGATATAACTTAAAGTAGTCAGTGTACAGCTTGTATAGTAGTATAGATTTACCTTCCTCTGAAAATTACTCAAAACACAGCCATCAACATCTAAACAGCTGGCAACATAAGTGAGTACACCCCACAGTGAACATGTCCAAATTGTGCCTAAAGTGTCAATATTTTGTGTGCCAACCATTATTATCTAGCACTGCCTTAACCCTTTTGGGCATGGAATTCACCAGAGCTCACAGGTTGCTTCAGGAATCCTCTCCCAATCCTCCATGATGACATCATGGAGCAGATGGATGTGAAGACACCTTGCACTCCTCCACCTTCAGCTTGAGGATGCCCCACAGGTGCACAGGAATTCATGTTTCCCTAAATGAACCGAGTTCCCCAGAGCCGGCAGCACTCATGCAGCCCCAAACCATGATGCTGCCACCACTATACTTGACTGTAGGCAAGGGACAGTTGTCTTGGTGCTCTTTCAGCATGTGTGGCACCTTGGTGAAGAGCACCAAGACAACTGTAAATTGTTTTGAGTAATTTTCAGAGGAAGGTAAATCTATACTACTATACAAGCTGTACACTGACTACTTTAAGTTATATCAAAGTGTCATTTCTATAGTGTTGTCACATGAAAGTTATAATGAAATATTTGCAAAAATGGGGGGGGGGGGGGGGGGGGGTGTACTCACTCACAGTACAGGCCAAAAGTTTGGACACACCTTCTCATTCAATGCGTTTTCTTTATTTTCATGACTATTTACATTGTAGATTCTCACTGAAGGCATCACAACTATGAATGAACACATGTGGAGTTATGTACTTAACAAAAAAAGGTGAAATAACTGAAAACATGTTTTATATTCTAGTTTCTTCAAAATAGCCACCCTTTGCTCTGATTACTGCTTTGCACACTCTTGGCATTCTCTCCATGAGCTTCAAGAGGTAGTCACCTGAAATGGTTTCCACTTCACAGGTGTGCCTTATCAGGGTTAATTAGTGGAATTTCTTGCTTTATCAATGGGGTTGGGACCATCAGTTGTGTTGTGCAGAAGTCAGGTTAATACACAGCCGACAGCCCTATTGGACAACTGTTAAAATTCATATTATGGCAAGAACCAATCAGCTAACTAAAGAAAAACGAGTGGCCATCATTACTTTAAGAAATGAAGGTCAGTCAGTCTGGAAAATTGCAAAAACTTTAAATGTGTCCCCAAGTGGAGTCGCAAAAACCATCAAGCGCTACAACGAAACTGGCACACATGAGGACCGACCCAGGAAAGGAAGACCAAGAGTCACCTCTGCTTCTGAGGATAAGTTCATCCGAGTCACCAGCCTCAGAAATGGCAAGTTAACAGCAGCTCAGATCAGAGACCAGATGAATGCCACACAGAGTTCTAGCAGCAGACCCATCTCTAGAACAACTGTTAAGAGGAGACTGCGCCAATCAGGCCTTCATGGTCAAATAGCTGCTAGGAAACCACTGCTAAGGAGAGGCAACAAGCAGAAGAGATTTGTTTGGGCCAAGAAACACAAGGAATGGACATTAGACCAGTGGAAATCTGTGCTTTGGTCTGATGAGTCCAAATTTGAGATCTTTGGTTCCAACCGCCGTGTCTTTGTGAGACGCAGAAAAGGTGAACGGATGGATTCCACATGCCTGGTTCCCACTGTGAAGCATGGAGGAGGAGGTGTGATGGTGTGGGGGTGTTTTGCTGGTGACACTGTTGGGGATTTATTCAAAATTGAAGGCACACTGAACCAGCATGGCTACCACAGCATCCTGCAGCGACATGCCATCCCATCCGGTTTGCGTTTAGTTGGACGATCATTTATTTTTCAACAGGACAATGACCCCAAACACACCTCCAGGCTGTGTAAGGGCTATTTGACCAAGAAGGAGAGTGATGGAGTGCTGCGGCAGATGACCTGGCCTCCACAGTCACTGGACCTGAACCCAATCCAGATGGTTTGGGGTGAGCTGGACCGCAGAGTGAAGGCAAAGGGGCCAACAAGTGCTAAACACCTCTGGGAACTCCTTCAAGACTGCTTGAAAACCATTTCAGGTGACTACCTCTTGAAGCTCATGGAGAGAATGCCAAGAGTGTGCAAAGCAGTAATCAGAGCAAAGGGTGGCTATTTTGAAGAAACTAGAATATAAAACATGTTTTCAGTTATTTCACCTTTTTTTGTTAAGTACATAACTCCACATGTGTTCATTCATAGTTTTGATGCCTTCAGTGAGAATCTACAATGTAAATAGTCATGAAAATAAAGAAAACACATTGAATGAGAAGGTGTGTCCAAACTTTTGGCCTGTACTGTATGTGAGATACTGTACGTCATTATGGGCATCATGCAATAACCACAGCACATAGCACTTTATTTGGACTCAGTTTCATACACTGGACTGGACAGACATTCATCTCAATGGCCCCGGTTTTTGATGTTTGTACACCATGTTGTTATGTTTTATCTTGTACGGTTTGTATTTTTTCTCCTTCTGTCCTCGGTGATCACTATCACATTTTTCTTTTTTCCTTTCTTCTAACGTTTTTTACTACTCTGTAAGATCAACCTGCCAAGGGACTACGGATGAAATTAGCCCGGGGCTATAATCCGGCATATTTACATACAAATGTTCATTAATGTGCACTGTTCCTTCTAACCTAAACAAAAAATAAATAAATAAATAAATCCCAGCTCACTTTGTGTTTCATTGGCATTAATGTGTAGATGGCTGATGTCAGACACTGATAACAGTAAATGAAGCTGCACTCATATAGCACTTTTCTACCTTAACAGCAAAAGCACTTTACAATTTTGGCTCTTGCACACATACGCAGGGAAGCAAATTGGGGTTCAGTGTCTTGCTTAAGGGCACTTCAACATGTAGGCAGGAGGAGGCTGGATCGGAACACAAACCCTGCAATTAATGGACAACCTGTTTTACCTCCTGACAACAGCAACCACCCATCAACTACTGTAGAATTACTTTGTGATATTTATAGTATTCAGTGAACTGTGTTTGATGAACTTGTGCAGTAGCAATGAAAAATGGAAAAACCCTACCATGCTTTAACATTTACATTGGATTTTAAAAATCATCTATCAGCATTAGTGAGGTTGAAGAGCTGACAAGTGCTTCATACACATACATAAAATCCTACTTCCAATGTCTTGTCTTTTCATGATTTCTGAAATATTTAAAGGTGCAGTGTGTAAGATTTAGGTCCTGATCACGCAGGTTGCAAACTGTGAGGGGCATGACACTGCATTTTTTTTTTCAAAATATTGAACACCACTAGTGGGAAAAAAGGGGGGGGGGGGGGGGGGGGGGACACAGCTTGCTGCGCTGTTTTATTGTTGCCAGGCAACCACGGACTCACCTTACTCCAACCTCCCTGTATAATTAATCTACCGTTTTTTGTATTTAATTTATTTATTTGACAGTAATTAATATCTAGTTTAAGTTGTCTAGTTAAAATGGACAGGCAGAGCGTACTTGCTGTAGCTCTGGTTGAGGCTAAGAGGCTGTCAGTAAATAGTTTGTTGGGCACAGAGAAAGGGAGATCTGTGTGGGTACATGAGACCCTAAAAAAAAAAAAGAAAAAGAAGAATGGATTAAGGGGAGTAGCACCAGTTGGTCCAGGAGCTTCGCCTTGATAATGGCCGTTTCCAGGCATATTTTTGTGGTCAGTGGTCATTGTTAGGTTTTTAACAGGAACCAAATTTCTCCAGAGGTCTCTTCCTCTCCAAAACAAATTAAACCTGTGATTTAAACCAGTAAAAACAACAGATTCAGGTTACAGTGTAACTCTGATGCTGGTTGGCATCTTGGAGATGGGTGGCTCGCCTAACACATGCTAGTGTGTGCTCACCCTATTTTCTCTGATAACTTCATGTATGCTAACCTTTTGGTGATCCAGATGTTTAAGAAGTTTTTACCATAAGCTGAATTATCTGCAGAGGTCTCCTTTCCAAAACAAATGGAACAGGTGATTTAAGCTGGTAAAAACACTGAGTAAAGCAGTTTAATGTTACGATCACTGTATCTCTGACACAGTTCCACTCGACAGAGACAGGCTGCTTGCCTAGCCCCTACTAATGTGTGCTCACCTTTTTTCTCCCTTAACTTTGAATCCAGACATTCAAGAGGTTTTAGTGGGAGCTGAATTAGCCACAACAAACAGACCCAGTGATTTAAACCAGTAAAAACACTGATGAAAGCAGTTTCTGACACCGTTTGTTGTAGATGGGCTTCTAACTATGGTGGCCGATGCAAAAACACCAATGGCCCTCTCTTAAGCTAGTGGTTTCCCCCTCTGGGCTTCTATAGAAACATGGTGGTGCAACATGGCAATCTCCATAAACTAGGACACGCTCCCACTGCTCATTCTAAGGTAAAGAAAACACAATGATTTTTATTTTAAGGTAATTATTCACTAAAGAAAACATACTTATTATACTATGTTCCATTTCTGCCAATTTATCCCCCTAAATCCTACACATTGGACCTTTAAAACATTTTAATACAAATTAAGGGCCTTATTTTTTGATGAATAAATTCAATCCCTTTTAACCCTTTTTAGAATCTGCAGGAACCCTGTAACACTGGCATCACCAGTCACCACTATGAGGTACTTGAATGTGCTGGTATTTGTGTGCATTGTGCTATCCAAATGTGCAAGATGGAAAATACATGTCAATCCAGCTGCTTTCAGACTGCTGTGGGGAAACTAAACCTTCAAACATCTTACAGTCAGCTGTGAGTCAGACAGGTGAGAATCAGCTCTTACTGTAGCACAGACAACAGTTCCCCCTTCCCTCCACACAACAGTGAGCTTGCACATGTGCAACGAAACCATAGTTTGACGGGTACATTAAGATGACTGGTCACAACTGAAAAATCCATTACCAGTGTCAACACTTTTTGCCCAAGAAGGTGCTGCATTCATGATGGAGAGCCTACTAGTCATTGTTCTTTATTTTTTGGGGTTTAATAAAAAAAAAATCCAACAGAAAAACTGAACAACAAATAAATATCAGGATATATAGTACACATGGTGGTGTGATAGAAAGTCTCTTGAGTTTCTCATGCTATAACACACCCTTCTGGTCCTCGTGAGAGCGTTGGTGAAAGACAAAGGAGATAGCAGCATCCCAGGAGGCTTTTAACACTTGGTCCCTCAGGCCTTTCTTGTCGAAGCAGTGGTTCCACTGGGAGAGGTTACTGGTACAGTCAGACTCATCTGCTGGAGGCCAAACCTCCCTGCCATTCACGCAGCGACGACAGCGAAACCTAGCAATACCATAAGAGGGAGGAAGAGGGGCTAATGAAATACATTATGATCATACATTGTCCATGGTTCCCACACATTTTTACCATTGAATTTTCACAACTTTTCCACAGCATTTTACCCCATTTAAAATGGGTAGGTCTATAACAATACAGCCATAACTTATTTAACACACACTTCCTTTCACCTGTTGACGAGCAGGTTTCATCATTAGCGTGATCAACAGCCTGGAAATTGATATACAAGGCTTCCTGTTCCGCTCTGTTTGTGGGCAAATTTCATTTACAAAAGTGTTACATAAGAGCTGAAAAAACTGTTACAGTGTGGAACTGAAGTCCTGCTGTCCGAAATACATTTTCAAACACATTTATTCATGTTAGAAGACCAATCTGTTGTTGAGAATACTTTTTAAACCTTGGGTCTTTAACAGGGGTCTGGGACCCCTATGGGGCCTCAGAGTTCTTTCCTTCCTTCCTTCCTTCCTTCCTTTGTTTGTGAAGCCCATCTTTTATGTTTTTCATGCTCTTTATCATCTACATGTGTTTCTTCTAAGTATACAATATGTGCGTTCTGCGTTTTATTGGGTAAAGTATACCATCAAAATTGAAGGAAACTATCCTGAGCACTTCAGATGTCATCTCATCTATAGGGATACATAAACTGCCAAAAACAATTTGCAACTAGCCCTCTCTCTGGTGGAACACAGGAATAATGACATGAATTGGTATAAGTATCATCATTCAACAAAGACATAATTAGCCTAACTAGAGCTTCCAAAGTAACACGTTGTTCTGCACCTTGCAATTCTTCATCTATCTTGTTCATTTCTGTCATATTTTTCAAACTTCTTTCTCTCGTTTCCATTGTTATCCTGCTATCTAACTGCTTTTGTTATTACATGGGGTTTAATTGCTGGTTAGCAGTAAAATACAAGGCTTCCCTCTTGAAACACGTTTTAAAACAGCACAGAGAATAGACAGGCATGATAAAAGTAGTCAGGCTGTACTCATCACTAAAAAATAAAGACTACAATTTGCTTCTATAGCATCTTTGCAGTGTTGCCAAGACTTGTTCATCTGAGTGATGGCTGCTGGAACAAAGCAGTTTTTATACCGCTTTGTTGTATGCCTTAGGACTATCAACCTTTGTCCAGAAAGCTGAAGTTCACTGTGCAAAAGCTGGAAGTCATTTAAAATTGAGCCTGTTATCTGCTGTCTGGTGTACAGGGGACACTGAGTCAAGCTGTGACTCACAAATCAACTTACTAGACCATATAGCTATTTGACTCAGAGAGTTTCTGTTGTTCAAAGATAGGTTTCCAAACCATGACAAGAAAGAAGAAGATAAGATCAATTCAATGAAATTACAATAGAATAAGGTCATCATTGTTTTGTAAATGTGGAAACAGGACACCTTCCTCAAACACAACGAGCTGGTACCCCTTTTTACATGCAGCTTCCCAATTTGCTTCAAAATTCTGTTATGAGTCAATGACTCACCCAATATATTTCCAAGATTGCACATTTTCCACTGTCTGACTCCTAATGAAGTGACTTTCACTTCTACTTAAAAGATTTCACTTACATGTTAACCCTACGGGCCCTAGGCGTTTTTGGGGTATTTTTACTGCCTTTACTTTTAAGCTCATATCACAGTCATTCTAAAGGCTACATACACATGCTATATCTTGTTTTTTTCAGGACAATCTCATTTCATGTCCTACTATGTGCCTGTATTTTATATTAATTTTTATATCAATGAAAAAAACAAATCTGTGTTACTAAATTCTTACATTTTTACATGTATCTCAGCATAGCAAGTTGGAAAATGACATATTCTGCCATATATGAAGAAGGGAGACTCTCTGGAATCTGGCAATATAAGAACCATGATGCTGGGACATTCTGTCACTTCACAGCTGTCCAAAACATGTGGTTTGTGCCAGGCGGACATGATTGCCAGTATTTTTTCATTATTACAAGAAATTCCATTGACTCATTCACAAGTCAAAAATGTGTTTTATCTGAAAGCAACATGCAATATTTACATCTAAGATCATAGAAAAATAGTCAACCAAGTGCAATGATGTCCTCCAAGATAATATTTGCCACTTTGTTTGCAGTAAACAAAGTTTGTTGTTGTTTTTCAGTTTCAGTTATATATTGGGGGGGCATTTTGGGCATTGGTGGGGGGGACACATGTCCCCCTCAATGTATATGGTGACTGCATAATTAGGCTACAGTTGTCTGGGTGCGCAAAGGTGAAGTGGCTGGTCTTGTCATACAAAGTTTGATGGAGTGTCAACTGGACAATATGGAGATATTTGCATCTTGAAAGCCGGACTACAAATGTGGATAGACAGGGAGAAACACACGCAAGCCTAAGACATGGTAAGATACGATATTCCTCACTATATGAAGTGACTGATAACAAGATCTGTATAATGGGTTGTAAAGAAATTTATCAGGTTTTTATTTTGTAGACAATTGATATGGATTTATAACGTGATGCGATGACAGCACAATGATGTGTGTGGTATCATTGGAAAGCTCTGCTCCTGCGCTTTCATGTGATATGCGTGGCATTTCTGTACAAGCCTGCATTCGCGAGTAATCCATCCAAGAGTAATGTGTGTGCAGAGCTGTATGAAAGCTCTGTTATACATAATTTTAGTGTAACTTTAGCATTTTTTTCGCTGTGAAAACATTGGACTACCGACAAGTCTTGTCAGAAAGCTATGATTCAGCTGTTTCAAGTGATATGCGTGGCTTCTCGCTATGACGCACGGTCGCGGAGAAAATCCACATAGAAGAACAGGTGTGAATTTGGACGCACTACGCATCGTTCGGGCCCATAGGGTTAAACCAATTGAAACAATTGGAGCAGTCACAGACATCCAGTATTATATCAACCAATATGTTAAATGACATATTTTTTATGATCAAGGATTTCAATACAGATTTTATTTTCACACACTCTCACAAGGTGAACATTAGAAATTGGGGGGGAAAAGAAGTTTGTACTGTATCAGAGATACCCGGTGTAAAAGAGAGTATGATCTGCTTAGATAACACTGAGCATTGAAGTTCCCACGCATTTTCATGGACAAAATTCCAAACTTTTCCATGACTTTTAAAGGACCCGTAATATATATATACAGTGCCCTCCAAAAGTATTGGAACAGTGAGTCCAATTCGTTTACTTTTGTTGTAGACTGAAAACATTTGGGTTTGACATCAAAAGATGAATATGAGACAAGAGATCAACATTTCAGCTTTTATTTCCAGGTATTTACATCTGGATCTGATACACAACTTAGAAGATAGCATTATTTGTAATGGAACACAAAATTTTTAGGTGAGCAAAAGTATTGGAACATATAAACTTAAAATAGATTAAAGTGAATGAGACTTAATATTTAGTTGCAAATCCTTTGCTTTCAATAACTGCATCAAGCCTGTGACCCATTGACATCACCAAACTTTTGCATTCTTCTTTTGTGATGCTTTTCCGGGCTTTCACCGCAGTCTCTTTCAGTTGTTGTTTGTTTTGGGGGGTTACTCCCTTCAGTCTCCTCTTCAGCAGGTAAAATGCATGCTCTATTGGGTTGAAGTCTGGAGACTGACTTGGCCAGTCTAAAACCTTCCACTTCTTGCCCCTGATGAACTCCTTTGTTGTTTTGGCAGTGTGTTTTGGGTCGTTATCTTGCTGCATGATGAAGGATCTCCCAATCAGTTTGGTTGCATCTTTCTTTAAATTAGCAGACAAAATGTTTCTGTAGACTTCTGAGTTCATTTTGCTGCTGCCATCATGTGTTACATCATCAATGAAGATGAAAGAGCCCATCCCAGAAGAAGCCATGCAAGCCCAAGCCATGACATTACCTCCACCGTGTTTCACAGATGAGCTTGTATGTTTGGGATCATGAGCAGATCCTTTCTTTCTCCAAACTTTCGCCTTTCCATCACTTTGGAAAAAGTTAATCTTCAGTCCATAAAACTTTTTCCCAGAATTTTTGAGGCTCATCTCTGTACCTTTTGGCAAATTCCAGCCTGGCCTTCCTATTCTTCTTGCTAATGAGTGGTTTGCATCATCTGGTGTAGCCTCTGTACTTTTGTTCATGAAGTCTTCTGCGAACAGTAGATTGTGATACCTTCACTCCTGCCCTCTGGAGGTTGTTGCTGATGTCACTAACAGTTGTTTTAGGGTCTTTCTTTACAGCTCTCACAATGTTTCTGTCATCAACTGCTGATGTCTTCCTTGGTCTACCTGTTCAACATCTGTTGCTTAGTACACCAGTGGTTTCTTTCTTCTTCAGGACATTCCAAATGGTTGTACTGGCTATGGGCAATGTTTGTGCAATGGCTCTGATTGATTGTCCATCTTCTCTCAGATTAACAATTGCTTCTTTTTCACCCATGGACAGCTCTCTGGTTTTCATGTTGGTTCCACCTCTAAATGCAGTCTGCACAGGCAAAACCTATCGTACCCAATCTGAAACTGAGCTCAGACATCCAGTGCTATTTATTGTTTGAATAATCAATGTAATTGGGAGACACCTGGGCAACAAAACACACCTGTCAGTCACATGTTCCGATACTTTTGCTCTCATGAAAAATGGGTGGGTTCAAACAAAAGGTGCTATCTTCTAAGTTGTGTATCAGATCCAGATGTAAATACCTGGAAATGAAAGCTGAAATGTTGATCTCTTGTCCCATATTCATCTTTTGATGTCAAACCCAAATATTTTCAGTCTACAACAAAAATAAAGGAATTGGCCTCACTGTTCCAATACTTTTGGAGGGCACTGTATATGTATTTTTTTTCAAATTTCTTGCCTCACTTGCCCAGCGTTTTCAAACATATCAGATTCAAACTCTAGTCAAAAATAATTCAAACTTGCAGGTATACATGACTGGGAGAAAAAGAAGGCAGGGAGAAAATGGAGAAAGGTGCATGATGGTCAACCAAATTTGTCTCATGGAAAGTTATCCGTGGAAGATTACTGCAACTATTTCATTACACCTAAAAATCCATTACTTTTCCAAAACATCCAATTAGGCCTGTAATAAGTGATACGTCAGTTAATTGCACGGTAAATTAAAAAAAGGGAGACGGTAACTTTTTCGGCCATGATTAATTGCAATATTCATGCGTGTTTGTTTTCCTCGTCTCTCTCCACCAAAGAGACTGGACGACAAGAGCGTTCACAGCTGTGCATCGTCTGGCAGCCAGGTGAGTTGGTTCATTAGCGTAATGAATGGAGGGAAAGCTCTTGTCATCGAGTGTCTTTGTCTCTGTGGGGGAGGCGGGGCTATGGGCTACACACACACACACACACACACACACACACACACACACACACAGTGCAATCTTTGTGAGGGGGAGACAAGGCGGAGAAAAAAAAGAGAGAGTTGAGCGTAAGAGAAAGACATGGAACTTGTTCCTAAACCAAATACCACGGCCCCTGTGTGGGAGTGTCTTGGATTTAAACCAAATGACAGAGGGGAGCCCAGTAATTTGGACGAGCCTGTATGCTGGGTTTGTTCTAAAACCATCTCAACAAAAAGAGTGAATACGACCAACTTAACTGCACACCTGAGAGTGAGAAACTGAGAGTCTATTTTTTTGTATTTATTTATTTATTTTGAGGTTTTGTTTTGTTTTTTTTACGTGTTATTTCGGATATTTAAATTTTCTTTTATTATTCATTATTACATTCCTAAACATTGTACAATATACTGTATATCAAGAAAACAAGCATTTCTCA
Organism: Epinephelus lanceolatus; assembly: GCF_041903045.1. Classification (NCBI taxonomy): domain Eukaryota; kingdom Metazoa; phylum Chordata; class Actinopteri; order Perciformes; family Serranidae; genus Epinephelus; species Epinephelus lanceolatus. The sequence continues at coordinate 42,933,993 of NC_135739.1, forward strand.
TGTAGTGTAAAAGTTTGTGCCAACAAATCAAGCAGCAAGGTTAAGATGTATAAATTGATTAAGAAACTTATATGATCATGTTTTTTACGTACAAGGCATTATAAAGCTCTTTAATCTGCACTTAATATGATAAAATATTGCTGTATGTGTCAAAGTACTCATAGCACCATAGCACCAGACTATGTAATCATGTTGTATGCACCTACTGAAAGAACACACTGTGTCTTGTTAAATGATGAAACACATACTTAAATGCTGTAATACATACACACATTCACAGATTGCACTCTGAAGGTTCACCTTGCATAAGACTAAGAGCACTGAGGACTGTATAGAAAAGTCCCCAAAATACACATGTTTTTTAAAAAATAAAGTGAAAGTGAGACCAGATCTAAGGGAAGAAAACTTGGGAAATTCCAGGCTGCATTACACCATTAAAAATGGGCCCAATCAGAATTGGACACAAAGAAAGGTTTTCCACCAATAGAATTGGTCTTAAGAGGGAAAGATTAGCAAAAAGAGGTGGAGACTCATTTGAATCTCCACCAGCATATAAACCAGGGTTCTGAGAGCAGGTTTTCAGTCACACTCCGGAGTCTGACTCGCTAAGTTGTATGTGTTAAAGCCTGTTGACACATTAAACTTGATTGCATCGGACCTTGCCTGTTTCCAGTGTTTCTTTAAGTATTTGCCAGCTGAGCCTAAGGTACCAAATCGACATCTGAGGACACCTGATAAGAGACAAGAGGTTCAAGGTCGGGAGCCTACAGGCCCACTTCCAGGCACCGATTTTTGACACTTCACTCACCATAATCAAGTGTTTATTCTTGATTATGTGGTAGTCTTTGCTAGCCATGCCATTTGGCAATGGCAGTTCAGTTCTCAGAGTGAGCAGCATAAATGACTTGTGAGAGTAATTTGTTTTTTTACCTGTCATGTGTGTCGCTGGTGGTCTCCTCATTGAGAGTGAAGAGTTCTCGGAGTTCACCCAGAGAGAAGTGACGCTCTACATCTTGCTCTTCATCCACCACACAGCTGCTCAGGGCTTTCTTATGGGCCTGCCTTTGCAGGATCTTCTCCTCAATCGTCCCAGTCTACCAGCACACAAACACACGTCAAATGACGAAACTATGCAGACCAGCTGTCTGCAGCTTCCTGCTGCTCTGACAAATCTATTATGAAGTCCTGAATTTTGCTGAACAACTAAATCAGTAGGAAACTACAACTGCAGCCTGTAAAGTTGCACTAACAGTTTACATCCATGTCTGTGAGGACATGGATGCTTCACACACATCCTCCCCCGACAGCACAGAAGACCTATACAATCAGCACAGTTTCAAGGTGAACACCGTAAAATTTGGGTCACCAATTCAGTATCTGACAAAATGTCTCCCATTCTGGTCCTGAGATATGACGCTGAGCAATGGCCAGAAAAGTACTTTTGCAGAACATTATAATGTCACAGTGAAGTTGACATTTGACCCTTTGGATCTAAAATGTCATCACTTCATAATTCTATCCTATTGGTAATTTGTGTAAAGTTTTGTCATAATTTTTGTACAAATTCCTGAGTTACAGCCCAAACCATTTTTTGTGACGTCTTTGACCTTCAGCCACCAAATTCTTTTCAGTTCATTCTTGAGTCCAAGTGGATGTTTGTGCCAAATTTGAGAAAATTCCTTAAAAGCCCTCTTGAGATATTACCTTCACAAAATGAGATACATGCAAGGTTACACTGACCCTGACTTTTGACCAGTTCATCACTGAGTCCAACCCCAAAGGAAAAAAAATCAGTTCATTGTTGAGTCCAACTGGATGTTTGTGCTAAATCAGAGGAAATTCCAATTTCAAGATGTTCTCAAGATAACGGGTTCACAAGAATGGGATGTATGAGTGTACAGACGGACGACGCAAATACATAATGCCTCTGGCCACAGCCAGGGCAGAGGCATTAAAAACTTATTTTCCTATCTGAAAATATTACTGAGTATCACTTAAAACCTAAAATAGACATTAAGCAGTGGTGATGATCTGCTTTATGTCTGCACCTCATGAGCTGTGAACTGACCGACAACAGTCTGTAGATGTAGCAGGTCTTCTTTTGGCCATCTCTCCACACCCTTGCCATCGCCTGCTCATCATTGGCTGGGTTCCAGTCAGGATCAAACATAACCAAGCGATTAGCACCAATAAGATTCAGGCCACATCCACCAGCCTTGCTGCTCAGCATAAATATGAACTCTGGATTCTGAGAAACAGATGGATTCAGATGTTGTTCAACTGCTTTTCAAAGTGAACAGTGAGTATGATTTAAAACAGAATTTCCAACTCACAGATGGACTATTGAATCTTTCTACGATCTTGGCCCTTTTCTTGATAGACATTGTGCCATCCAGTCGAACATAGAGGTATCTGTAAAGACCAACAGAAAGGTTGTTGCTCACTTTAACTGATAAACTATATATATATAAAGACATAATTAAATGGCAGTTTGCCAAAAAGCACCTTCTGGATCTGCACAGCTTTTCAAAGAGGTCCAGTGTCTGAGTGTAGTTGGAGACAAGCACCACCTTGTCACTGGTTGTAGTCCTCGTTATCGCCAGAATGTAGTCAAGAACCAGCATTTTCCCTGGAACAAAGGAAACAATTTCTTGAACAAACAGTCCATGTTAGAGAACTGCAACACAATAATCTAGGCAACAGAAAAAAGATTTTATGACAAACTTGCAAATCTTTGAACATTCACAAAATGAGCATTCATTTGGAATTGTGGATGAGTCCACCTGAAAATATTTTAACCCTCCTTTTAGCTCTATTTTTGGTCTCCACCAACTCCAGAGAAAAATATCTCTCTTTAGCTGCTAAATGCTCCACTATGTTCACCAGCTAGTCTCTAACAGCTGATTGGTGCCAGGTAGAAAGTGTACAGAGGTTTGTCAGAAGTTTTTTTTACTGTAAACATCTGCCTTTCTGCTGCAGGAAACAAGACTGATGAGAGCCCTGAGACTGAACCAAAATCTGAAAGGTTCACACGCTGAAGGACAATAAAAAGCTCCATAGTGCTGAGGAGAACTGCAGAGTAATTGTCACACCTTTCACATACAACTAGTCAAGTGATCCATAAGAATACTGACTGTAGCCACTTTTACCATCTAATTCTTAACCATATTTCACCACATTCTTTACAAGCTGTTTCTTTGTGTTTGTAAGTCAGACAGGAAGGAGTCTTTAGTAGGAAAACAAGTATATGTTGTTCAGAATATGTGACTGTTGTGTAACAGGCTACTGTCTGGCTGTTAGTCAGTGTGACTGTCTGCTTGTGACAGGATGCTGACATTACTGCTTCAGGCAAATGCGGTTTAAAACAAAACCATTGGATTGTCTGTATGGAAACATGTTTTCCATCTACCCAGATGGACAATTAAAGGTATTAAGATAAATTAATGCAAAGGCAAGGGACATTATAATGAAACCAAAACATATTAAATACAAATTTCTTTCATTTGGTTTCTGATTTTTTTTTTCTCAAAGGAGAACACAGGACGAGAGATTTACAAGCCAATATGTATGCTGTAGCAAACAAAAAATAAATGCAGACACATACAGCAACATGCAGGTGCAGCCAGCCCAGCTACCAAAACATGCCTTGAGTAATGGTTGGTAAAAATAATGGACTAAACATACAAAACTATTGTTAGTTGCTACGGTTAGTTTGTTGTTTTTTTAAACCTTTGGCAGGTTGTGTATGAGTCAAACTTTATCCACATGTAATGTCCCACACAGAGACAGAGCCATCCATCAATAAAACGGTATGAAAACGGGTTTGCCCCTCAGCTCCCCATCCCAACTGACTACAGAATTATTGATAACCTCTACTTAAATTAATGTAATAATGATACAAGCAGTAACAATTTTCCAAGCCATTAATGAGGTAGACTCACAAGTCTTTAGACGCTTTGCTTAACTAAAGACTGATGACTTTCTCCCTGATTTTGTGTTTAGATGGGCGGATACAATTTCAGAGTTTAAAAAAAATCCCTACGTTGCAGAACCAATAGTAAATCCACAGGGCGGTCCTTCGGTGGCTCGCTGAACTCTTGTGCTTGTAAACATAGTCCCACTAGAAACACGTGTAGAGGCACAAAATGGCTCAGCCGTGCTTGCAGAAAACGGCGTCAAAGTTAGTGGATGTTTGTCGCGTTTGTGGTGACGCATTCTCGCCAACTAAAAGAAACAAGCATAATCTTTTACAAGGCCATGACTCATCCGTCCAGCCAGACTATAACGTTAGAGGGAATCACCTTGTTGTTTACAAATACTTCCAGGTAGAAAACCAGCAGAGCTTTTAGCTATATATATATATATATATATATATATATATATATACAGTACAGGCCAAAAGTTTGGACACACCTTCTCATTCAATGCGTTTTCTTTATTTTCATGACTATTTACATTGTAGATTCTCACTGAAGGCATCAAAACTATGAATAAACACATGTGGAGTTATGTACTTAACAAAAAAAGGTGAAATAACTGAAAACATGTTTTATATTCTAGTTTCTTCAAAATAGCCACCCTTTGCTCTGATTACTGCTTTGCACACTCTTGGCATTCTCTCCATGAGCTTCAAGAGGTAGTCACCTGAAATGGTTTTCCAACAGTCTTGAAGGAGTTCCCAGAGGTGTTTAGCACTTGTTGGCCCCTTTGCCTTCACTCTGCGGCCCAGCTCACCCCAAACCATCTCGATTGGGTTCAGGTCCGGTGACTGTGGAGGCCAGGTCATCTGCCGCAGCACTCCATCACTCTCCTTCTTGGTCAAATAGCCCTTACACAGCCTGGAGGTGTGTTTGGGGTCATTGTCCTGTTGAAAAATAAATGATCGTCCAACTAAACGCAAACCGGATGGGATGACATGTCGCTGCAGGATGCTGTGGTAGCCATGCTGGTTCAGTGTGCCTTCAATTTTGAATAAATCCCCAACAGTGTCACCAGCAAAACACCCCCACACCATCACACCTCCTCCTCCATGCTTCACAGTGGGAACCAGGCATGTGGAATCCATCCGTTCACCTTTTCTGCGTCTCACAAAGACACGGCGGTTGGAACCAAAGATCTCAAATTTGGACTCATCAGACCAAAGCACAGATTTCCACTGGTCTAATGTCCATTCCTTGTGTTTCTTGGCCCAAACAAATCTCTTCTGCTTGTTGCCTCTCCTTAGCAGTGGTTTCCTAGCAGCTATTTGACCATGAAGGCCTGATTGGCGCAGTCTCCTCTTAACAGTTGTTCTAGAGATGGGTCTGCTGCTAGAACTCTGTGTGGCATTCATCTGGTCTCTGATCTGAGCTGCTGTTAACTTGCCATTTCTGAGGCTGGTGACTCGGATGAACTTATCCTCAGAAGCAGAGGTGACTCTTGGTCTTCCTTTCCTGGGTCGGTCCTCATGTGTGCCAGTTTCGTTGTAGCGCTTGATGGTTTTTGCGACTCCACTTGGGGACACATTTAAAGTTTTTGCAATTTTCCGGACTGACTGACCTTCATTTCTTTAAGTAATGATGGCCACCCGTTTTTCTTTAGTTAGCTGATTGGTTCTTGCCATAATATGAATTTTAACAGTTGTCCAATAGGGCTGTCGGCTGTGTATTAACCTGACTTCTGCACAACACAACTGATGGTCCCAACCCCATTGATAAAGCAAGAAATTCCACTAATTAACCCTGATAAGGCACACCTGTGAAGTGGAAACCATTTCAGGTGACTACCTCTTGAAGCTCATGGAGAGAATGCCAAGAGTGTGCAAAGCAGTAATCAGAGCAAAGGGTGGCTATTTTGAAGAAACTAGAATATAAAACATGTTTTCAGTTATTTCACCTTTTTTTGTTAAGTACATAACTCCACATGTGTTCATTCATAGTTGTGATGCCTTCAGTGAGAATCTACAATGTAAATAGTCATGAAAATAAAGAAAACGCATTGAATGAGAAGGTGTGTCCAAACTTTTGGCTTGTACTGTATATATATATATATGTATATATATATCACATTTTTCACAACACTGTATCACCGTTTAGACGAATCCAATGTTTGTAAAGTCTATAAACACAATGATTGAACAAACATTACTATTTCTGTGTGCACGTTTAGCTGGGCTAACCGTTAGCTGTTAGCCCTGTTAGCCGTTAGCGGTGTCTGTAATAGGTAATAACTCATTAAACGGTCCGTGAAAAAAATATCTTTTCCAGCGGATATCTTAGTTACAACATGATTGAGCTAGCAAAGCAGTTTTTTCTTGCTATGTGTGGTATTTATTCAGTTTTGGGAAATCACGATGTCTAGAAAGCATCAGTGGCTGCAGCTGATAGGGACAGCTAACACTAGCAGCAAAGCTAACAACAGGATGTCATCTGTTAAAAGCCTTCCGTTGTCGGATACGACATGAAACTACTCCAGTTAGCTCAATAATGTTGTAACTAAGACATCCGCTGGAAAAAATATTTTCTTTACGGCTGAGCACACATTTGATAAAACGGAGTTAAATCTCTCGGCATCCACTTTCAAGCTGTCTGTGTGTTTGTTTCCTTGCGGACGAGAAAAGGGGGAGCGCACATTTCCGAGAAGGCGTGTCCTTTTCAAAAATGCAAGAGGCCTTGCTTTGTTGCCGGCCGTTTTCGCTGGTGTGTTAAACACACTTTAGAAAGGAGTGTCCCCAGACTATCAGAAGGCGGAAATCTCTGATTGTCTGGTGGCGAGACTATTAATGAGGCGGCCCATCTTAAGATGTTCAGATGATGCAGAAAGCGAATCAGCAGGAGCCATCATGCTGTATATCTGTATTACTTTTTTAACACCATCAGAGGCGTGCTTTGACATGTTCTCACCAGAGAGCTGAGGTTCCACAGCTTTAGTGCAGTAGCCAGGTGGAAACAGATCCAGCGCCCCCTCAAAGCCCTCCTCACCTTCTACACACTTGTCATAGATGAGAGCTGGGTCTGGGACACAGAGCAGTGGTTAGTTATTCATACCAAGCAGCAGATGATTCTAAATAAGCATATATAAAGCCGATGCCTTAAAAGACAACTAGTTTAAAATCCTCAACATAAGTTTCCCTGTTATATTTGGTTTCAGCACTTACGATTGCACAGTTTCTTGAGTGATGTGATGGAAGACAGGGAGGAGACACTTATTTTGCCCTCTTGTAATGTCTCAATGGGTTTGGCCTGCCTTAGGAAGCGCTTATAGAGCTCTGACTGTAGAGGAGTCAACCTGCAGGGAGACAGTCAAAAGACAAACATATCTTGAATATTAAACTATTTTGATACCAGTACCAATACCAGTCCCCTTAAAGTGATACCAAAACTAGAAGACTACTTCATTCTATACCCATAATGCTAATGGAGTGGCGTATAGTATAGCCGTACTTTATAACATTTTGGTAGCATCTCTGCATGCTGAACTGCCAAATCTGTCAAATACACCGTGCTCATCTTCACCACACCACAAACTGTGTGGTTTGTTGCTGCTGCTGTAGGAGTGTAAGCTCTGCGCCACCGAGGCACAGTTGGTTAGAGTCCGCACACATACAATGACAGGCCTAACTGTTAACATCAAACGGTTAATGTTACCTAACAGTTATTAACAGATTTAACGACAGAGTCAATATATTTTGATGTCGGGAACAGGATTTTGTTGGGACAGTTTAACGGCTCTGCGTTGAACATTAGCTGCTGCAGCTGTGTTAGCTGTGCTAACGGGGAAGATTTTTAACTGACTGACTGCAAGGGAGAGAGTGGCTCCATCAGCAGCAACAGAAAGTTTGCTGATCTGTCGGGGAGTTGGGACAATCCAAGATTAAACTGCAGGCGCAAAAACAATGAAACTATGTATCGTTTGACTGGAGATGTTTCCATACTACTTGGTAGTGGGTTATTATACTCAGTACATCTTAAAAGGTATCGAGTACCAATACACAGCCCTACTAGAAACCAAATAAGTCAACCTACCTGCAACACACAACCTGCTCGATTTTCACAGGAAGATATTTAGACAAGATATCAGATGTTCTCCTTATCAAGCACCTGTTGACACAAAATGGAGAATATTGCAGAGGGAATTTAACTTAAGAGACAGTTAAATACAATTTAAACATTTTTACACTCAGTGTTGTCTGAAGACAAAGTAGGTTAAGCAACAAATATGGTGCAAAACACAAATATGAGATATGTATGCACAATGCTGTCAGCATCATTTTTGAATACATGACCAACTGTATGCAGTGTTTCATGATTTTTCTTCTATCTCCTCTTTTATTTTTTCTCTTTAATTATTTTTAACTAATGTTATTTATATCACATTGACTGATGGAAGAGTTTACAAAAATTATCTAGAGGAAGGCTGCATAATATTCATTCTAGAATTTCACCCTAAAACAGTACATTTTACATATTTGTTATAGCATTTTTTCCATGTTATTATTATACTGTTTACATTCTATATTCATGTTCTTGAATTTTACAGTACTTTGCCTTTATTTTCATTTCCTCTTAGTATGTTTAGTGTATGCACCAAACACTAAGGCAAATTCTTTGGTTTAAGTTATTTTATCCAACACTGATACACTGACCAAATATTTTAACCCAACACTTTTGTTTTTGCTCCCATTTTTCACAAATTTAAGTTAAAGATCCAACACTTTCATGCACTCAACAGATGTATTTCTGTTAAATTTTGGTCACAAAACTGTTAAAAATCCATGTTATTGCTTCTTTTCCCAGATATTCCATTCACCTGACAGGTGTGGCATCTCAAGATGCTGATTAACAGCATCATTAGTGCACAGGTGTGCCTTGGACTGGTCACAATAAAAGGACACTCTACAATGTGCAGTTTGATCAAACAACACAATGAATGTTTATTTCAGTATCATAAGACGTCACATCTCTAATGTCGTTTCTATGACTTTGACAGTAGATCCAACTGGCCTCACAACTGAGGACCACAGTAACCGCATCAGCTCAGGATCTCCACATCCAGCATCTTCACTTGCTTCTTTTTGTGTTTTCGCCTCTGTTAAGTCTAATTATTGGTCACCTGTTGACAATGCTGATAAGCTCCTTGAGTTTCTCCTCTCCAATCTGTCTGTCTTTGTCACTGGCATCTGCGTCTCGACCCTTGAGGATGGGAAGCTCAAATCGCCTTTTAAACTCCTGAGCTGTACCTGCCATCAAGGTGAAAAAAATAAATAAATAAACAGGGGTCAGGACAAACAGCAGAAATAACCCAGATGAGTTTTAAGTGTGTGTGTGTGTGTGTGTGTGTGTGTGTGTGTGTGTGTGTGTGTGGAGTTACTTACCAAGGATTCCAGCATTAACAAAGTGGACCAAGCTGAAGTACTCCAGCAGGTCATTCTGGATGGGAGTGCCTGATATCAGCACTCTCCTCTGAGCACTCATGGCATTTAGGGCCTGGTATGTCTGGTTGTCAGAGTTCTTCAGCCGATGACCCTACACCACAAACAACTATATTGTTAAATCATTGGATAAACAGTCCTGGACAACTCTGAAGTATAATGGATAAGATGAAATACCTCATCACAGATGACAAGTCCAACTTTGCCCTTATGCAGAACCTCAGCATGCAGTCGAAATGTCTCATATGAAATGATCAGGATCGGTGTCGGTACTCTCAAACCATGCTGAGAGATGAAGTTCACTAGAAATCATAGAAAACAGACAAATTAATAAGCAGACAACTGATCAACCTTAATGTTTCCAAAAAGATACATTTTTCATTGAAGGAAAGTTCACCTGAAAACAAATCAACACTACTAAACCAAATATTGTCCAAGTAGCCTGCGTGTCTGGCCACAACTTAATGTTTGGCGGTGTATTTCTTTATGATTCTATTGGATAACTTGCCAGATGTAAATGACATGCAGCAATGTTACCATTAGAGTTACAATGACTGTAAATTGCAGAAAAAAACTTGGGCAACTAGAAGGCCAACAGTAACAAAGTGGAGTCAGGTTTTTGTTTCAGACTGTTCAAGACATGTTTCTGGAGATATAAATTTGCATCAATGTGAACACTTAAACGGTCATTCTATGACATTCAAATCTATCCAGCTTTAAAAATAAAGGTGGGTAGATTTCAGTGTCTTGGTTCTGCTTGAGGTTTCGGTCTGTTTCTCTGTCAGTGTTGCACATTAGAGGAAAAATAATTTAATTAAAAAAAATAACAATAATATAAAAGTGCTTGCTCTTGTTGGAAATGCTTTAAAATTGTCGGGTCTCTGTAAAATAAAAGAACATGGTCTAGACATACTATCTATGATGACTCCTACTGATTTTTAAGACTGACATTTAGACTATTTTCACAGAGCCCACTGACAAGAACACCACTGACTGCAAGCATTTTTCATTCAAGACCACTGAAGGAAGGTCAGACAACTCTGTGGTCACAGATTGTGAAGAATTTGCTTGTATAATAAAGGTTTTCAGATAAAACCAATAGATCTATCTAAGGACAGGACTGAGAAGTATGTGGCAAGGTGGGGAGACTACTTGGAGTACACTGCTAATGTGGACAGATCGTGAAGTAAAGCGCATACCACGTTAATAATTCTCACATACACACTCTTTATGTGCCTGAAAACTAGTTAGCTGCTTGAATATTAAATTGTAGTGTATATTAACGTAGGAATCTAAATATGATTTAAATGTGTGTACTATATATATATATATATATTTATATATATGTTTATATATATATATATATATATATATATATATATATATATATATATATGTGTGTGTGTATGTATGTATATATATATATATATATATATATAATGAGGTTAAAGTTCACTCTCCACCAACACTTTGGTCAGTGACAAGGTATCAAACAACCAGATTTCCATGATGTTTGCAGTAGATGCTCGTTATGAGACAGATGGGAAAGGTAAACCACCTAATTGTCTGTCGATCTCATCCTTTGAACCTCCGTCTATGGCCACTGGTGTAACACGTGCTCCCAGCCACTTTCCTACTTCGTTGTACCAATTGCGAACCAGACTGGAGGGTGAAACCACAATGGCCTTGTCTATCTCTGGCTTAGCATCAGGGCTTTGGCGCAGCAGGGTCCACATGAGGGTGATACACTGCAAAGTCTTCCCCAGGCCCATCTCATCAGCCATGATGCAGCCGTAGGATTCTGAGATGCGTCTTCCTGTCACACACTCCCACAGGAACTTCACCCCCTTAAGAAATTACACACATTCATTTTTATTTAAAAAAAAAAAAAAAGTAAAAAAAAAATAAAAAATAAAATAAAAAATCAAACTACCTGGAGCTTTCAGTTGCATCTCATGGTCTACCGCAGATCTCACAGATGAGAACTGGGAGAAGTGAATGAAAGCTCCAGAAAAAGCTAGTCAGTGGACCTTTACTTAGGTTAGTTTTGTCAATCTACTGTTTCCAAGGTCATGCATAAAATTCTCAATTCATATTTAAGTTTCTGACAACAAACAATGTAAGACCGCTTCATTAATGTAAGATTCTACATCTCTACTATTAACATTATTGTTATGATAAATGCAATTTTTATTATTATTTTATTTTTTATTTCAGTCAGTAAAGTATATAAAAAAAGGAATCTTGGATTTACCTCTCTCTGATGGGGTCTGAGCACTTTTCCTAAAACTGGATCCACGACAACATGGACTGGTAGTTTGTCTCTAGCAAAGACAAAGAACAGTCACACATTCATTTTTATGACAACAACTCCCAGCACCAGCAGTGATATAGCAATGCCAGTAAAGGCAGTTGAGTACTTTCTTAAAGCTGTGGAAGGCACAGTTTATGTCTACAAATCAATATGTCTAATCAGAATGAATGATTAAAAGGGGAACTAAATTAAGAATTACAATATGTTATTTCCATGGCAAAGGAAAATTCAATTGGTATTTGTAAACATGAGCTACTCTCTCTCAAAGCCTAAAACCAGAGAAGTAAGTCTCAAACTTATGAAGTCATAGGGCAGGCATGTCCAAAGTCCAGCCCAGGGGCCAATTGTGGCCTGCAGCTTGTTGTTCAAAATCTATTATATGTGACCCACCACACAATATTGGTTAATAAAGAAGATCACTTTGCATTTTGTCTGTTCACCTCACAATGGCAGGACTAGCATACAGTTTATAGACATGCACCAAGCAGGAACTACGCAGGCAAACTAATGTGTTTTAATAAACACATTGCTAGGTAGCAGACATGGCCACAGCAAAGAAACTGAAAGTCCACAGCAAGGGTCGCTGTTTTCAGGAGTGGTGAAAAGTTGAATACTTTTTAACTGTAAAATCAAACTTAGGGATGAGCGAGTACACCATTTTCTGTATCTATGTCTGTTCACCCAACTAAATTATCTGTATCCATATCAATACCTGGTGGGGGTGGGGCCTGAACTGAAAGTGGGTGTGGTTTAAACCGGCCGTTTGTGTTTTAAGCCTGCTTGTTGCTTAAAGTTGCTTTATTTTATCAGTTGAAAGCTATTAACAAAACAGCCTCGGCACTGAGCTTCAAAACATTCTTAATCACAAGATACTGGAGGTATTTTTAACATCTGTTTTTAATCAAATATGTTATTGTTTAATAGCTTCAGATCAATGTTTTTGAGTAAGATAGCTATTTTAAGAATAAAACACAAACATAAACTTGAATGAATAAACTTCGACACAGGCATGCAGTAAGTACAAAGTAAAAGTACAAACTAGAGCTCTTACATAACCTTTTCTTGCTTGTGTGATGTTTTTCTACACTATAAAATACAATGTTTATTAATTATTAGATGTGTGTGAATGTGTGTGTCTGTGAGAGAGTGAGAGAGAGAGAGAGAGATGAAGAGAGAGGGGGGGAGAGGGTGCAGTCAAACATGTGGGTCAGGTAATTAGATCTTTACTCCAGTGTTATTTTAATTCTTTAAATGAACTGATGGTGTGAAGCTGGGTAATTATACAGACACAGCTTGTGTAGGTGACCAAACATAGACATGCATTCAGCCTTGTAACTGTTTTCTACTCAAAAGCACACTGCTGGCTGAATTTTGAACTAAGGTTGCGGCCGGAGGAGGGAAAAAACAGGAAGCAGTGAGCAATGCGAGCTGCTACTGCATCGCATCTTCTACGAGCCAAGTTTTCCAACTAACTTGGCTGACTTTGGATATTTTCAACAAGAAGAGGCAGGAGTGAGCCGATAGAGGAAAACTTAACGATAAGCGGTGTAGATTAAAGCAGTAAGAGTCATACTGTTACTCAATGGCTGCCTGTGATGATGGCGAGACTGTATGTGTGTGGGGATGTGTATGACGGCCGGGTGAAAACAGAGCTGCAGCAGTTATGTGTGTAACAGGAGGAGCCACTGTGTGTGTGTGTGTGTGTGGCTGGCTGCCTGGTCTATATTAGACATGACACAACAGCTACCAAATACACATTTTGATGTTTTATTTTGGTGCACTAGGAGCTCAGATATTGACACATTTTATTTGGGAGATACTCGTGCTCATTAAAAGTACATTATCCATACCAGATACTTGTTTCGTACAAGTATCTGGCTCATCCCTAATCAAACTGTTGCATTTGTAAGGATTTTTTAAAATAACTCATATGACACAAGAAGCTGCTGGTCCCCAGGTATTTTCACATTATCTTATTTGGCCCCATTCAAAAAAGTTGAACACCCCTGTTATGTTAAGTCTGGAGCTGCTCCATAGATGATTAATGGGAGCCTGATTTTGTGAACCCACAAAATGAGCGTTTTCTTTTTTATACCCAAATGAGCTTTATTCTGTTGTAGTGTCCTCAGCTCTGAAACAGAAAATGTATCCATGTACTCTCAACATTTTTCATCATTCACTGACTATGGAGCAGCTCCAGACTTCATACCTTATGACATCACACATTTGAGTTTTAGCACTCTAGTTTTAGGATTTGGGAGGGAGTTGTTCGTGTTTACAAATATTTTTGGACTGTCTTAGACCAGAGTAATGACACACATGAATTTTGAAATTAGCGTAGTTCCTCTTTAAGAAGACTGCACTCACTAATGCTATTAATTAACAAAACATTTTCAAATTTTACAGCAGTTTCTGTATACTAACTTGTGGGAATCTCCACGCAGGAAGTGAGGATTCAAAATACAAACTGTCTCCTCACCTGCAGAAGGTGAGCACTGTTTGGGGAGAGCTGGACTTTAAAGTACCAGTATTTACCTGCTCCTAATTGCAGTACCTAATGCACAAACTTGGCTCGTACAGACTGAGATCAAGTTAACACTTTTTTTCCAATGTGTTTTGAACCTACTTGTCAGCTTTGATCAGGTCATGAGCACTCAGAGCTGGGGGCTCATAAAGAACCAAAGCATCTTCTGCGAGGGGGTCGTGAAGTGCTTTCCTTACTCCTGCACGCTTTAGACCAAGTGCCCTGATTCCCAGCGGGCCTGTGGGTAATTCATTAAGAAAGAAGTTAAAGTCAGCCTGTATCTATTGTACTAGACATGAAAGAGAAGCCATAGTGACTAGAAAAGTCTTACCCGTGTAATTTGGAATAGGAACTTTAAATGGCTTGGAGAGGATACTTCGAATAAAGGCCTCCTGTAGAAAGGAGACAAGTGAGCCTGGTGATGGCATCAAATTGCAACCATTACTGTAATCATACACAAACTGTATGCAAAGATTACGCTTAACAGTAAAAAACAACATTTACATGTTTGTCACCATCCATACATGCAGGCCGGTTGTTCAGCTGTGTCAGAGGCTTTCTGAAGGGAGAGATGTGGCTGTCTCTCTTCTCATTATCACTTTTTCTTCTTTTCTCCTGTGAAAAAGCAATGCATACATTTCAATACCAACTGCACCATTGCTCACCAATGACCATTCTCATTAGGGGTCCAAGCAGTGACACCTCATTGTTTTTATACGCATTATTCTTTTCCTATGTCTTCTTATTTATCTCCTCTTAAACTGTTTGTGCAGCAAAAACCATAAGACGAAAACACACAAAAACTGAAAGGTGGGTTGCAAATTCCACCCACCACTACCACAAAAAATGACCCTCATTGACCTAAATGTGGCACTGTTACAGTAAGTTTACATTTTCACAAAAATCTTGAAAACAAGTTTAAAATCAAAATTCTTTCACCATTTACTTGTCTCAATTCATCTGCATCTTTGCTCCATTGGTCTTCTGGTTTAGAAGTGTTAAATTTTGCAACCTTTTCTCAGTTTTCTCTACATCATATTTTTGTGAACTCGCCCCAGACCATTAGGCCTTTCCTCCTGAAACTTTGGCAGGATCATCTAAAGACATGGCTAATCTAAAAGTATCAAGGAAATTTTGATTCGTCAATCTGTTTTGGAATTATACATTTCTTAACATTTGTCTTTAAGGCATTTTTACATTAATACTCAGAAACCAAAAATGGGTTGAGCAATTGTAAACAAATTTCATGCACACTGGTAGTAAATAAGTAGATGCATGGCACACAAGAGGGCTGAATTGCTTCTTCCTTTAATTTAGTCTCCATTTGAAACATTACCAACGGAACATATTAAATGAAGATTAAATTAAAAGAAGAAGCAACTCAGCCCTTTTGTGTGTGGTGCATCTACTCACTATCAATCTGATGATATATTAATGTAAGCCGTTACAAAAGTAATGTGTTACAGTAATATTACTTTTTAGCAGCAACAAAGTAACCATTGATTAGAGGTATATTCAGGCAGTAAGTATGAGAAAAACAGGATTTCCAACAGGATTTCCAGTAATATTACTGCATTTACAATGTCACATAACACGTGACATACAGCTCCACTTTCACCAATATGCCACCAGAAAAAAATATCCCCTTAATGCTGTTGTGTGTTGTCATGTCAGTCATTATACGCTACCTTATGGAAGGGTGCCGGTGTTTGTGTGCGTTATTATGTCCAGTGTGTTTCCATTTGTATACATACAACTTATCCCATTCTGCTTTTGCGTCCTAGGGCCGCTAGAAAGTAGCCGGGATAAGGAACTGTCCTCTTCTGGTTATCAACACATCTGGGTGATGTTAGTATTAGTTGGGTATGTTTCAATTCACATCTCCTACAACCGAACAGCAACGCTAGCACACAGTCCCATTCTTATGCATGACTCTATGATGCTGACCAGCACACCAGGAACGAGCAGGTGGATCTTCCTCCAGTATATTAATCTGCACTTGATATAGTGATTTGATCACACACCATTCCGTTTCCAAGTAATATTGTAAAGTTACGTATTACTTTAAAACAAGGGTAACTAAGTAATATGTACAATTTGAGAGTAACTGGCCCAACACTAATAAAGACATGGAAGTCTGTGCATGTGCCAATGGGCAAGACAGCATCTACCGTTAACGGCCAAAGTTATGGACAGAGTTTGGTGCAACAGCTTTGATTATAATATTATAGTATAATGTATAGCATTATTGCTAAGGTACTCACTTTTCTACATGTCCAGTCATCATCTTCACAGGAATCTCCTGCTTGCTTCCGTTTAGCAACCTGACTGGGAGCCAGACTCCTTCTCTGATATCAGGATTTCATACGAAGATTAGCATTGAAATGGACGACGTTAGTTCAAATTGGTAGTTAGCACCTGAATGCAGTCTGTAGCATAATGGGGATAAATAATAATTCGGCTTGCTCACCATTTTCCCTGTTTTCTCGGCGTGGCTGTTGTGTAGAGACTCTTCAGCTGTCCGTGTTGCTAGCATTTGACGCTAAAACTTAGCTCTAACGTTAGTTAGGCAGAAACAAGCAGCGGCTCTCCCTGCTTCATTTCCACAGCAGATGCGCCCATGTCTCTTTGCGATTACTTCATAAAGCACTAACGTTAACTGTATGCCACTGACTTAACACATGGGTATTACCAGCGAGTAAGTTAAGTCAACTGAGGTGATGTTAGTCCGATAGAAGATTTATAACAGCATTAGTTCAACATATAACAGCAGCTGTCCCTCGGTTTGGCGTTATTCCGGTTGAAGTTCGCGCTAAATGGCTACATGTTGCACAACACTACGGCAAGTCTGAAAGGTCAAACAACCTGCTGTGTTACTGCTGGAGGGTAACGTTACCGCGCGCGAATATGCTTTTCGTAGGCGGAATCCGGGAAAAATTCGCAAAAGTCCCGCCCTCAAGCGCTAGGATTGGACAGGCAGCCTGTCAGTCAAACTCGCACCCCAGCCAGAGCTACGTCATCATGCCTTCATTCCATTCATATCTTCTCTACAGCCAGTCTGCCGCTGTTACTTAAAAACATATTCGCTTACCGCGCCCCAGGCCCAGAAAGCAGGCTCCACGAACTCCGAGTGTAATCCCGATCTCCGAGTTTGATTGAGCCTGAGCTGGGAAACCTATGTGGGAAACCTCGAGTTTTCGGTTCCAGGACAGCTAGTAGCTCAACAGCTTTGAGTGTGTTCAGCGGTTCAGCCTGAGGGAACCGCATTCACGGCGAGCAGCAAAAGACATCATCAATGGAGTGCTGATTATATATATTTAGAGTATTGTACGAACTGTTTTTGAATGGGCTCACTTTTACTGTTTTTTAATGAAATTATATTTAGAGTATAGAGTATGGTACGAATGTAACAAATGTTATGTTACAGTATGTTGTCAATGATGATTAATAAAAAAAAAGTGGCTTATTTTGGCTTGTTACTCTGTCTCTATTCCATCATCATCATATTTTGAATGTCACTTACGCCCATAGCAACAAACAATAGGTAATAAAATGTTGGCGCACAAAAGGCGTAAGTGACGTTTTGGCTAAAAAGTTGTATTTTTGTAGTTAAAAAAAAAAAATTCTTTAAAATATGGATTCTGTGAAGCCTAATCTCTATAAAAGTGTAGATTGCTCAAATATATTGTTTTTAATCAAGTAATAACAATCAATGAAAAGTTTGTTTTAGCTCTCCTGTAAAATTCTGAAAATGTCACTTACACCCCTTGTGCTCCAAACCCTCGACATGATTTGCAATGGCAGAAAGCGAAGTTAAAAGCAAAGACACTTATGTCACCCAAACTGAACTGGAGATTTAAATGACTTAAATGGACTTCGAAGATGTCTTTAAAAGAAAAATCTAATACGGCAGCTGAAGTGACTATGTGATGTGGTGCGTTAATGCGTGTCTAATATATAGAAAATAGGATATAGAAACCTTTTTATATAGGCCTATTATGTTCATATATTTAGTATAATATGTTATATCGTCTGATTCAGCTGTAATCTGATGGGGCCCAAATGCACTTGGCAGCAACTCAAAATAAAACACAAAGATAGGCCTATTGTAGAGACTGGTGAAAATTTTGCTTCTACTTATGTCATTCTTGCAATATTAGGTTGAGGTTAATTGCATTGATGAACTGCTGAAATTACTTCCTATTCACATAATCTCCTTTATGCTCAGATGGAGCTATGATGGGGATGTGAGTCACATAAATGCAGCCAATTAGTCAATTCTTTGAATATATGAAAAGTGTTAATAACTCATTGCACAATGTATCAAGTAGATTAATTTCTTATAACAATGACAACCCTGCAGTTCTGTGGAATTCCTCTTTGATGGTCCTTTCAGATTTATGCCCACAGAAATCCACAAAAACAAGTATAAGTCTTTTCAGAGCCAGAGTCACTTTTCTGCTGGCCAGACCACTGCCTTGCTGATGCGTTCAGTATCTCCGAAGTTATAAAGAAAACTGCAGAAGAATCAAAGGGCAATGCATAAGATTTGCTCCAATGATAATGCAAAACCACAATGTGTAATATTTGATATATGTGGGTGGAACAGCTTGCTAAGATAAATGATAGACTGTGAGGAATCTTTCATAAAGACACTCCCAGCCAGCCAGCAGGTTTGCTTCATCTAACTACTCATCTTCATCAAACTATTTAAAGCCCATGTAGAATGATGTACAGTATTGAACTGAGTTTGGTTCTGTCAAGTTATGTGAGAAAAATTATTTCGACCAGCAGGTGTCAGCTTCCTCTTCTATACAGCCAGGCTTCTTCACATGCTGAGATCCTATTGTTTGGTGTTATTATCAGTAGTATCATTAGCTCTGTAGGGGAGAGCACACACCTCCTCCTGTAACTTGCTGGTGTGTGTCATCTCCTGATACTGGCAGAACTGGTGGTGGAGTAAACAGCCCTGCTGCTTCATGTGAAACTTCTCTGTGAACTTCTTCAACTGTGTGGCAGGAATTGCAGTGTTAACCCATAGAAATAGAATTATGACTATGTGATGATGATGATGATGATAATAATAATAATGATAATAATAATAATAATAATAATAGATTGATTGTTATCTGCTTATAATAATCAACATCATTTTCCCAAAAAATTCCACACTTTCAAAAATGATTTTTCCCAAAAAAATTTCAGATAATGATTTGATGTTCAAAAAATTACACCATTCTTAAAAATGTCCACTTTCTAAAAAGTCTTAACTTTCCAAGAATGATTTGTTCTTCTATAAGTAACCAAAAGTAACTTGATTTGACTGACTTCACTCTAAAAAAAATGACTTCCAAAAACTACTTCATCCTCTAAAGATGACTTCATTTTGCAAAAATAATTTCACTTTCCACAAAAATCTACTCATTCCTACACTTTTTTTCTTTTTTCCAAAAAAATGTTTTCACTCTCTGAACTACTGACGCATGGTCAGCTGTGGTGGATGAAGTACCCAAAAGCCATACCTTAGTGAAAGTCTTAAAGTATCTGATATTTACTGTAATTAAGTATCAAAATTAATTTCATTATTCATAATTTCAAGAAGAAGAAATGGGGCGGCACAGTGGTGTGGTGGTTAGCACTGTCGCCTCACAGCAAGAGGGTTGCCAGCAGTAAGCAGTCTGTTTTGCCACAGTGTGACCTTGACCTCTGACTAAGAAGTGTTCACCCCAACGCTGGCCTTGGATTTTCCACAGCATTAAGGACAGAAACGTTTTCTTGGGGGGCCCTGTCCCATGGAGCTGGAAAGTCCCTATATCGCGGGTGGGAGGGGTGGTAGATGGATCCACAAAACCTTGGACTTTCACCTGGCAGCCCAGTGTTCTTCCTGTATGAATGTAGAGCCAATTTAGCATGATGTTTTTCTCTCAACCTAACCACATGCATTTGTTGCCTAAACCCAACGACATGCTTTTGTTGATGTTACAGTGTTGGTAGCAGCGACCAAGAACATCAACAGCAAATGTAGAAGGATACCTAACATGTAATATGCACACGTGAAAGGCCACTGACAAGGCGGCAATATGTGTCACCGTGGTATGAAAAACTGTTGGTCATTCTCATGTTGTCCTTCAAGTCTGCTGATCACAGTCTTCTCCTCTCCTTTTCAAGATACCATTTCATTTTCCCATTTTCTGTTAAAATGACTTTCTTTTTATTTAAAACTTTTTTTTAAGTCTTTAGTGATCCATAATTTGTAATTTGGGGGGAAAGTACAATTTCACATGAACTAATGGTGTCCTCATAACATAATATGTAAAAAAAAAAAAGAAGAAGAATAAAAAAGCAGTCTCAATTGTCTGTTCATGTCAGAACAAGTATTGTAAAAGCCATGCCAATCTGTGTAATCACAGCAAATCGGCAAACTGCTAACAGACACCTGCAGACAAGCCTTTAAGGGCATAATAATGTGCTGTTATGGAAAGCTGCTCCAAATGACACCACAGGCAAGAATTTACAAGAAGCATCAGCTTCTCCAACATGTAGGATGTGCCTCTGGGATCCTTCACCTAACCTGCATTGTGCACCTTGCTCCAGTGCTACTATTCATATTCTTTACAAGGCCTTCTTCAGTCATTTCTATTTACCTTGGTCATCCCAGCATCTGGACTGAGCATTACCAGACTACATACTCACTGCACAGTATTTACGACCATTATATGCACATATTCACAGTGCACTGTTTGGTTTATTTTTTAAGTTGATATACAAGAAGTCAGTGTACTTATTTATTCATTTACTCATCCCCCTCTGTGGACGATAAATGAGGTGCAGACTTCCATCTGTGTCACTGGTGATGAGGAAATGTAGCGAGTTCTGGACAGAGCAGTGAGTGACAATTACCCAAATCTGAGAGTACTGTTTGCAGTGGAAACACTGAATGGACCTCGGATCTAGGTACCTTGTCTCTAGGGTTACATTTGGTTCCAAAGGTACCATATTAAAAGTGTTTGGTGGAATGGGCTTTGTTTGTCCATAAAGGTTTCCCAGCACAGATAGCTCAACTGAATCACAATCTGCCATTGTTCTTGTTCTTGCTTCTCAAAATGCCTGGTCCTGACCAATTGCTGCGCAGCAGCTATAATAACGAAAACAATCAGTATTTAAAACTTTACAAAACATTCTGTTAATTCCAAACTATTTCCATGAAAACAGTTTTTCTAAATTCATAACTTTTCCATAAATTTCATGACTGTGGGAACCCTACATAGTTAAACACTCAGCCACTGCCTAGATGCCTCTGCTGTAGAGTGGAACAAAACAAAATTCCTGAAAGCTGCGTCGCGGTCTCATCGAATCGTAATTTACAAATTAAAGGCAACGCCTAGTGATTAGACACAGTCGATACTTTCACACATGTGACGTAAAGCTGACTGTACACGATTGGCCTTTGGCACAGTGAAGTAAAGACAAAGACAAAGATGTCCTGACAGGTTGATGATGACAAATGATGACACAAGACTGTGACACCTGTTAAACAAGATGTTCAACACTGAGTTCCCTCTGGCCTCAACTCTGACCGCCCTGTGTGGTCTCGAAAATAATGCCTGAGGAGTTTTTAGGATTGTTATCCCCCTCGTCTATACAGAAATGTATGTTTACACAATAGGAAAAGCCTGTTTATGTTTCCCCTAACAGCCACATGACTTCCCACAGAATATTTCCCATGGAGACCGATGTGGTCACAGCCTCACATAAGTAGCGATGTGAGGAAATCAAGCTGTAAAACTCTATATGATTTCACCAGTAATTGGTAATGCTGTTGAAGATCATTTAAAAAGTGGGTTAAAAGCTGTGAACAGTGTGGTCTTTGTTAGAGTGACTGACCTGAGCTCTCATGTTACAGTGCAACAGGTTTCCCATTACTAAAGGGTCATGTTTCAGTCAGATGAAAGCCAGAGAGAGGGAGGGGCTAAGACTGAGCACAGAGAACAGAAAGAGGAATGTGGAGGAAAGTGGCTGGTAACATACGTAGGCCACAATGACCGCAAAAACCAGACAGACAACACACTGAGGAACTCAATGCAATGGGCTTTAGATATCTTAAGTCACTACGTCATGTGTTTGGCAAACCTACAGTACCACTTTCAACTCTTGATTTTTCATATAGGTTCATAATCCTTGTCATAGGTTCTGCTAATAAGGATGTTGGATCAAAACATACCTATAGAGACAGTGGAGGGCTTAATGTTTGAGACATACATATTTTATCCAGATCTCAATAAAAATATCCTTCTGGGTTCTCAAACCAAAAGTCATTCTCTCCATTCAATAAAATATACCAAGCCAATTAATTCAGCAATACTAAGTATTTTTTTCAGCCATTGCTTGGGAAGGGGTTTCTTACATGCCATCAATAATATTCTTTGCAGATATTCATGCTTTTTCCTTCATTTAAGTTCCTCCAATCTAATTAGGGCACATCAGTTCAAAGTGATTTTGGTTAAAAAAAAACAGTTTTGAGGGTTTCATGTCTTTTGGGGACACCCCCAAGAGATATGAAAGTGATTTGCTTCTTCTTTTTACACAAGATTTCCAACAGTCCGTCTGATTTGAGAAAGATTTTTTGGGGGTGAAGGAATACATAAGTAATTGCGTGACATTCTTTCAACTAAGTTCTCTCCATGATGGAGAGCTTGTTGTTTTCCATCGTTGTCTAAATCTCTCTTTCCATTCCCCTTTGTGTGATGATCACATTACCATCAGTCTCTCATCTTGTTTTAACTCTAGATGTATTTTCCTTATTTAGACTAGTTGTTGAAGCCCCAGGCATAGTTTTTAAATTACTTTTTAATATGGTTCATTCTCATAAGGTCTAATAAATATTTGGAGTAGCTAATTTTCTATGGTCATGTTTTTCTTTCTTTTTTTTTCCTTGTGATACCTTCCTTTATGAGAGTACAGTACGCTGTGAGCCCACTGGAGATCCAATCTTTAAATCTTTTGTCATGCTTATTAGGTATGAATTTTGGGTCATATGCAAACCATTTTGAAGTATCTGCTGCCTTCCTTGAGTTAAAATGTTTGAGTGTTTCCACTTTTGTAGTGAAGTGTTAATCCATGTGCTGATTACAGTTTTTCCTATCATTTTAACAAGTTTCCTGAAACTATAGCTCAATTTCTCAAGAGTTAACCTGTTTTCAAAACTCCACACATCTCATGCAAAATGAAACCCTGTGCTCAAAACCATGTTCTCTCTTCTTAAACCGATTCTTTTCTACCAAAAATGATACACACAGCTATCATATGCATATCGCTCACAGCGCATCACTTAAACATTAGTGTGATAACTTTGAAACTGCCATCAAAATATTGTTTATATATGTTTTGACCTCTTGAGGCCATGGTACATATTCAAATTTATAAAACTGTGTAGAAATTGTTTCCCCTTTCTCCTTTTTTTTAAGAAAAAAGAAAAAAAAAAGCTAATGTTTTTGTTTTTTCCCCAAAGAGGCTGCATTTTTGGTACATACTGACTGTTGCCATATTGTTAATACAATACTTAGTCATCATACACAGTTCTTAACAATAGCTTACACTTACAGTAAGCTAAAACAAATACAAAGTTATTCAAACTGGACAGACAGAGACATGTCTTCTGGCCCAGACCCAAACTGTTAATACCCAACCGTGTTCCCAAGAAATCATGTTTATATAGCATATTACTAATTTGTTTTGCTAACTACGCTTTGAGTGAAACAAAGTGAAGGAAGCACTAGGATTGAACCATTACATATAATTCATGGGGAGGTGATCATGTTGGATGATTGAGTGTAACCATCACAAAAGCAGAGACTCCTATCTGTGGTTTAGACAGCAGATACCCTTTAGCTAAGGTGAGGGGACGATGGTGAGAATTCTTGAGAATTTATCAGCAATACACATACAGTTAATAACTGGTTTCTAACACTGTTACAAGCCTCTGTAACTGCTGTATAAACAGAAGAAAAAGTAAGAAATAGGATATTTTTATAGAATATATTTATTAATGACGTTTGTATTCACTTCTAATCACTTCTTCACCCTCTGCAGGCCTTATGTCACAGAGATCGTGCTATAGGGCCGCTACAAAGTCCGTTTTTATGCCTCCATCTTACACAGAGCCAAATAATGGCAACATCATGCCACTCCAGTGTGTGATTTTAGACAGCATGCTGGAGTCGCGGAAAGAAAATGGGGGGGGGGGCCGGGCATGACATACAACACAACAACATCTGCCTCTAGTGTGAAGGATAAAATACACGTTGGCAGCACTTTATAAACAATAACAACAGTATAACTTGGCAATAACAATCATTTACCATCCATGTTATATAGTAGCTCTTCTTTGAGTTAGCTGCTAACTGCTATCAGCTACTTTTTAAATTGCCCATAGTGGGTTGCACACATAACACATAAAATGTCAAACCCATGCTGCCCATGATCCCATCCTGCCAAATGGTGGGTTTATACAGATGTTATTTCGGCACTATTACTAACTCTGATGCTGCCTTAAGGGCAAGACAACTCTGGCCCCCTATTCCATGATTGTGTCTTTTATACAGATCAGCAAGGCAGCAAATTTCCGCCTTGTGATAACTGAGCAGAACTGAAAGTCATGAGATATGCTTGAAAGTTGTGGAAGACATCTAATAAGTGGACCTTAAGTTATTTCCAAGGCGAAGAATTAGCATGTAGATTCAAAATGTCCTCATGAGTTTTGGACACATGTATAAACAGTTTAAACCTGCATGTGAAGGATTTTTTTTAATTCAGTGTAATACCATCATTAATATAATATCAGCTATGTAAGGTTAACATAAAAGTTATAATTGTTGACAAATATTTAAAAAAAATACTTCAGTTTGTCCCTATATCTGCTGTTACTAACTATAACTGTTTATATACTGCCTATAAATGCTTCAGAGAGGGCTCATAGTAAAGTGTTATGATGTCTAATGCATTCTAGATGTTTCTCGTGAGAAGCCACGAGGTTGAAAACAAAATGACATGCAGGGTGCATCACTCTGAATTCTGACTGTCTGAGTAAACACTGGTGGACATGTTTAAGCTGCTGAGTGTGTCTGTTTTGTCTGTGTGTGTGTGTGTGTGTGGGTGTAGGTTGGCAGTAGACAATTTCCTGTAGAACCGGTTTTCACTCTGAGAACACTGAATAGAATCTCTCCACCCTTGTAATTAGCACACCACACCAAAAATGTCACGTACAGAAAGAAAATAAAATAGTACATTTGTCGGTTAATGGTTACTGTGAGTTGCAAGCTGCAGTGTTATTTGCCCACCTGAAATGTGCTGTTCCTGTTCTTTTTTTCCTCTCAGTGTATTCAATCATCATACTTTTTTTCTGGGATATGTGGATTGACTCACAGTGTCAGCCTCTACGGTCACAAATTCGTGAAGCTACTCACCACTTAACTTGAATCCATATGTGTAATCTTAGGAACATAAATATCGTGTAACACAATATCTATTTTTGATTTTTCAGTCTTGAGGGGATAATTTGCAGTTTTTGAAGTGGAGTTATATGGGGTACTTATCCATAGACAGTGTTTTACCCATTCTCACTCTCAAGTCTTCGAAATCCTGCGCTTGGTCAGTGACTTCTGGCATCAGACACAGAAGAAAAAAGCTGTCCTTTCATGTTGGCATGATACGTGGCTGGTGGCCGGCGGGCAGGCGGGAGCGGTGGTGGATGGGTCCAACAACCACCAGCTTTCACCCGGGAGGCTTGCTTCCTGTAAGATTGTTAAGCCAATCCTGCTTCTTTTTTTTTTCTAAACCAAACCAGATACGTGTATTGGCTAAATGAAACCACAACCATTTGTTACTGAAGGGGAAAAAAAAACATCAATTTGCGGTGGTGTACTTACATAGTGTGTTTGTTTTGAAAGAGACTGTATGCAAACTGTACATTTCATGTGAAATAGTGTATTTTGAAAACAGACAATGCATGTAACAGGCTCAAAGTTGACAGGACGTCCCAGAATGTCAATGACCAACACACCCAGGGTACCTTTCATGTCGTATCTCGACGTGGATAGTGCATATCCAACCTCAATATGTGATGAGGTCAGAGTGAGAATGTGTTGGCTTATTACAGACAATAGATATCAGTCAGCGTGCCCCCACTTTGGAGAAGCAGGCTGGAGTCCAACATGGAAGCGAAGCAATGTACTGCTTTGGAGGGGTCAGCAACAAATCTTATTTGAGTATGCTATACTAAGTGCATTTCCATCACTTTACCTTTCCATCAGACAGCCCGTTACAACAGCAAAGATATTAACATCATCAGTTCCTCATCTATGCTGTCCTCAAAGCCACCAGACTCCATTGACAAAAACAATAATTTTAGCTCACTGAATACAGGAGCTGCTGGTCTACCGCTGCTTCAATCAGTTCGTTATTTTGTGGTATTGTGTGATTTCTGTGAATCCAAACTAACCCTTTTAAACACCAAAGTAACACAATGACGCAAAAAGAATAACAGTGGTAGATCAGCAGCCCCTGTGTTCAGCAAAAATAAATCACAGTTTTTCTTAATGGTGTCTTGTTTTGAGGACAGCGATGTAAACGCTTCATTTTCCAGCCAGAAATCACTGTCTGACATCAATGTAAAATGGTGAAAATACTTTCAATATAGCATACACTTTAATTGATATTGATTTTTGTAGATGCCTAAAAGTTGTTTTGTTGCTGACCCCTAAACAGCAGTACATTCCATGTCAGACTCAGGCCTGCTTCTCCAAACTGAGGGTGTGCCAACTCTTTAACATTGTTTGTTTCGATCATTTTATGTCATGGTCATTTCTGTCTTTTAGATCACATTGCTCCAGGTTTGTCAGCAACAGAAATGCTTCACTGCTCTGGTATCACTCTCAAACAAATCGATGTTTATAAAGGGTTCACATATTGTAACCCGTGCCTTTATTTGTGGTGTTTACTAGTACATTACAACCCAGCCTGTTTCCATCACAGATTACTGAGCCCATCCAGCTTTAACTCTGAACTACTGAACTTACTGTAGCTACACACAGTTTTCATGTACAATGAAGGATTATTAGCCACATTTTGGGTGAACTCACTTTCAGTTTAGTCTCCAAATAAAATAGTTTCGATAATGCTTCCAGATAAGATGATGATTCACAACTGTTTCTTTCATCTTTATGCTCTTTTTTTTTCTTTTCTATCTTCAGTTTTTCAGTTGGCACAAGGAAATTGTTTTCCAACAACTTTGGTGATTGTATCTTCCATTGTTTAGAGTAAAACGTCTTAGAAATGAAAGAGAATTTCTTTGGAAATGTTGTATAGATCAAACACTTCCAGGAATCTGAAAGAGCACCACACAGACACCAACCACATTATATCCTTCAAAATCTCTCTGCAAGTGTCAAATCGCCAACGGCACTAAAAGTCCCGAGACAGACTGACATCAATAACCTGAACATTTTTATTTTCTGGAATCATGACTCACTGACACACCTGCATTCAACTGGAAAACACCACACCCTACCTGTCTGTTTATGTCGACTAGTGTGGTGATACACATTCGCACACACAAACATCTTTTAGGTCAAAATAATCTCTTTCCCTCTGCCAACTGACACTGTATTATATTATGATACTAAAATGATGATAGAAAATTGTAAATAAAAAAGAGATAAACCCTACACAATATTTTTCACTTTATATTTCAAATAGCCTTTTGTTCAGTCTCTCCTGATTAGAACTGGTGCAAATCAGAAAACAGTTTCCTCATTAAAAACAACCCACTTAACTAAAATGGACATCAACCACAGACAACGACAACAGAGGCTTTTACAAATCTGGTTCCAATTACAATGTTTTCCTTCACCCCCTGGATAGATGGTATGGTAGTCAAACAACAAACAAGGTGTTTATGTTAGTGCTGATGATATCAGACAGATAGTATCAACTCATGATGAGGAAATGTGGGGGAAAGAGATGCCTGTGCTTGCTCCTGTTGGCTTCAATAAGAGCTGTATTCGGAATAGGAGTGTACAAACATTCTTGAAATCTTTTTTTTCAATTCAGTTTTATTCATAAAGCCCAATATCACAAATCACAATTTGCCTCAGAGGGCTTTACAGCATACAACTTCCTTCTGTCCTCGGACCCTCACAGTGTATAAGGAAAAACTCTCCCCCCAAAAAAAAACCTTTAACGGGGGAAAAAATGATAGCAACCCCACGAAGAGCAACTGAGGAGGCATCCCTCTTCCAGGATGGACAGACGTGCAATAGATGTTGTGTGTGCAGAACAGACCAAATTACTATACTATACAACAGCATGATACGTTGAAAAAGGGAGAGAGGGAGAAAAATGCACAGCAACAGCAGTAATAACTACAATAGCAACTAGAACTACTGCTTTGAGGTTGTATGCCTCTGTGAACCACTCACTTCATCATTTTATCCTTTTAGACATTTGTGTGAAATGTTGTCATAATTACTGTATGAATTCCTTAATTATGGCCAAAAACATGTTTTGTGAGATCACTCTGACCTTGACCTTTGACCACCAAATTCTATTAGTTCATTCTTGATCCAAGAGGATGTTTGTGCCAACTTTAAAGGAATTCCCTCAAGGCGTTCTTGAGGTATCGCGTTTATGAAAATGAGACAGATTAGGTCACAACAACCTTGACCTTTGACCATCCACCAAAGTCTAATCAGTTCATCCCTGACTCAAAGTGGATGTTTGTGCCACATTTTAAGAAATTCCCTCAAAGTGTTCCTGAGATTTGGACAGTTGTACATACAGATGGACTAACAAACTGAAAACATAATGCTGTCAGCCATGGCAGTTGCTGGCATGGAGGCATAATAATTATAGAAATATGAATAACTATAATAGTAGTTTATGATAGTATATATGTTATATGTATATATTAGTATATGACAGTATATGTATGTGACAATAATAGTATGTGTATAATAATAGTATGTGTATGACTAATAGTAATAGCAGTAGCAGTCGGCATCAGGCAGGACCACGACAGCAACGTAACCACCACCCACGATCCAGGCATAGCTGTGATTCGAGGGAACCTGTGAGACAGTAGAGCACAAAAGCTTCGGGGGTGGCTGAGTTAGTAACATGCATTAATGGGACATGAATGTTTGCAAATGGAGAGAGAAAAGGAGAGAGAAGCTCAGTGTATCATAGGAGGTCCCTCAGCAGACTAGACCCATATTAGACTAACTAGGGGCTGGTTTAAGGCAAGCCTGAGCCAGCCCTAACTATAAGCTTTATCAAAGAGGAATATCTTCACTCTACTCTAAATGTGGAGACAGTGTCTGCCTCCTGAATTGAAGCTGGAAGACAGAAGAGGAGCCTGATTCTCTTTTAGAGACTCTGGTGATCTGGTGGGACAATACAGTACTGTCTAAGATATGATGCAGCCTGACCATTTAGAGCTTTGTAAGTGAGGAGAAGGTTTTTGAATTCAGTTCTGGATTTTACAGAGTCAGAGCAGAGACGCTAAACATGAGAAATATGATCTCTTTTCTTAGTTCCCCTCAGTACACATGCTGCCACATTCTGGATTAGTTGGCGAGTCTTTAAAGACTTGTGAGAGCAACCTGATAATAAGGAATTGCAATAATCCAGCCTGGAGGTAACAAATGTGTGGACTAGGTTTTCTGCATTTTTTTTGAGACAGGATTTTTGCAATATTACGCATTCTTCATAAATGTTATTTTGTGTTTCACAGAGGCCTGTGACACTCAGGTAAGACTCCTCAGACACTGCAGTGGATTAGCACTATTACATCTATAACTCATACCTAAAGATCTTTAGAACAGTAAGGACTGCCATACTCTGCTGGGGATATCATCTGTGTCTCTGTGTGTCTGTATGGATGTATGAAGGGGTCCATCAGTCAGTTATAACTTGAACCTGCGTGGATGTGGACACGGTAAAAATACTGTTTAACTCTGCCCCGAGTAAGTATTCCAACTGATCCAAAGCTGCACCTTCATGCTGTATCTTGTATAGGCCTATTTGACACTTGGATGACACATTGTGGTTTTAACTTTCAGGTTATTTAGAGAGTGTAATTTTAAAAACTGCAAGGCCCTTTTGACATTATCAGTAAATACATTTGGACGCTCCCCTTGGCTTAAAAAGGCGACACAATCTCCCCTAATATCTCTAAGTATACTGAACAAAAAGTTTAACACTTGTTTTTGCTCTCATTTATCACTGTTTTAAATTAAAGATAATGCACTCAATAGAAATATTTCTCTCAAATTTTGGTTTGAGCATTTCTCTTTTCCCAAGAGGATCGGTGTTTGCAAGATGCTGATTAACAGCACCATGACTGTAGTAATGGTGCTGTTAATCAGCATCTTGCCATGCCGATTAACAGCACCATTACTGCACAACTGTGCCTTCGGATGGTCACAATAAAAGGACGCTCTAAAATGTGCAGTTTGATCAAACCAAAGAATGACACAGAAGTTTTGAGTAAGCATGCCATTAGCATGCTGACTGCAGGAATGTCCACAAGAGCTGTTGCCTGTAAACTGCAAACACAAGTTTTGTTGAACTGCCAAAACTCTACCCATCTTTCACTGCAGACTGAAACCGTATCTGTTCAGTATCATAAAAAACACTCTGCTTCTCTGTCTCTAAATGTAGCACTTGAGGGCTGAAGCAATTCAGAATGTTTTCTGAAGCTGATGTATTTGCATGATTCTTGTATTTTTGGGGTTGTCTCCATGTGCACTGAATTGCATTGACAAAATCACTGTACTGACACATGATACAGTGCACATTTGTCTATACAGTGAGCACCAATCGGGCTAAACTAACCACCCAGCTTCACAGAGCCATACTGTTAACTTACAGTATAGTTGATACTGCATCATTGTTAGAGTTCTGAGAATACACAGATGTTACCTATTTTGGCAAAACTCACAGTAACTGAACTGTTAAAAGTAATAAAAAAAAACCTGTTAAAACTGCTGAAAGTAAAAATAAGAAACATAGTGAGAAAATGTCATGATAAAATCAGGGCACAAATTAAAAAAAAAAGTTAACAAGGCATTCCTCCTTCTCCTCCTCCTCCTCCTCCTCCTCCTCCTCCTCCTTCGCCAGTAGAGTTTGAACAGGTGAGACACGAGTGAGACCAGTTGATAATTAGAATGTGCCATTTTTGGCCAGTGTTTTCCAGGTAAACAAAGTGAGATTTAGAAAATGTAATTAAAAATTTATATTTGAGTGAAAACAAGTTATGCTTATAGCTGATACTGGAGCTTCAAGTTTTTAGAATGATGTGCAAAGTTTCAATTTTTGTGTGTGTATGCAATGGAGGAAAACTGAAACATGCATTCTGAGTGATCCAATCACAAGCAGACAGCGCTAAATACAAGTGTAAAAGGCCTGGGATGCATTTGACCATATATCTTTTGTAGTGTAAACACTAATGCGCCCCGATGAGTCCCCGACAAGCACTACTTCATCAGTATAGGTTGTGTTGGATGACAGTGCGCCAATGCTCTACAACTTACCAATTTTGTGTTGAGTTGGACAAAGTGTTGTGTGACAAAACATATGTAAATGGTATTTTGATGGTATTGTTTTAAATGTATTTCACCAATGTTAATATATGTAAAATACTGTATATTCATGTGATAGCTGTGTTTATGGTTTTGGCAGAAATAATCAGTTTTAAAATGAAAGAACATGGTTTTGTGTGCAGTGTTTTTTTAATTGCATTTTGCAGATTTATAGAGTTTTGACAAAATTGTTAACTGTTTTCAATTTTGTGTTCATAGTTTTGAGAAACTGAACTATAAGTTTAGGAAATGTGTTAATGCCTTAGAAAAACTGGAATAAAATGAATCAAGAAAACTTTCTTAGAAACCTGCTTCTGACTGCTCTTGGTGCTTGTGCAAATAAGGAATGTACATAATTATTGCTTATCATTGTTCGAGATGACAATTTTAATTGGTATTGTGCTCTGTTATATTGACAATACGCAGATGCCTTTGATGTAAGTTAAACATGACAGAAGATTAGAAATATAACACATTTAGGTAATTAGTTGGCAATTTGCAGATTTAAGCTTAGATTAGGGTTCTTAAAAATGTGAGTGAGTTATTTAAATCAACTTAAAACATGTGTTTTCTACATTTCTGGCATCCTGTTATCTTCTGTTTGAGTGGTGAGGCTGAGACCCACGTCACTGACCAAACACTTAGCTATCAGTGATGGCTGTCAGAATGTACAGAGACTTAACACTTAATGTTACATGTACATCACCGTACCTTCTGAGTTTGCTGTTGACTGCTCCAGTGGAGACATATTGCTGTCTCCCTGACAGACGCCTCTCGAATGATTGATGTTGTGTTATTGTTGTTTGTCTCCTGTTTTCAAATGGGGACATAACACGTTATTAATGTGTTGTAAATGTTAGACCATTTTACAAACAAAATGCGTCATTTTGGCCACAGAGATTTAGTATAGACCTGTGTGTAAACTGTTAAAAAAATATAACATCTGAATGGACAAATGTGTTCAAGAAAATGAAAAACTGATCACAAACTACTGTAAAGAGCCTTGTTTATATTGGTCCTTTAGACTTGGGCAAAATATTGTAGTAGCTACAGTTTATTTGACAAGGACAGTAAAGCTCAGACATTATTGTCCTTTGCATATGGCAAAATGAACCTTTACCTCTGGCACTCAAACTCTTCCTATCTATGTAAATATTGTCATATATATATATATATATATATATATATATATATGTATATATATTACAACAGGGACAGGTTGTAATAAAATCTAACAACAGAAAAAGATCTTAAAATTAAAAAAATTAAATAGCTTTTTTCAACTGTAAATTATGTTATTAGTTTCACCAATTTAGTATCTGACAAAATGTCTCCCCTTCTGTTCCTGAGATATGAGCAATGGCCAGAAAAGAGTTTTTGCAGAACATTATGATGTCACAGCGAAGTTGACTTTTTGGATACAAAATGTCATCACTTCATTATTTCATCCTATTAGACATTTGTGTGAAATTCTGTCATAATTAGCAGATACATTTCTGAGTTATGGCCAAAAACATGTTTTGTGAGGTCACACTGACCTTTGACCATCAAGTTCTAATCAATTCATTGTGAAGTCCAAGTGGATGATTACACCAAATTTGAGGAAATTCCCTCAAGGTCTTCTTGAGATATCACCTCCATGAGAAGAGACAGACATAAGCTCACAGTGACCTTGATCTTTGACCACCAAGTTCTAATCAGATCATCTTCCTCTTAAAGTGGATGTTTATTCCAAATTTGAGGAAATTCTCTCAAGGTCTTCTTGAGATATCACCTTTACAAAATGAGATGGATGCAAGGTCACAGGCACCTTTGACCTGTGAGAACCAAAAACTAATCAGATTATCATTGAGTCCAAGTGGACATTAGTGCCACATTTGAAGAAATTCACTCAGGTTGTTTTTAAGATAACATGTTCACGAGATTGGGATGGAAGCACACCCTGAAAACAAATGCCTCCAGCAAGGGCCATTAC
The DNA here is from genome assembly GCF_041903045.1 of Epinephelus lanceolatus. Taxonomy (NCBI): domain Eukaryota; kingdom Metazoa; phylum Chordata; class Actinopteri; order Perciformes; family Serranidae; genus Epinephelus; species Epinephelus lanceolatus. The sequence continues at coordinate 42,967,851 of NC_135739.1, forward strand.
AGAGGCATCAAAAAGGACAACAAACAAACAAAAAAAAGCAATAGTTATATCCCTCCCACTCTTCTGACCCACAATTTCAGTCTTCCTGTCAGCTGAGAGAAAGCTGTGGTTTTAAGTTTACTGTAAACAATCACATCAGAGAAGGCTAGGCCTCCTTTTCAAACATTACATAACACATTAATGATACTAACTAAGGTCGCTTTTACCATAGGCTTTTACACACACACACACACGCACACGCACACACACACACCTGTCCTAAGGGTGTGTCTGTGGGTGGTGGAGCACTCCTCCTCCTTCATAAGCCGCCTCCTCGCCTCCATCAACAGAGTCGGTCCGGAACTCTTACCGAGACTTGCCACCGGAACATTTATCTGTTCACTTGATACGGATAGCGGGACTTCCCTACAGTCATGGTTCGGGTTTCTTCGCCCGCGTTTGTTTCGCTTCTGTTTGTGGTGAGTACACAAAGACTTTACCGTCTTTTAACTGCCGTGTTTTTTTTTTTACTGTTACAGACTCAACCGTGTTTTAGAAACTTTCTTTTGTGGTTAATAACTCTCAGTGTAGACTATCACGACTTCGTGAAGGTCTAAACTCCAAACGTAAATGTTATACTGTTGTTAGAATAGTGTTAGAGTTTCTCATTTTACTTGTTAGGCTGTTATTTACCTGCAGGCAGAAGTCCAAGTTCCATCAACTCACAAAGAATCCGTCCCTTTATCACAAACAGGTAGTTCCACATTACCTGTCTAAAACTCTTCAATAAGATCATTAGTTGTGTTTACTCCCTCTCTTCGCAATCTAACTATCTTGCTCATGTTGACCTGAACAAATACTTGGCTGCCATGGCAACACAGGTGTGGGCTGTGCTGTCTTCAGTTTCTCAAGACAGAGACATTTCATGTCTCATCCAACAACTCTGTACATAACCTCGCCCTAACTGTGGAGAGCTTGTTGATATGAGTTGGTGTACTTTGTTAAATCAGCCTTAATCAAACAAGACAAATAAACCAGAACATTTTGTGCGAAAAAATCTTTTTCAAGCTGTAGAGGGCGCTCCATACCACATTTTTAAAATAAAATGTAGATTTTCAACAGTTTGCACTAAACTGTCAAGATTTTGAGCAGGATCAGTCAGTAACACTACTATACAACCAGAAACAATGATTATCAGCTGAAAAAATGGTTTTAGGGTTTAGTTACTCTTTAAGTTTTCACTGTCCTGCTGGCACTGGACGTCAAAATGACATCAGAAAAATGTTGGACTCTTTCGTTGGACAGACATAAAAGTTAAGTTGGAATGAAAATCAGGTTGATAATATTTTAAATGTCTTAACAACTTTAGAATAACACGTTATTGCATGGATGGTAACATTATGACATTTTGCAAACATTGGGTTTTGTTCTCCATGCCATCAGACTATATGTTGGTAATCTATGTCAAGAATACGTTGGCAGGAGTTTGATTTTGGGTACTTAACAACACAACTTAGAGCCAACAAAATGTTGATGTCATCTGTTGTCAGTATTGTGCATCAAATTGATGTTAGATATCACCACCTTAATTCAACCAAATATCAACATCTAAGGATGTTGGTGTCCAGTTGGGTGGAGTTTTGCAGCTCTGGGCAATAAGATTCCTGAACTAGTCAGCTGTAATTTAATTGACTGACCACAGTAATGTTTTTTTTTTCTTTTTTTCTGACCATAATGCTTTTTGATGTTGCCTTTTGCTGATTTAAACCAAGACCAAATTCACATTTAATAGATAGCTGTTCTGTGACCTTTGGGGGGTGTAAGTTGGAAATTAAAGCTTTAGAACAACATGTCATCATTTATGAGTGCATAATTCTCCTTAGGAGAGAAAGAATAGCAATGACCATAGAGATATTATTATACATGAATAATTAAGGTCTCTTGTGTCGTCTTTGTGCTCAGTAACTGTCTCATACATGTCATGTGGGGACAAAGGTGAGTCAGACTTTCTCCTCACTTGTCAGAGATGTGAGGCCACTCCCTTCTGAGAAAGTCTATCATTACTCTTCTGTCATCCAGACATGCCCATGCATTGACCGAACAGGTGAGGCCTAGTTAAATCTACTGGGAGTGGTAGGGTGTGTCTGTGTCTCCTCTGAACACAAGCAGCTCCGCAGTACCTGACCAGGCCGGTGGATGTTTTTACACAGCGCAGGCCAGGCAGGGCCTCACAGTATCTCAAGGCCGTGGTGCTTTATACAGACCAGGTCCAAAATTAAAACGTTAGTGAACATGTTGTGTATCTTTAGAATTACAAGGCTACTCTAAGGTAAAGTCATGCCAGAATTTACATCCCATAAATTTAGGTGAAGCGGCCAAGATGCATTGGCTTCCTGCTGTAAATAGGTCTGTTCTCATGTGCCATGAGTTCTCCCTAGTAAAAAAAAAGTAGAATACAGTATACTAAATGTAAGTATGCTACAGCACACTGAAGTGTACTAGCAGTCGGACTATGAAAATGGGAAACCTATTTTTGTACTTAATATATTGTAGTTGTAGAAAAGCTCAACTTTAAGTACTTTTAGTGTACTTTACTGTACCAAAATGGGGCTATTTTAAGTATACATAGGTACACTTTAAACATGCTACTACATATGTATTTTCATACATACTGTAGCCTACTTGCAGTGAAATTAAAATACATTTTATAAGTACAACATAATTGACTTTGAGCATACTCAAAATGTACTAGTAATAGACAATTCACATATTTATATTCAATAAATAGCATACTCGTAATCACACTTTATGTTTATTAGCATGATAGTGCACTATAAGGAACAGTGGTATACACTTTTAGTGTACTCTGCTACACTGTGAGATACATTAAAAATACACTTGCAAAATGTAATTTATGGGATTTCAAATGTGTTTTGAGTACACTGATGTAAGGCTTAAAGTTAACTTGTTTTTTTAATTACAAATACACTTGCAAAATACATTTTTAAATGAGTTAAAATACTTTGGAATATGGGGCGGCACGGTGGTGTGGTGGTTAGCACTGTCGCCTCACAGCAAGAGGGTTGCGGGTTCGATCCCGGGTGTGGGAGCCCTTCTGTGCGGAGTCTGCGTGTTCTCCCCGTGTCAGTGTGGGCTTTCTCCGGGCACGCCGGCTTCCTCCCACAGTCCAAAGACATGCAGATTGGGGACTAGGTTAATTGATAACTCTAAATTGTGCGATAGTCTGGTGACCTGTCCAGGGTGTACCCTGCCTCTCGCCCAATGTCAGCTGGGATAGGCTCCAGCCCCCCCGCAACCCTTAAGAGGATGAAGCAGTTAGAATGACTTTGGAATATGCCACCAGGCAAAATCAATATTTATACTCTTTATAATTATTCACCAAAAATCAATTAGAAGATCTAACAATTAGTTACAAAACAGTATGCATGGAGTGTTGCTCGGCTATTAAAAAGGTGTCCCTCTGGTGCTGTGTCGTGTGGGGTTCCCATTAGTGTATAGCTGTTGAACAAAACTGAAATCTGAATTACTTAAGAAAGCCTTTATTATGTCATATCTTTTTTAGTAGCAGTTAAAGACATGCAGCCTGAGCTGACATACTGCAGCCGAGTGTGAAAAACAGTTGTGTCAGTCAATTTGTTTAGATTACAGATATGAAGTTGAATTTCTGACTGTTCTGATTTCTCAGATTGGTCTAGGAATGATAAAAGTGTCAACAAAATGGCCTCAAAGCCAACACCTTCCATCAAATCCAAAAGACCACTAATAGAAGTTATACAACTCAATAAAAAGGACCTGAAAAGCACACTCAGTTTGTTTATGTGTGGTTTAACTTGTTAACTAACCAATTCAAATGTCTGACCTTATTAAATAAGCTAATTAATGCTCTCTAATGGGCCTCAATATAGGTTAATCACAGGGGGGATTGATACATCACAGTATTTCAATACTTTTTGTGGCAATATTGTATCGATACCCAGATGCCAATAATTTTTTTTATTATGTAAATTGTAACTTTTGGTAGCCTAATAGAATAATGAATTTAATTGTTATTTCAGTGGACCAGATACATTTTGCTACAATAAAAAAACTGAAGTGAGATACTTAACCTTTAAAACTTATCTTTTATTAACTTATTAGATAAAATAGATCTTATTAGATGAAACAGATGGTGACAAAGTTTTCCTGTGTGGACATAATTTACAGTTGAAAAAAGCTATTATATCACAGTATATGTCATTGCAATACTCAGCATATAGCTAAACTTTTAAAATTGTATGGTGACTTAAGTATTGTGATAATATTGTATCACAGGGCCTCTGGTGATTCCCACCCTATTTATCATATTAAGACTCTGTCACCAACAATGAAGCCTGTCTGAGGGTTATGCATTCACTCATGAAGTGGAGTTACAGTTGGGTAAATTTTATTGCTGCATTGCAATAACGAGGACTGATGACAAAGACAGTTCAGTGCTTGATAAAAGCGGTATCACCATTTTCAACACATAAAATGCTATTGTCGACTTGCCAAGCTGGCTTGAGCAGCTGATGCATGTCACACTATGCACACGTCATAATTAACATGCAGCAATAGACACTAGAAAAGGCAACAGTCAGTACGCACTAAACAAGGTCGAACATGTTGGTTCCCACCCTCTCTCTCCAAGCGGCAGGTCAAATTTCAGCCAGACTGAACAGCGGGAGGTGAGATCTGCAGCAGGAAATGAATGTTTCTCTCCCCACCTACATGAACAGGTTGCAAAAGTTGACACATCTTCTCAGGACTGTTTGGGTGTATACAGAGGGTGCTTAACTGACATCTCACTGACTATCTCATGTTTATTTTGTTCTTGTGAGAACAGGACACCGGCACCTTCCATTCTTTTGAGTGTATGTGATGCACAGCTCCACCAACTTCACACTGGGCACAGCCCTAATCAGCCAGAATAACTGGAAACATCTGTGTGGGTTAATGAAGGACAGGGCTGCTGGTGGCTGTTTGGGTGCCTTCAGTGCAATCGCTTTGTTTCATATTTAATGAACTCTCAGGAAGTTGACAGTTTCAAGTTTCTTTAGTAGTATTTTTTAGCATAAAATTCTATTCTAAAATCCTTCATTGGTATTAGTAGCATATTAAAAGAAGTTTACAAAAGGATTAAAAATCACTGAGATCACTAAGATACTCCACGGGCTGCGTTGGAAGCCTGACCATGTTTTTAAAAATGTCATGCTCCCTCTGACTCGGATAGTAGCTACATTTAGTTTAGTTCCACAAAATGCAGTTTGAACTGTGAAATGAGAGAAAACTAATGTTTCTAAAAGTTGTCTGGGAATATGTAAGCATAACACTGGGCTGTTTTGTGTAGGTTTCTCTCATGATTCACTGTTTAGCATTTTTTTCGTATTTTCTGGCACAGCTGTATCCTGTGCTGTGATTTATTGATATGCCAACCTTTAGACTGACCTTTAGACTTTAGACTGCAGCTGAATTTACATACACATGTGGACAAGGGATGCACGATAATATCAGCAACTCAGCGGTATCAGCCAGTACTGGCTTTAAAATGAACTATCAGAATTGGCCAACATGCTTTTTCTTATTTGGCACAATGAATGAATATTACATACATGAAAAGAATTGTATTTCATGTCCCCATCTGCTGGTGGGCCATCACAATAAGAGTATGCATGCATAATATGATGTTAATTCCACTACAGAAGAGACTTGATGATCACTAAAACTAGGTGGGAAAAAAAGTGGACACATTGATTTATCGTAGTATAGTATATATATAGTATATAGATAGTATTGGTTATCAGCCAAATAAGTTGTTACATAATGCCATATTGGAAATTGGCAAAAAAATCCAATATTCATAGATTAATCTGTCAAGTAAGGGTTCTTTGTAAAGTAATTACATCTATTGTGTTGCAGGCTATTGTGGTGATTGCTAATACTGCAGAAAATCTGGTAAGAAAAAGAAGAGAATGGATCATCCCTCCAACGACACTGAAGGAAAATGTAGACTACAGTCAAAAGGAATCCATTGCCAGGGTGAGTCACTGAGGCATGAATGTACAGGTTGCATGCGTTGCTCTTGTGAAAATACCTACCATTTATATCTCTGGTGTAGTGCAATGATCAGGTCCTCTGCTTTGTGTTTCAGATTCGCTCAGATTTTGAATCTCAGTCAGACATTACGTACTCTCTAGAAGGCGTTGGTGCAAATAAGGAGCCCTACAATGTGTTTGTAGTCAACTCTAAAACTGGATTCATCCGTGTGACCAAAGTGCTCGACAGGGAGGAGATTGATACATACAATGTGAGTGATACGTGACAGGTTCTCTTCTGTTCTGTTGTACTTTTTGACTTTGATGCCACTTTTTCCGTCAAGAGATTCAGTAGTTGATGCTTTTCTCATGACATATTTCAGTATTTGGCAACCATTTGCTACATATCAATGCCGCAGACATGCTTGCAAATGGATGTGCTAAATCAGATGATAAAGACAACAACATTAAGGAAACATTTCTGTTTTAGTTGTCAGGTATTGCGAAGTACACAGATGGCAGACTTGCAGAGAAAGACATTTTCATACGAGTCAAGGTTGTAGATGAGAATGACAACCCTCCAGTGTTTGGAGTCATCAAGGCCGCGGAGGTGAAAGAGCTCAGTGCTACAGGTCAGTGTTTCTACTCCACATAATTCCCATTCTAATATGTGATGCTTCTGTAGTAATCCTATATGACTGAAGAGTATATTGTATATGCGAGATCATATATTTTATTACCTCTTTCTACTGAGCTGTTTAAGGTCACATTATATACATGTTTACTGTAGTTACTGAGAGGCTCCAAGAAGGGTTGGTTGAAGATGCTACAACAAATCATCTTTATTTAGCTCAATACCAAGCCTCTTAGTTATTTCCTGAGGAAAATCCTGTTCAACACACCATATGAGCTCACAATTTTCATAAAATCATGAAAAATAAACTGCTTTAAAAGTTTAGAGTGAGTAATTAGCTTTAAAAACTGCTTGAACTGACATTATAAAGGTACGTAGCAGCTACCAGCTCTGGGAAACAGTTTGACAGTTAGGTTTTCAACCATGGGACAAGTCATGCATTCAGTAACAGCATTAAAGGATAACTTTGGTATTATTCAACCTGAACTTTATTTTTGTGTCTAAGTGACTAATGGGAGGAAGAGTTTCTGAAAATGATCCAGTATTGAGAGAGACTGCTGCAAGTGGTAGCTGCATAACAGGCTACAAGTTTGTTTTTGTCATTGACAGGCTCTGATCATTATAGTGAGTGTCTGACAGCATTATGGAAATGATCCCTTTAGAGATTTACCTTTTTGATAAAGAGCAAGATCCTTTTTGTTTAACCAGAAATAGCCCCAAAATCGCCATCACCATTTCCACCAGACTCTATTTAATTAAACTGTAATTTTATTATCGTGAACACACTTGAAGCTCGACAAAAACAAAATAAAACTAACAAAAAATATATTGGTTCAACTCTGGTTCAGCTGAAATAAACCAGTCATATAAACAGATAGAGAGATAGAGTCCAGGTTAAAAAATACAGAAGTCACCCATTAAAGTTGCACTGCTTTCTGAGGTCAGTTTGCCTGTTTCTTCTGACCTGGTACACCAGCAAGGGTGAACTTTAATACATTCAGTTTGCTGTCATCAGAGCACACCATACTGAAGAAAGTGGAACTTACACTAAGCCTAATGATTGAAATTATTTTAATGCTGTTTTTACAGGGACTTCAGTTATGAAAATAACTGCAACTGATGCTGATGAACCAGGGACAGTGAACTCTCAGATCGCCTATTCCATCATAGATCAGAGTCCACCCCATGACATGTTCTCCATTTCCAATGAAGGGACAGTGTACGTTAAAAATTCTGCCCTGGACCGAGAGGTACAGTATCAATTACATCCACAGGGACAATGCCAATTCTAGAAAACTGAAATTCTGCACTGCATCAATGTCTGCTAATCCATTAACCAATCACATTCAGTCAAGATGATATTAACAAGTTGGTAAAAACAACATGATGGATTCCTTCCCCTATAACAGTGTACTTCTTTGCATTCTCACCTTCATGAATTTTATTTTATTGTTAACTCTTATACCAGTTGCTTGGTGACCTGTACATTCTTAACAGTGGACAACAATGGCAGCAGCAGGTGAACCATAAACTGTAAAAATAATGGACGTAGCTAGTGTGACATCACCAATTGGTTTGTGCACTCCTGTTTTGAAGCCTTGAGTTTGGCATTTCAGCTGTCGCCATCTTGGGTTTTTTGGAGCCAGATGTGACCATATTTGGGTGAGAGGCTGGAGCTGTGGAGGAGCAAGGAGTGGATCTGACTCAGGAGCTGGGGACACTATCAACAGACAGCCTCTCACTCAAAGTGGCTTGCCCTTTATGGATAACTTTAAGATTTAATAAAATGTAAATGGATGACTTATTTAAAAATTCACCCCTGTACAGCTGCCATGAATGTTGAAATTAGCTATAGAGACCAACAGCTGCACCTGCTGTTGCCATTTCAGGACCCTCCAACCAACACCTTGATCCCAACAAAAGCATGTGGTTAGCTTTAGAGAAAAACATCATGGTTTGGATCTACATTCAAACAGGCAGCAAACACAGGCAGCAAACACTGGGCTACTGGGTGAAAGTCGGGGGTTTGTTGGAGTCATCCACCACCCCTCCCTCTCACTCCATAGGGACTTTCAACCTCCTTATATTACGATGTTACAGGCACCGTTTTAGACTGACACTGTGCAGCTGCATATCATTCTGCGGCATCACGTGCTGCACGGCTGTGTTATGAACTAACGCCGCCTGTCTGTGTATCATGCAGTTGCGGCAGGAGCCTTCCAGCTGACCAGCAGCGTAGCATAACACTGCAAAAGGTTCTGTCTAGCCGTGTTACAAACTAATGCCGCCCAGCATATCATAGTTTAGCAAAAAGTGGCTTTTGGCGTTAGGTGTCTGAAATCACTGACAAAGTGGCAGGATTTGACGACTTTGGAATGACAACCGGCGGTTGGCTTCATTTTTCAGCCGCAGAGTTTGCCACTTGAGGTGGGCAGCAACATCAGCCAATACAGGTACACTCTTGGATTCAGCTTCAGACCACAAGTTGGTGTCACGGTCTGATTACAGGCAGAAAAACCTACTAAACAAGCATATGTAATATACCACAGACATCAGCCCCAACTGTGCTGCACCAGAAGTAAACAGTTGTAGATCATCAATCATATGATTTGCTTCAGCTGAAGTTCACTTTAAAGTATCTTTGAAGACACCACCGTCTCACCCACTGTCACTGTGCCTCTGGTACTTCCACAGGATGTCTTGGCACCTGTAATATGCATGCCTCACGTATTTTATAAAGTACTTAAAAGTAAGGTACATTCTGTAGCTCTATTAGATTATTTTGGAAATATGAAAACATACAGCAGAGTCCTTAGTTCCTGCTCTAATTCTGAGTGGCTTTGGACAGCCTGCACATTCATTCAGTGGCTGTGACTCCCATAGCTGCTGAACATGACAGTTGTTACTCTGTCTTATCCAAGATGCACCCAAGCAGGGTACATTCATCATAGTTCACCTTTCAAAGTTTACACTTTATTTCTAATTTTCTAATGTTTTCTAATTTCAGAGAGCAGATAAGTACACTCTGACGGTTAAAGGTCAAGACTTAAATGGCAAACCAGGGGGACACAGTGCAACCACCACTGTTACCATTAAAGTCCTGGATGTGAATGACAACCCTCCCACTCTGGAACATGAGCAGGTAGTCTTCTTTCTCATATTCTTCTATATCAACATATATACCCTGTATATTGGTGTGAGCAGGGGTTTAAGAGTTGACTGGTTACCTTTGATGAAAAAGAAGATATGGAGATGTTGACATGCTCATGATGTCACAGATCACACATTAAAGTGTTAAAAAAAATTTTAGTTAAATATGGCAGAAATTAATCCTGTTCCCTTCATCTCATGATGTATTTTACTTGCAGTATGAGGGCAGCATTGAGGAGAACACAGATGGTGTGGAGGTGATGAGGATCAAAGCAGAGGACCTGGACCTGAAAGACACAGAAAACTGGGAAGCTGTGTTTGAAATTGTCAAAGGCAACGAGGCTGGGTACTTCAGCATTACAACAGACCCCAAGACCAACGAGGGCATCCTAATGCTCGACAATGTAAGGCAGTTTGAATTTATTAGAATCATATTTGTCAGTGTCCCAGTCTTTTGTGTGATGAACGTGTTAAGTGCAATCAGCATGCTTCACACACAAAAAATGAAAAAAGTCATAAAAGGAGTAGGCATAGACACGACAAAAAATCATCTTTATTCAGCTCAATACCAAGCCTCTTAATTATTTCTAGAGGGAAATCCTGTTCAACACCCCGTATGAGCTCAAAATTTTCATAAAATCATGAAAGATAAACTACTTATAAAGGTAGGAGCCCGCTAAAAGTGCTTGTTTTTCCAGTAAGTGTCTGAAAATATTATGGAAAAGATCCCTTGAGAGATTTTCCTCTTTGTGTAAGAGTATGATACTTTTTGTTTAACCAGAAAAACCCCCAAAATTGTCATCGCCATTTCCACCAGACTCTTTTTAAATAAACTGGAATTTTATCATTGTGAACACATTTCAGGGAAGCTTGACAAAAACAAAATTAAAAAAAAAAACAAAATAAATATTGGTTTATCTGTCCACCGTTCCAACAATCACCAACTCTGGTTCAGTTGAAATAAACCCTTAATTCACCCTGTTAGATGTGAAAATATGCTGACTCTATAAACGTTAAAATGACCGTTTATCTAAATGGTGTCTGGTGGCTTTGGCGATGGTGATTTCAGTGCTGTTTCTGGTTAAACAAAAAGGATCTTAAACAAAGAGGTCTGGCTATGTAAGGATACATCATAAAAGGGATATGTGTAGACATGACTAAAAAAAATAATGCTGATGTATGCAAACATGGTTTCTTGAAGGGAAGTGACCCTGGAACCATTTGACAATCCCCCAGAGTTTAGAAGGATCATACCCATTTAATCACACCTGTGGGTGCAAAACTGTCAATAATAACTTTGTGTTTGCCTTTTGACAGGCTGTGGATTATGAGGATGTGAAAGACCTTGAACTGGGACTAGCTGTGAGGAACAAAGCTCCACTATATGATGGATCTGGGCCATACGCTGGAGCTGGTATAAGTTTCGGAGGGGGAGCAGGCGGGGGAGGAGGAACAGGAGGGGGAGGAGGTGCAGCAGGTTCAGGTGGTGCAACTGGTGCTGGTGGTGGTGCAATTGGCGCAACTGGTGCTGGTGCAGGAAGTGGGACAGGAGGATCATGGTGGCAAAGTGGGACCTCAGTTAAAACCTATCCAATCAAAATCAATGTGAAGAACCAGCCTGAAGGGCCAAAATTTGACCCCAAAGTCAAGGCTATTCCCATCTCAGAGGGAGGCAACTCCGTCAATATTAATGATGTTATTAGCATCTACCCGGCAATTGATGAAGACACAGGGAAACCAGCTGAGAATGTCAGGTCAGTGCAAACACAAACACATATACATGGAAGCCTTTGCAGTTAAAATAATGTTAGATACATTTTCTACACCCAATGATAATGACTGACACAGTATGTTTCTGTTGTAGGTATGCCAAGGGCTCAGACCCTGACAACTGGCTCACCATCGACCCAGAGACAGCTCAGATCAAACTGAACAAGATACCTGACAGAGAATCTCCATTCCTGGTCAATGGGACATATATTGCTAAAGTACTCTGCATTACAAATGGTACATTTTCCCACTTTGTTTCTATTCCAGCTTCAGAGTATGTAATACTAGTTAGTACTTTGACTGTGGAAAGGTACAAAATATCCAGCTTTTTGCAAATCTACAAGCCCTGCCACTAGTGAAGATGTAAAATGTAAAGTTTGTTTTGTGGATGCCTTTAGAGGAAATGTCAGTGGCATTGTGAAAAAGTTAACGACAGTCTTCCCTTTAGATTATGAAATTTGTGCAGTGTTGTCATTTTCATCCAAGAAAGCTGCTCGATAGAAGTAGGATGAGGATTTGTCCACCTGGCTGTTTGTGGAGAAAAAATATAGATGTTATAAACAGTCCAGTAGTCCAATTCACATTAATAAAACACCTGTTGTCCACCAGCAGGAGGAGTGAAGCGTTTGTCTATAAAGAATGGAAATAGGAACAGAAGAAATGCTGAATGATCTGTTTTTCTTTTCTCCAACACAGATATGCCTGCCAAAACAGCCACTGGCACAGTAGCCATCCAGGTGGAAGATTTTAATGACCAGTGCCCCACCCTGACCAGTACCTTCCAGACTATGTGTACCACAAAAGATTCTGTTTTTGTGAGCGCTAAAGATGAGGATGAATTCCCTAACGGACCTCCTTTTGACTTTGTCATCATCCCTGAGGGCACTCAGGGCAAGTGGCAGGTGGAGCATCACAGTGGTGAGGAGATCCTGATAATTATTAGTTAGTTATGTAAATAAATATATAAAAACATACAAATAAATATAAAATTAGAAATTCCCCTGTGTCGACAGGAGTCGGTTTCTGCCACAGATTGGTTTCTTGGTTTTACACCTAGAAGTTGCCAAAGTGTACATACACATACCAGTGCTTTAAGCTTCACAAGTTATGGCCTCAAGACTAGCATTAAACTTGTTTGACTAGGATGCTTGGCATGCATCTTAGAACAGCTGACTACCAGAATGTCTGAAACTTTGTTTTTCCAACTAGAATGTGGAAAAGCCTAATTGAAACTTGAGTCTTTTATTCAGAATTCTGTAAACTTTAAAGTATATTGACTTATTAAACTTGTAATATGGTTGTTTTGTTGCCGGCAGACACTGCAGCTATCCTGAGGAGCCAAGAGACCATGTGGCCTGGGGTCTATGAGGTGACTTTCGAGGTGAAGGACCAGCAGGGAGAGGCCTGTCCAGAACCACAGAAAGTGTCGGTCCAAGTTTGTACCTGTGAGGATGGGTTGGTGTGTGGGAAACGAGACGCTAATGGTCAGCCCGTCAAAGGATCCAAGTTAGGACCTGCAGGCATCGGACTGCTATTCCTGGGCCTGTTGCTGTTACTACGTAAGTATGATGTGATGCTCATTCTGATGAAGGGTTGTGTGATCAAGACAGTCCTAAGACTGGCTGAGTTTACTTTTAGTGTAGACCAAAGATGTGTGTATGAGAATCCACATGTTTGCTGGCTGATAAAAGCCAAGGAGTTCTCCATACCTCAGTAAAGCCTACCAAACTGCACAAGCCATGTACAGGAAATGGCTGTCTATCCATCCATCCATGAGGCAAACAGAAGTTTGGCAGGGACCCTCTACACTGTCTCAAAGACAAGAGATTTTGAGCACCTGAAAACCTGCCTTCAAATATGAAGTATTTCTCTTCAGCATATTAAATATTCATGACAAAATAAGCATCAGCTAAAGTAAAGTACATCCAAAGGTATTTTTCATTTATGCTCAAAAAATCTTCAAGGCTGTTTTTTTTAAATGACTACAATTGAAGCTGATTTAAAAAAAAAAAAAAGCTTTCAGGTACTTTAAAATGCTCCACCAACCACAAGGAACCAGTAGTTTCAGTGGGAAAATTATTTCGATGACAGTCTCTAACAGTCCCAGTTTTGTTCAAGGTTAATTCCAAGCGGGAACCTCCGAGGCTGAGAAACGAAGCCAATGCGGAAGTGCCATAAACTGCAGTTCATGAAACGTTACAGCCTGGTACAAAAACGGTTATGGTCTCTCTAGCTCATTTCCACATTCATGGCAACTTTAGAAGGGGTGAATTTTTATATAACTTACCTGTTTACGTTTTACTTAGGCTTAAAGTTATGCATATTTAAGGGCGGGGCCACTTGATTGATAGACTGTCTGCGAGGCATCACTATAGCCAATGAGTTGCTAGCCTTTCATCCAAAATACGGTCACTTCTGGCTCCAAAAACCCAAGATGGTGACGGCTGAAATACCAACTCAAGGCTTTAAAATGGGAGCCCATAAACCAATGGGTGATGTCACAGTAGCTATGTCCATTATTTATACAGTCTGTGGATAATTCTGAGCTCTTTACTTTCAGATGTGATTTTGGGTCTATCCAGCAGGTGGCAGTAGCTAAATCTGACAACACACTCAAGAGACCAGACTGTGAGACTAGTCAAAACATATCAGACTAATTACTACAACATGCAACTTAGGTCAGAATGTTTATAGAGCTAGTATTGGTAATTAAGAACTACAGGGTTGCTTATTGTAAGAGGAAACATAACCACATTGTGTTGTGCAAGATGACCTGAAATAGCACGTTCTTTTTTAGAGGACCTATGAGGACCACTGCAGTTCTCTCACCATATTTTAGGAGCCATTAAGTTTGACTAAAACGTCGCTGGTCTTGTTTTTACAGTCCTCCTTCTGTTGCTGCTCTTCTGCCAGTGTGGGGGAGCTGGAGCTCTGCCAGGGGGCTTTACTGAGATGCCTTTCGACACCAAATCACATCTCATTAACTACCGCACTGAAGGCCAGGGAGAGAACACAGTAAGACAACGTATTTACCTTTTAAACACTGACCATCACTGCTAAGGGCAGGAATATTAGCAAACATACTGGTTACTTGCTGTTGAGATAATGTTCGCTTGAAAGCTGCAGTTAGTGGTTGTTTGACTGCCAGGCAGCAGAAAACTGTTGACTCTGTTCTAACATTTGGACCATATATCTTTTACAGGATGTGCCGCTATTGAACATGCCAACACAGGTGGATGGAAATATGGTCGCCATGGGTATGGGTAACAATACTTTAGCAATGGCGCCCGGGGCAGGTATTGATTTCCAGAAATCTGTCACTTCAATGGATGGGATGAATGGGGCCATGTATGAAGACGGTTATGCAGGTGGCTACAGAGAGGAAAGATGGGGGATGATGAACCAGGTGATGGGAAATGGCTGCTACTCTGAGTTTGAGGGCAGAGAAGCAAGAGTGGGTGGAGAAACGTATGATGGCATGGCTTTGCCAGACCACTTCTTGCGACAATACTACACTCAGGTGAGGAAGAAGTCTAATATTGCTACTTCTATTTACTTTCTGTAACCCACGTTCAGATTTAGTTACCCTGGGTGTAATTATCTTAATTGTTTTTAGATGAAAACAAATCCACCTAGATAAAACAGTTGAAGCTTGAACAGCTCAACTGCAAATGTTTGTGCCATGACAAAAAAATCACACAGTGTAGTTGTCCTGTCAGGTAAAGCAAAGGTTAAGTTTGGTCTGTTCTCTTAAAGGGACATCTCACCAAAAATACAATTCTGTCCTACCTGTTGTGCTGTTTATCAATCTAGATTTTTTTTGGTGTGAGTAGCAAAGTCTTGGAGAGGTGAACTGTCCCTTTCAGACCCTATTCCAAAGATTTAAGTGCTAAATAGAGTACTTGCAGGTATGACTTTTTTTTTGGTAGGCTAACATGGAAGTCAGTGTTGCCTTGGTCCCCTTGTCAAAAGCGAGACTCAAGAACTAGCACCACCGCTAGCCATCAGCTAGTCTCGCACGAGTTGCCATGTAAACACAGCAAGCCTGCAGGGCGAGCTAACTGACCATGGTGAGAAATTATGCTATGAAAGTGGAATGAATTACGTCTTTTCAAGTCAGTTTTGCATGCCGTGGCTTCAGGGCACTTGGATTACGACGGACGACGTTTTTGAAATGTTTTATTACATTTTCAAAATGTGGGTTCCATGCACTTCAAGAGTAGCTGTTATTCCGGCTAGCTGTTATCCTCCGATACCCTGAACGAGTTTTGTGGAATAAAAAAACTACACTGGACTTCTTGTCGGCATGAGGGTCATTAAGTACTGTCTGTATTTTCATTCTAAAGTGGCCAGTTCCTTTAAAATCTGTACCACATAGAGGCTGTAAAGCTGTGGTTGGTGTTATGAAGTTCTGTTGTCTCATTTAGCCAGTCACACAAAAGCTTCAAAATTCACATGTCAGTACTTGCTGACGTGTTCTCAGCCTGTTAACCACAGACCTTATTTCAGACATTGAACCAAAAACCCAACAAAAAAACACCCATTGACTTCAAGAAGATAACTCATGCTGTGACATGCTAACAGCTTATGAACACAAACTTAAAAGTCTTTGAAGAAAATGGACTGGGCACCACCATGGTTTTACACTAGGATGGCAGGCATTGTAAGTTGTAATGTTGTCTGAACATATGCATGCCAATGAGATTTTTGGTATTTAATTTAGGGTGACACTAGCAAATTAATGTAAACTTAAATGAATGCCAAAATGCCCTAAAAATCCACTGGTCCGTCACAAAAAGGTAACCTTGGTGATAATTTTCTTTTTCAACAGAAGGTGAGCAGTGGAAACGAGAACATTGCAGTGAAGGATGGTCTGCTGGTTTATGACTACGAGGGCCAGGGCTCCCCTGCTGGCTCAGTGGGCTGCTGCAGCCTCCTGGAGTCTGACAACGACTTGCAGTTCCTCGATGACCTTGGGCCAAAGTTCAAGACCCTGGCCGAGGTGTGTGGAGGCAAGAAGATAACAACTGAAGTCAAACCACCTGTCACTCCTCTACCCAGTGCCTCCATCAATACTCAGACCTCAGTATCAAGTGTGATGACTGCCCAGCAGCTGCCCCCTCTACCCAAGCTGCAGCCAACCGTCCCTCAGACTGTGGTCAGGGAGACATCTGAGCGTTCTCAGATAGTGAAGGAGAGCACAGCCACAATGAAGGAAGGAATGACTACAGTGAAGGAAGGAAGGACCACAGTGAAGGGCGGGGTGGCAAATCCAGGCCAGATGCTTGTGCTACAGCCGCAGCATCAGCCCGTCTACTACACCACCACCCCTGTGCTGCAGCCGATGCAGTATGTAGTCCAACCACAGGTTCAGAACACAGTACTGCTCACTGAGGCACCAGCCACCAACCTGCAGGGCTTGGTACTGGTTAACGGCACCCAGACTGCACCTGCTCAAGGCATGGTTGTTCAGGGGCAGACAGTGATGTCTAGTGGACAAGCCCAGGGCCCCAACATGATGCTGGTGGAAAGGAGTGGAGTCCAGGGGGGTGGTACCAACCTGATCCGCACTGGCAACCTCTCTGGCTCCCAGACCATGATGGCGGTGGGGGGTAAGGTCCCTGTAGGGTCAGTGAAAGCACTAAACGGGAGCCAGACCCGCCTCGTGCAGGGGGGCACTCTGCAGTCAGGAGGGCTCTCAGGATCTCAGAGGGTCCTGGTGGTCGGAGGGCAAACAAGCAACGGTGGGCAGCTGGTCCAGCAGGCAGGAGGCCTGTCCCAGAGGAGTGGCCTCTCTAGCGCTCAAAAAGTCCTCTACAGCACGGGCAGCACATCCACCGGCTCTCAGAGCAACATAGTGGGTTCCTCTGCCACCACAGTGAGCACAACCCCCACCTACCAGAAGGTGGTGGTGCAGGAGACAAGAGAGATCATCAAATGAGAGACTGTCAGGGCAAGAGAGGACCTTTCCAGTGATACCAATAAAACTGTTCCTCTGGACTGGTCCAGGTGGTGATGGGATGCTTGTGGGACTCAACAAATGCAAGACAGCTAACAGAAAGTGGGCAGGATCCCCATATTACCTTCTTTACATTTGACAACACATTTTAAAAAAGAGTTTGTCAATCCCAAATAAGCAGACTCCGGACAGAGGTCTGGGGCGACCCAAAGCAGAGGCAGCTTTACAGCACATGGTCAATACTCCAAATAGGGTAACAAATAAATAAAATGTAAATGATAAAGTGGAATAATAATGATAGCAAGCTGATCAGGTGGAAATATCCTAGCAGACATCTCCAATGACTTTATACTGTTATGGACTTGTTTTTTTTTACTTGTTCTCTTTCTATGCTTCTTCCTGCAGTGACACAGAATGTACACACAGAATCATGTTCACTATACAGTTAGTAAATCCTCATGTTATGTTTTATGTTGTCTCTTGTTCAATCGTCTGTTATCACATATTATATATTTTCTGTTGTTTTGTACCAATTAAAAAAACAAACAAAAAAAACCTATTGGTCAAATATGGAATGTCTTAGCCAAAGAAGCTGAAAATGAGCATATGCTGTGTTTTGACATATTCTTAATAAAACCCAAATAAAACTAACCCTCTGGTTCATTCATTTTTCAATGTTTCTCAGGTAGAAATGAGAGCTTCTGGTAAGAAAATACAGCTTAACTTCATGTGCTGCCCAAAATATGCAAATTTCAGTGAGAGAAGCTCAAACAGACATTATGGTGCCTGATAAATACCGTTCTATACTACTTTGTATTACAGTCTCATTGGTAGTATTGTCAGTAATTGCAGTAGCAGTGTTGAGGGTACTGATAGAAAGCGTAATCGCTGAAATGGAGGAAGACGGGACAACACTGAGGCTGTGCATCTCTTAAAAGTGAAGTGTGTGAGCAATAATTAGTATCTAGTTTCTCAAAAGGACAGGAAGAGGGTACTTGCAGTAGCTCTGGTTGAGAGTGAGAGGCTGTCAGCAAATAGTTTGTTGGGCGCAGGGAAACAGAGATCTGTGTGGGTACATGAGACCCTAAAAAAGTACAGGGTAGACCAACCTCTTTTTGTGGATGTTTTTTAGCCAAAAAGCTACTTGAATATCAATGAGAGTAGGGATGCACCGATCCACATTTTTTCACTTCCGATCCGATCCCGATACCTGAATTTGGATATCTGCCGATACCGATACTATTCCGATACCATTGCTCTGTTTGCTTTAATATTATTATTATCATTATTGTTGATTTTATATGAGGCTGTAATAAACTCCTCTCTACAGGCAAGTATGATATGTACGTATGTATGCATGTATGTCCCAAAAGGCAACTTGAGGTAAGTATAAGGTCAGAAAAGCAGGAAATCCTGTTCACAGGAAAAATCCCATCCTGAAAACAAATATGCAACTGTAAGGGTTTCAGATTGGTTGTCAATATTTATTAAATTCCAAGACAGTGTTAAACTACTAGTGCAATATACACTATCAAAAAACAAAAAGTACCTGTCATATTAATCTGAACAGCATAGATACAAATCAAATAGACACTACTATGTAGTAGTGTTGTCACGGTACCAAAATTGGGACCCATGGTACGATACCAGTGAAAGTATCATGGTTCTGAGTAGTATCATGACAGCGAAAATGAGGCAGATGTGCCTTTTGTCATTTATAAAAAGATAAATCACTTTTCTATAATACATCAATGATATTTCAATGGAATAAATTACTTATTGACTTATTCATACTTCAAAAACGGCATCAATAAGTGATGAACATAGGGGGGATCAAAATAAAATAAAAAAATAAAATAAAAATCAACCAGCCACCCTCCTCCTCTGACAGGTCCCTTCATAAGTAATGAACAGTCCCTAAAGTGCGGTGAGGTTGGTGGGCCGTTACCTGCCACAGAGAGCGAAATGTGAACGGCTCGTTTCTTCTCTGACACATCATATACCTGTGTGCTGCCACAGTTCGGCTGTTCAGGTACTTTTGGGCAATCATGACGCCAAGAAGAGGACATTATTGGACCTGGAGTCGGACTTCTGTCACCGGTAAGCCGTATTTGACAGGAATACATTCCCGTCTGTGTCTGTGACCCCCATTCAACCCACAACCGTCAGGATTTGCCGTTAGTTTCTGCTGCTGGTTGAAATCTGTACTCGCACAGCGTGCTGAATGATTTATTTTGCACGCACAAAACTATTTTTACTCGCAAATGCCAGTAAAATGCTCACACCATAGAGCTCTGTAGTGGAAAACAAATCACTGTAGCATAGCCTAACCTACAAGTAAAAATAAATTAATAATAACACTGCTTGAAGATACTTAATAGCTCAGTTCATACCTGAAATGCCACTGGATACAAACTACTGCAGTGGCATATCGAGTGCCAGGTGGACAGCTCGCGCCGTTATTGGACGCCGCATGGACACTCATGCTCTTGCGATTGGACTTTGATCTTATCCCACAGCAGTGGTACCTGAGGTACCCTGGTACTACGGTACTCCAACATTATGGTATCATATGTACCATCGTGTTTTAGTACCGCGGTCAGTGCAACACTACTATGTAGCAATCATCATATCATTCCAGAAGACAACGTGAAAGCACAGACGCACCTCGTGGATCGTAAATTTCCGCAGGTGGATCGTAAATTTCCGATCCATGAATTATGTTGGTATCGGAACCCGATACTGATACTGGATCGGATCTGCCCCATCCCTAAATGAGAGTATACTCACTTCCTCCTCAGTAACCTAACCATCTACCTAGTAGTACACCCACCTCATCAACTACCATGACACCGCTGCTCTTCAGCTTTTGTTAACCACAGACCTTATTTCAGGCATCTAACCAGAAACTCATTCAAACAACTCACTGACTTCCAGACGAGGGAACCGGGAGTGCACATTCCTGATGCACTCCATAGACCTGAGAGGCACATATGGATACTTTACAAAACAAGGCTGAAACTGTAGATCCTGTACATATCAATGCAGTTTGATGAGTTCGGATTATAACTTAGACGCATTTGTATGCATTTATTTCTTGTTAAACAAAAATTTGTTTTATGGACATGTCTAGTAATTGTAATTGTTTTGCCACTTTGCCCAAACCTGAGCGTACGCAATACCTTAATAAATTAAGGTTGACTGCCATCATGTCAACCGATCTATAGGCTGAGATTAAGCTGGAGTGGACAGTCTGATGCTGCTATACTCTATGACTGTACTGCAGCAGCCTCCCACCCAAGATATTAGCCATCCATCAGTAGTGACCATCACCAGTGTTGGGATTCACAGGACCACAGATGATTTATCATTTGGTAAAATCATCACTGGGCATTTAAAGGCTTTTTCCTCTGCATACTCTTTGTTCTCCAAACAGAGAGAGCTATGTGACACCCATCTCCACAGGAGATCTCACCTCACACCTCAGTGAGTCCTAAAACTTGATTGGACAAGACCTTTACAGTGACATATGACTGATGTCACAGGCATCTGTAGATCTGTGCTCCCTTCCGCAGATCGCTCTCTCTTGCTCTGGAGCTTCAACAGCTCACACCTCTCTCCGGCTGGGCCTGGAACAGCAGAGGCCCAGACCTTTGCTCCTTGCCCCAACCACTAAAGGGAGAGGAACTGATCACAGACTCTCTTGCAAACACAAGGTTTGTA
Organism: Epinephelus lanceolatus; assembly: GCF_041903045.1. Taxonomy (NCBI): domain Eukaryota; kingdom Metazoa; phylum Chordata; class Actinopteri; order Perciformes; family Serranidae; genus Epinephelus; species Epinephelus lanceolatus. The sequence continues at coordinate 42,989,137 of NC_135739.1, forward strand.
ACTAGCTTTCCAGCAACAAGGAACTAAGTGAGTTAGCACCCAGCGTCTAACTCTGCTAAACCCTGAGCGACCAGCTTCCTCGGAGTTTCACCTTTGGGACAAAGGACTCAACAACAGCCTTCTTCTGCTGGCTAACAAAGCAGCACACCACCAAGTGACTCTTTCTTCCATCCATTCAAGGATCGGTAATGCAACAACTAGGGTTGGGTACCGAAATTAGGTACTTTTTGTACTTGGTACCGATTCACGTCGGTACTACCGAGTACCAATTCACTTAAAATGAAACGGTGCCAAATTTCGGTACCCGAGGTGGAGGCGGAGCAAGAGCGCATGACTCGCACCTCAGACTCAGCAACAATGGCGACAAAAACAATGTGCAGACAAAAGTTAACGTGCAGCACTGTTCCTAAATGTTCTCAATAAAATGTTGAAACTGACAAGTTTAGACTATGGGCCCGAACGACGCATAGTGCGTCCAAATTCACACCCGTTCTTCTCTGTGGATTTTCTCCGCGACCGTGCGTCCTAGCGAGAAGCCACACATATCAGCAGAAACAGCAGAATTGTAGCTTTCCGACAAGGCCAAGCACTTGTCGGTAATCTAATGTTTTCACAGCAAAAAATTACAATAAAATGATGTGTAACAGAGCTTTCATACAGCTTTGCACAAACATTACTCTTGGATGGATTACTCACGAACGCAGGCTCACACAGAAATACCACGCACATCACATGAAAGCGCAGGACCACACACATCACTGTGCTGTCATCCCATCACGCTCTAAATACAGATCAATTATCTACGAAATAAAAACTTGACGAATTTCTTTACAATCCATTTTACAGATCTTGTTATCAGTCACTTCATATAGTGAGGAATATTGTATCTTACCACATCTTAGGCTTGCGTGTGTTTCTCCCTGTCTATCCACATTTGTAGTCCAGCTTTCAAGATGCAAATATCTCCATATTGTCCAGTTGACACTCCATCAAACTTTGTATGACAAGACCAGCCACTTCACCTTTGCGCACCCAGACAACTGCAGCCTAACTATACATGCTGACAGGGCCGTAGTCACCATATACATTGAGGGGGACACGTGCCCCCCCACCAATGCCCAAAATGTCTCCCCAATATATAACTGAAACTGAATATTATCTTGGAGGACATCATTGCACTTGGTTGACTATTTTTCTATGATCTTAGATGTAAATATTGCATGTTTCTTTCAGATAAAACACATTTTTGACTTGTGAATGAGTCAATGGAATTTCTTGCAATAATGAAAAAATACTGGCAATCATGTCTGCCTGGCACAAACCACATGTTTTGGACAACTATGAAGTGACAGAATGTCCCAGCATCATGGTTCTTATATTGCCAGATTCCAGAGAGTCTCCCCTCTTCATATATGGTAGAATATCTTTTTCCAACTTGCTATGGTGAGATACATGTAAAAATGTAAGAATTTAGGCACACAGATGTTTTTTTTTCATTGATATAAAAATTAATATAAAATACAGGCACATAGAAGGACCTGGAATGATGGCAAATCTGGATAGCCCAGATTGTCCTGAATAAAAAACAAGATAAAGCATGTGTATGTAGCCTTTATAATGACTGTGATATGAGCTTAAAAGTAAAGGCAGTAAAAATACCCCAAAAAAGGCCTAGGGCCCATAGGGTTAAAAAGTACCGAAATAAGGTACCGTTTGGTACCGGTACCGAATTCCAGATACTGGTACCGGTACCGTATCGGTTCAATTATGAACGGTACCCAACCCTAGCAACAACTGGGCATAGTTTATCACAGCTTTACAGGCCAAGCAAGACTATTTATTATTGTTGTGATTGTTTGCAGTTAGGTCATTGATTAGTTGGCTTTGCCAAAGCTAAGTGTTTAGTTTGCTAATACTGTTCACAAACAGATTCTTGCACCCAACTAAACAATCTCTGCACTGATCCAGACCTTCTTTCCCTCTCTCTCTCACACACACACACACACACACACACACACACACATATATATATATATATATATATATATATATACACACACCAAGCTTGTATATAGTTAGTTAGAATTTGTGTGTTTTGGTTTGGTTTGCTAGTTTGTGAATAAATATAATTCTTTGGAATCATGCCTGCTGTCTGTTTAATGTTGCACAAGAGTGAATGAATACTCAACCTCTGCTGCGTCAAGAACTCCGAAATCCTTCAGGCATTACCGTTAATTTTGGTTGTTGTCATTAATTTAATTATTAATCAAAACTCCAAATTAATAGTTTAGCGTATTTTATGAGACTGATATCTTTAACTGGCTATCATTTTTCCCTTTACGGGAATGGTGCCCCACAAGGTGATTTAATGTTAATTAAGTCACATTATTTAATATAATTATTAATTATTATTAATAATTATTAATTATTTCCGATAGCCATTTAAATCCCAACATATTTGGTGCCCCTTGGTGAGACCTAATATGTTGATCCCAACATATTTGGTGCCTCCGTGTGAAGCCTAATGTGTTGACCCCAACACCAGCATCATTTAGCAGTTCACCACACTGCCAGTGAATAATTACATATCCTATGTGGCTGCAAATCTCAGTGTGAAAGCCTTGATTAACCTGTTACACATTATCTTTTTGGCATTTTCCAGTTTCTCTTTTGACGTGACAGTGCTGGTCTGGTCTAGGTGTATCACATGCCATAACTGACAATTCAATGGTCATGAAGCACAGCACTAGATTTCAACTTACTAATACAATACATATTTTACGTAATGTTAAACGGCTTTTGGGATTTTTATGAACATATTTTAAATAATAGGTTCTGGGTCCAGTTCTCTTTTCCATTTACATGCTTCCTCTTGGCCACCTTATACATGACATAATATCAGTTTCCATTTTATGCAAATGATGCTCAGATCTGTCTAAGCTTTGACCCTAAAAACAACAACCAGAACACTGTCAATCTGCTAAACTGCCTTCATGACACCGCAAGTGGATGTTACAATATTTTCTGCAGTTAAATGCTGATAAAAGAGAGATACTGATCACAGGTCAAGATAGTGCAAACTCAAACAGCCTTGGTTCAATGTCCCATGTGATACCCCAGAATTGCAGAAATCTTGGTGTCATTTTCAATGAAAACATAAGCTCAGACAAACATGTTAAATCAATGGTTCAATCATCTCAGAAACATTCCAAAGGGCAGACCATCTCAAATCTGGAAACTGTTATCCATGTCTTGATAACCACTTATTTCATTACTGTAACTCCTTGCTCTCATCAGTAAAAAAATCCTCTTCCCCTTCATTCATTTTCCATAACTGCCTATCCTGTTAGGGGTCATGATGGGACTGGATTCTTTCCCAGCTGACACTGATGGCGGAGAGGTGGGGTACAATCTGGATAGGTCGTCAGACTATCACAGGTTCTCAAACATAGAGACAGACGACCATTCACGCTCAAATTCGCACCCACAGCCAATTTAAAGTCACTAATTAACCCACCCTGCATGTTCTTGGACTGTGAAGGAAGTCAGAGAACCCAGAAAAAAAGTGAAATATTTTGATTAATTTAATGGTAGCTTGAAAGAATAGACAACAGAAAATGTATTTGCTACTGTAAAATGTAGACTATTAAAAAAAAATACATATCCTGCCTCTAGCTCATCCAAAATTCTGCTGCCAGGATTTTGACTCGGGCTAGGAAACACGACATTTGACTGATCCCCGTTTCCTTACACTGGCTACCTGTTGCTTTTAGAATAGATTTTATGGTATTATTAACAACTTACAAAGCCCTAAGCAGCTTTGCTCCAAGTTACTTATCTGTGCTGTTATTGCCCTACGTCCCTTCTCGCACCCTGAGATCCTCAGGCGTCACTCCTTGTTGTTCCTAGGAAATCAGGGCCACGACCTCTGTCTCATCTATTAAAATCACTTTTAAATCATTGTTTTAAAATTGCTTTTGGTGATTTTACTTGTTTTAGGACATTTTAATCAATCTTACCCTGTTTTTGCTATGTGCATCGTATTTGGCTTATTTCATGTCATCCTCTCTGTATTTAAATGTTGCCTGGCCTCACAGCAAGAGGGTTCCTGGTTCAAACCCTGAGGTCAGGGAGCCCTTCTGTGTGGAGTCTGCATGTTCTCCCATGCGAGTTTGGGTCATCTCCTGCTTCCTCACACAGCCCAAAGACATGCAGGTTAACTGGTGATTCTAAATTGCCTGTAGGTGTGACTGTGAGTGGTGAATGGTTGTCCATCTCCTTTTATCACCTGTCCAGGGTGTACCCCACCTCTTGCCCTGCTGACAGCCCTCACGACCCCTAACAGGATTAGTGGTTACATAAGATGAATGAATCTTTTTCAATTCTTGTTTTTTGTTGTAAAGCACTTTGTGATTGTATTTTAAGGTGCAATAAAATAGAGTTTATTATTAATAATGTATATTTAAAACATTTCCAAAGCAGTATGTTAATTCCAAACTATTTCCTGCCTGTGAAACTGTTTTTCTAATGTCATTTTCGGGAATTTCATGACTGAGGGAACCCTGAATGATATTTACATTTCTGAAGTTCCTCTTGTTGTGGATTCATCATGTCCTAATCATGAGCAAAAAAATTCAAGACAACAAACACTGAAAATATACAAAAACTATTTTTTACTTCCCAAAAGCAAAAAGTGTACAAAGATCAGTTGGTAAGTATTTACATGAATGAAAAGGAATATTGAGACATCTGATGGATGATGTTGCCCTTTGTCAAGCGTCTTTGAGTATCCTGAAAAGCGCTATATAAATCCAATGTATTATTTAATAGTATCAGAGATTTTGAAAGAATGTTCACATTGTTGTGTCTTATTTATTGAAGTGAGTTGAGGGAGACTGTTTCTGATTAAACACAGAGAGAAACACCTCCACAGCTGTGGTCTCTGGCTGTAAACAACTACACCACTATCATCTGGTATCTACTGCTCAATGTCCAAACTGTGACTGTGAACCAACTCAGCTGAATCAGAGTGAAGTGCTGCTGTCTTGGTGATGACAGTGCTCTCCCCCAGGAGAAGATGCTGCTTTGTGGAGTTTTAATTGTGCTGGGAGGCCTCCTGCATGATGACCGAACACAGACTCAACATCTGCAGGTATTCATTTGCACCGTCTGACAGGCACTTACTCACAACCTGAACCAGAGAGGAAACACAAGCACAAACATTAGCTTCTACGTGAGATATCAGAGTCTATTATGGACACAATAAAATCAGTGAACCCTGACAGTGCTCATCAAATGTTGCCTCTTGTGACTGTCTTTGGTTGGAGTAAATGAGTTGGAGTGCCAGCTTTTCGTGTTACCACCTTCAAAGTCAACTTGTTATGGAACGCTTATTGTTCAACCACAGCTAAAATCAGAGCTTTGATCTCTGCCCGAACCCAATAAGGCTATTTAAAATATTAAATTCTAATCCTGTTCTGAATTTATTCTTTTTATATACTTTCTAAAAAGCAATTATTTAGTGATGAAAAAGAGCAGATAAAAGTATTGATAAAGCACCAAACCTAAAAGGAGTACTGATAAGAGTAGTAGTATCAATAACATATTAACAAAACCCATCCCTAGTAGTAGAGTTGTCCTGAACTGATCCTAATAATCATTACTGGGGTCCATCCAGGTATATTTTAATGGATAAATATCGGCTAAAATAAACCTGATCAAATGCACATGCTTTTTTTACTACAGTGGTTCTCAAGTGGCCCAGTCACGGGTACCAGCTTTCTCCTCAGTCAATAGATCAAGGTCCACACAGTTTAATACTTTCAGCAGCATACTTGCATTTGGCCATGTCATCGAACTATACTGCTGTCTCTGTAAAGTGGCTGCCTGTTATTCACTCACTCAACAGCAGGAAACAGTACTTCAGTATAATAGCTCTGTGCCAGAAATTCACTGTCTTTCAAAATAAAGTGTATTTTTTTTTACAAACTTGACACATTTGTGAGTCACTTGCGGTCCATTCAGAATGGACCCACAACCCATTTTTGGACCATGACCAACCAGTTGGAACCACTGCTTCACTGTTCTCTTCTTTCTTTTACCCACCTCAGCCTGCTAGTATTGCAAAATAGCTTTCCTTTATGCATGAGCATTTCATGTGTATATGCACGTGAAAATTATATGGGTGCACCGGTCCATGAGACTCTGAACAAACACCCACAAACATCTAATGCTCTCCTTCTTGTTAGCAAAAAGACATTCAAAATCTTCCAGTTGCAGCTTTTTACTTTTAGCTGGCACTGATCGTCACTTTGAATAAAATGGCAAATGTCACCAGCAGCAGATCATATCAGATGTCATCACAATGATTCAGTGAGTAATCTGACAACAGACAGAAAATAAACTCAGCTGTTGTCAGGTTTGTGTACTGTCTGTATTCCACCAAATGCAGAGAAAATTACTCTGAAGTACCTCAGTATAACAGTTTTTTTTTCTTTTTTTTTCTTTCTTTTTTTTTTTTTTTAATTTCAACAGCTCCAACAGGTTGATTTGTCTTCTTTTCTTCCAGCTGATTATGTCACATCAATTTCAGGACTTATATTCTTCAGGCAAAGGTTAAATTCATATCCATAATTTATTCTCATCAATTTAATAGTTTTGAAACAAGTAGTATGTAAATGAAGAAAAAGAAATCGTGCCCATATTAGTAGGCTATGCTCGTCATGTGCCAGATACATATTTAATTATCAGTTAGGTAAACGTAAGTATCCCACTGGAATCGGAATCAGATACTCCGTATTAACTGGCTCAGATTAGGTTTAGGGCCCACCAAACATAACCAGGACACCCCTATGAGCCAGTCCTCTACGTTTCTATTGGTTAAGAGAAGTCATGATTTTACAGCACTCCTTTTATATCAGCTGTGCAGCTTTGATTCTCAAGTCATCTGAGTGTATGTCTGATTTGGCTGCAGTTTAACTGTGGTTCTCCAGAATTTAATCAATGTGTAGTAACTCCTGTTTATCATCACTCAGTTACTAGATTAACTGACAAAGAAAACATAAAGTTTACCAGGAGAATCCCTTGAGTTCTACCAGAACCAGCACTACATTACATCACTTACCGCCATCTTCTCTGTAATGGCTGACTTCTGCTTGTCACTCAGGTCCTGTTCTATGATAGACTCATGAATCTGACTCAGGATCTGTGTGGCTGCATAGCCTTCATCCACCATGTTCTGACAGAGGAGACATTAAACATGTGAGAATGTGACATGCAGTATGTGAGGGAATGCTGATGAATTACACATTTGCTGCAAATGTAAGAGTTGACAATTGAACTTTTGGATATAAAATGTCATCACTTCATTATTTTTATTCTATCAGACATCTGTGTGAAGTTTTGTCATAATTAGCATATGAATTCTTGAGTAATGGCCAAAAACATGTTTTATGAGACTACCAAATTCTTATTAGTTTATTCTTGAGTCTAGGGCTGTAATCTTGGTCGACTAAAGTCGCGCATAATCTTAAACTAACCGATCAGTTGTGGGGAAAAAAAAATCTGCACGTTATTTTTACTTCTGTGGTGGTGTGTCTGTGTCACTCTGCAGTTACACCTCCAAAACACTAGTCAACAGTGGAGGACTGTCCTAAGTGCTCTAAAGTTTAGTTCAAATTAAACTTTATTTATATAATTGATTCAAAACTCAGACTGGGTTCCTACACATTTGGAATTTCAAAATTCCATACTTTTCCATACCCTAATTTCCAGACTTCTCTGCATCCCCCCCCCCCCCCCCCCCCCCCCCCAGAGAATATGCACCATCTGTAAATATATCACTGTATCATATTTCACATCATATTTAATTATTCTTAATAGGTGACTGTAACCAAGTACCATAATGGCATGCAAATAAAAACTCAGGTAAGTTCAATGTCTGGGCTGAGGCAAAAAGGTTGGGACTCTGGGTGCAAGCGATGCAGTAACGAGACGTCTGCGTTTTTTCCTTTCATGTGGCTCAGAATCACCTTCTCCCCCATGTTGGCGATGTCAAACGATTTCACGCAAAGCTTGCATCTAGCTCTGTGTGTGAATTGGGAATCCTTGGCCAACCAGTATTAGCAGTAGTAGTAGTATTAACTAGGGATGTCCCGATCCAGCTTTTTCACTTCCGATCCGATACCGATATTACAGCCTTGAGTTTTGGCCGATACCGATACGATCCAAGCGCGTATTATACATATTCACTTATTTTGTTGTCAGTCATGTTAGAAAAGGTTTGATCAAGCAATATTACTCTAACAAGAACAACTACTTAATCAGGTTAGTTAGAATGATCCACAACAGTTGGTATGAGAAACTGACCTGTTTATTGTTAACAGGGTTAAATAAACAAACTTTAAACTTGAACATTAACATTAAATAAAAAATATAGCTGGTTTGCTTTGGCTGCTTTGGCCCCTTAATAAATAGAAAATAGATCAACACAAGAAATCTTTAAAATGTCTAACATTGAAATTAAAACAGCAGCAAGACTCCACACACTTGTGCTTTGGCCCCCTAATAAATAAAAAAAAGATTAACACCACAAGACATTGTTGACATTTAACAAACAATGCAGCCTTTCATTTTCAGTTATTTTAGTAGTGTCAGTGCAAGCCTGGTGCTGCTGTTTCCTGGGACCAACAGAGGGGACAAAAAACCACACACAATATTGTACAACTGTTTAAACAAGCAATAGTCCATCCATGGCTCCAGTTTCACTAATTGTGCCCAAAACAATGCCATCAGTGCTCTTTACTTAAACAGTAAGAGTGTAAACCAAATAAAAATATCACTCTCAAAAAACCAGAGCAGAAAACAAATAGTCAGTTAACTAAATTGATCGCTACTCTTCCTACCCTCTGTGCGTGTCTGCCGTCTGCATGCTGACCTGGTGGATTGATAGTAAGTGCTGGAGCGGATCACTGGAATGGACTGCTTGAATCGTGGAGCGCTGGGCTGGCCGGAAAACCTGGACTGGACTCCATGAAAAACTGGATTGGAGTTCTTGGATTGGCATTTTTCCATGCAGTCCGATCCGATGCATGGTTTTTGCTAATATTGGCAGCCGATACCGATCCGAATATCGGATTGGGACATCCCTAGTATTAACCAGTAGGTATCGTCAAGCCATCCATCCAAAAACTTGCATCTACCCATTGTGAACCACGTGAAACTCGTCTTCTTGTCGAAGGTGCAGTGTTGGAGTGAAACTTGATACCTGGGGGGCTGGAGGAGGGTCATGGGGCAGCGGACTAGACATACCACTTGTCAATCAGGTAAAAGGGGCGGGATGTTTTCTGAGACGTTTGCTCTCACACAAACTGTGCTTGGCCCGGCATAAAACACGATCCGGATTGATTCAATTATTTTTGGAAATACATAATTTTCTATTTTAGAAAACACTATTTTAGAACAGTGTTAATAGTCTGGAAACAAATATTTTTCCATACTTTATTTTTCATTTTCCATACGTTTTAATTCCTGGAAATTGATCAAATTTATTTCCATAATTTTCCATACTTGCGTAGTAACCCTGCTCACATTAAACACACATTAAACATGGCTTAATAGAGACAGTTTCCAACACAAGTACGCACATTCGCTTCACTATAAATCGCAGAACTGACAGACAAACACTTGTCTTCATCTGGACACATTTCCCCCACCAATACAACATGCTAACGTTATTAGCACAAGTCTATGGTATTTTAGATTGTATAAACTAGCCTAGCTTCTAGTGACCTTTTCCTCTTCTCATATAAGACCAGAGACAACAGCAACATGTAAGAAAGGTAACGGTACATAATTTGGCTCCATTACAACTCACAACATTCACCGACAAAACAACTGTCTTATGCTAAACGCGTTTTCCAAGCAAATACAACATGCTAACGTTATTAGCAGCAGCCTATGGCATTTTACATGGTATACATTAGCCTAGCGACAAGCAGAGATTTCCTCTGCTCATATGAAGCCAGGATAAATCCCGAAGTATAAATCCCTGAAGGATAAAGCACACACACAACTTAAAATGCTATTTTAGTGGAGGCTTTACTGTCTTCACAATTTATTGTTTCTTATCTGTGAAATACAAGTAAATACAAGCTTCGCCGCAGGAAATAATGGATCCTGTAAAGCTGCTGATGTAGCACTTTTCTCCTTATGAAAGTAACACGGCGATTATTCGACTAATGAGAATTTGGTCGGACGAGAGCATAGCAACCAAATAATCGACTAGTCGACCAGGAGACTACAGCCCTACTTGAGTCCAAGTGGACGTCTGTGCCAAATTTGAGGAAATTCCCTCAAGGTCTTCTTGAGATGTTGAATTTACAAGAATGAGACAGATGCATGGTCGCAGGGATCTTGACCATTGGCCACCAAAAACTAAATAGTTCATCCTGAGTCCAAGTGAATGTTGGTGCCAAATTTGAAAAAATTCCCCTCATGGTCTTCTTGAGATATCGCATTGATGAGAATGAGACAGATGCAACGTTACACTGATCTTGACCATTGACCACCAAAATCTACTTGGGCTGCCTCTGACTAAGAATGTTCCTAGTCGACCAATAGTCGTCATTTAGGGCCATTAGTCGACTAATCACCCGCATGTTTACGATATTAATGTAATTATCAAATTATATATTCCTGGCTGGGCAACACAATGGTTTGACTTGAAGGTCTAAGAAAGAATAGTATCAGTAACATTGTTAACACTGTGCTACATTACAGAGAAATACAAAACCGTTCTGATGAACCTTAATTAATGTAGGCCTATATTTTATCTACATGTGCATGTCACACACTGAGCAATGATGCTGTTGGTAAAGCAGTAATGATTGTGCTCAGTGGCTAATGGGCATGTAGCTACTTCCATGTTTCAGATGATAAGTCACATTTGTAGTCGATAAATCATAGGCAAATGTTTGCCTGCAGAGTTTAAATATCACCTTGGGTTCGTCCTTCACCTTCTCAAAATGTTCCAACACTTTGGATTTCCTGCCCAACATGTTATTAACGAGCCTGTGAAATAACCGCAGGTACCAGCCCTGGAAATTAAGGGCCGTACACATGCCGTGTCTTTAACCGCCTGGAAAATGTGAGGTCGGGCGCTGGGTACTACTCTTGTGCCTTTTTTGTTCCAGCTTTAAAGAGCGTGGCAGCAAGTTGCGTAACATAGCCTATTTACCTGCAATCCTGAGTGCAGAGCTTATCTTCTTCCAGGTACTGTTTCAAGTGTGTAGACCTAACTGTGAGACACATGTAAAGCTCTGGGTAGCCCTTAACTAAAAAAATGAAGTTTTCCTTATTTATTACAGACTGAATATGTACGGAACAAGGGAAAGATATCTGTCAGCTGTGATTGGTTTGTAATGTGACTCCTGTCTGACTGCTGAGCATGGCCTCTTCCTGCGTCTATCCTTTCAAATTAAATTCCCACATGGTCCAGTCACATAGATTTTGATTTATTTTGATGAGTTGCAGCTCCTAATAAAGCTTCACGTTTGCTTGTTTTTTGGTTTTTTTTTCTGCGACAAAGCAACCAATTAAATCTCGTTAACTAATAACCTTTCTAGTCAAGTGACATTTGGTCGCCCTAAAACCTACTCAGTTCATCGTAGAGTCCAAGTGGATGTTGATGCCAAATTTGAAGAAATACCCTCAAGGTGTTTTTGAGATATCATGTTCACAAGAAGGGGATGGATGGACAATCCGAAAACATAATGCCTCCAGCAATAAATGCATGTCACACTAAACAAAGTGCTGAAATTTTAGGACACAAATACAGGGACAAAGCAGTGGCATGTCAGACCACCTACCCTCACAGCAACCTCTAGTTTCTCAAATGTTCCTGTGAAACAGATCTGGATCAAGTTGTCAATCATCTTGGCAGGGATGACCTACAGTATAAGAGAGCACAACAGCAGAGTGACATGAGTGGCAAGGAAAATTTCAAGTGTGCAAGACATTTTAAACACAGTTAATAAACCATCAGTTCCTTCAGTCTCCTGTATGACACAAAGAAGATGATCTCACCCCGGCTATTTCAGTCACAGCATGTTCTGTGATCTCCTTGTCCACGTTAAGACGTGCAGCACTCTGGAGGAAGGTTATGGCTTTCCGCAGGTCTCCCTCAGACACCCTCACCAGTGCTGCTATACTCTAGATGAGCACAAATAGTCAAAACTTTAATACACTAGCTGTACAGTCAAAACAGATGCAGATCTCTGTGTGTGCCGGTACATGGCTGGTGTAAGACTGCAGCGTTAAAATGGAGTTAAAATGGAAGTGTATCTGATCTCTCAAAAAAATATCCAAACTTTGAAAAACATGGCAGAAATGCATCCTGTGTTGAGCTTGTAAGCTGTCGAAAAACACATTCCCCAACACAGTTTCATTGGACTTACAACTCAAATCAACTTAACTACGCAAGTTCACTTTTAAAAACACATCTTACAGGGAGGCTATTATCTTTTTGATTCTGTCGAATTTTAGCTCTCTAAGGTTTCATTTGTTATATATATGTTACTATCTTCTCTTAAGGGGACAGGGATAACATGCTGTCAACATACAGTGGTGTTAGAAGGGACTCCTTCTCTTTTCAGCTCACTGTGTAGCCAAAACACATTAATCTATTATTTCCACTATTTGTTCTTAAGTGGGACATTTGAGTAATTTAAGGAAGGTCTGAAATTAACTTTCATCCAGCCTGCCACTGTGGCATGCAAGTTTTTTTATTTTTGTTTTGTCTGTCACTCATTGATTTTGTCTGCCCCTTTTGAAATCTATGTGCTTAACCAGCACTCTGAGACCCACATAAACCCATTTTTGTCTGATTTTTTAGGGAGGAAAGGGGATCTTTAGAGGGGGATAGCAGATCAGCAGTATATGATACATAGAGGTGGTAGATGCAGCTCAGCACTGGGTGCCAACTTTTTCTAGTTATAAACAGGTATGCACATAACTGGTACGCAGGTACATGTGCTAAAAAAACAATCAATAATGCGTGACGTCAATTAGCTCACTGCGGTGCAGTGACACTGACTTTCTTGTCTAAATGTGTTTCCAACACATGATGGAGTAAACTACTGAGAATACTGGGATGTCCAAAAACAACAGACACTAAGCAGCTACTTTGTCGTTTCGCCACCTACAAAGAAGCGGCAGACTGAGCCTGAGCAGAAGAAAATAGTTTTTTCTGAGAAGTGGCTCCAAGATGTGCCATGGCTTGAAGTGAATGAGGAGCACACTGAAATGTGGTGCAGGATATACCGCTCGCATCCACATCTGGCAGACAAAGCAGACAAAGGTGCATTTTATACAGGCTCAAAGAATTTCAGTGTTCCCTTGTTTGAGAAACATGAGAAAAGCAAGGAGCACATGAATGTGGCACAAGCCATTGCTAATAAAGAAGCTAGCCAAGAAGCAATATCCAGCCGCCCACTTGCTCAATGGCGAAACAAGCTGAAAGAAGAACAGCGGCAAGCTCTTTGTAATATTTTTCTCCTCGCCTCTCATAAAGCTAAACACACACATCCCTTGTCATCCTACGCTGAAGATATTCCTTTGATGAGGCGGCTAGGAATAAATGTAGGGGGTGCATATCATTCATGTGAAGCAGGAATACAGATAATGGAGACCATCGCGCACACTATAAGCGGGGAGTTAAGCGCCATGTTGGAGTTGGCTGAATTATAGGGACTGCTTTTTGATGGATCCGAGGACATCACAAAAACCGAGCAGGAGATTGTTTATATTGTGTCTGTGTCCAGCAGCGGAGACTTTAGGTCAGACTTTCATGGTCTGATTGAACCAGGTGCTGAGCGGGCCACGTAGAACATCACAGAGGGCCTTGTGAAGCGTTTTCAGGACACAGGTTTGGAACTGGAAGACAAAGTTGGTCGTCATATGCACAGACAGGGCGGCTGTCAATGTCAGTATGTACAATGGCACTGTGCCAAAACTACAGCAGCTGGTTGCGGTGGGAGACCCCCTTCTGCACATTCTGCGCACACACTGGAGAACTGCGCAAAATCAGCTGAGCGCAACGTTCCTTCAGTGTACACTCATTTATTCAGTGTGACATCGGTCTCTATGTTGCACGAGCTACACTAAATCAGTCTGAGATGAATTAAATCACCACAGTAGCACACGTACAATACTGTGGGCCTTTTCCTCTATAACTTTTAGCCGTGTCCAGTCAAGCCATGTTGTGCCGATTGGTGTTTCTGTTATCAGTTTAGACGGCCAGTGCCACGCCAACCTACACCTACTCCTTCTACGGAGTAGGTCCAAAGGTCCAAAAGCCGGGCTACCTGCACTCAAGCGGGCAGAGGGGGCATCTAGCTGACCCGGCGAACCCCCGACCACTCTGCCCCCCCCCCCCCTCAAACAAGCCGTGTGTGTTGTGAGATTCTCCTCCCCTCTGTGTTTTTAAAAGTCTCTGTGTGTTCAGCTCTCAGTACGTCTGTAGCTTCTAACTGAATCTCTGTGGTTTGGAGTTTAGTTTCTTTCCGGCGTCCTGTTTTCACTTTAAATATCTGTTTTATTTTACCGTTTCATGTTCACTATCCACTGTATTAGAAGTTGTGTAAAGTTGCTGCTCCAAAACACTAAACATTTCCTTATTTTGCAGCTTCACAATAAAAGTTTTCGGAAGCAAATGGGGGACTTTTATTTTTAAGACTCTATAGGAATTAAAATATGTTTATTACCTAATTAGCAAAACTTTGTATGTGGCTTTTCTTTAATTAAGACATGTCTAATAACACGGCAGGGAGGAAACTAAAAGCAGAATCAGCCACAGTGAGATGTTGATGAAGAGCTGCAGACAACAGGCTCTTACTGCACCTCTGCAAATAGCTCACCTCCAACAGGTAAACTGCCTTTACCTGCCCTGCTATGGAAAAACACACGCAACAAAAATAACAGAGGACTTATGTCGTGGATAAGCTGGAAACTGAACATGAAGTCCACTTTAGAAAATACCAGGATATATATCTAGGGTTGGGTATTGTTTGGTTTTTTCCCAATACCGGTGCCGAACCGCTACTTTTAAAACGGTACTGGTGCTTAAATGGTGCCTGAACCGATACCTCAAAATATGAGGTTTTTTTAAAGGGCCAGTGTGTAAAATGGGTTGAAAACAGTGACATCAGTGGTCAAATTCTAGATTGCAGGGTTCACTCGCTCACCCCTCCCGTCGGGTAAATGACGGTGGCCTCGTAGGGACAAAAAGCCTTGTGCACGACTTTTTCAGGAGTAGGTCTATCTAGCGACGAGGTGAATGTTTATTTAGAAATCTAAGCCATGTTACGATATTGTAATGAATCCCTCATGAGTAGGAGACCAGAGGAGCATTCGGGAAAAAGGCCAGTTTATTTGAGCACTCCAGAAACTCCGGTAACACTCCAGGGGGTAAAAGACTCCATCCCAAACTCTGACTCTTCTAGCGTAACAGACACACTTCATAACTTTACACACATACTCGTTTACCATACCAAGTGGGGACCCCCCTCCCCTCTCTGCTCCACCAATCTCCAGCCCGCACACTGACTGACAGCATAGCTGGTAAACAGAGCTCAGCTGTTTATTTAGCCTAGCAATATCTCCGGACTATAGTAGTATAGTAGTAGAGTTTCTTGTAGCGGACACAGACCCAGAGCCATACCTGTTTGAGCCGGAGCATACAGATGAGGAACTCCATATGTTTGATGCTGAGCGGGCGAGAAGAGAGGCTGAATGCACAGAATGGGATTCGGTGCTACTGCTACCATCGTTGGGGAGATACATCATCAGGAGGAAAAGCGCCGCAGAGAGTGCATCATAAGGAGTGAAGTTGCGTCTTCTTTTCCTCGCAGATGACAGTTCGGGTTCATTCTCTCCTGTTGCGTGGTAAGTGTGGTCCATTCGCAAACTTTATAACTAAAAAAACTTTTCACTACTCTCTATCGACGAACTACTAACACTCTCTGCTGTTTCTTCCTCCTTCTTCCTTCCTTCCGCTGTCTTCATTGGTTCATTTATACACGCGAAACGTGTTCTCTGGCTGGCTGGATTGTCCGCTGGGGCTGCCTTACATACATGGCAGCGCAAGATGGCGGCCTCTCTAAAGCAAGGCCCTTGCTATGTATATATATAAAAGCATAATTATAAGGCTACGAAAACCAAACGAATTTTATTTTATAGCGATTATACACTTGTATAAACATATTAATGGGTAGAATATTCAGATTCAGATTCCGATTGACAATAAACCATGCCAAATATTACACACTGGCCCTTTAAATGGAGGTTGAAAAGTGGCACAAATGGGCCACCTTTCAGAAGTGTGTATTTTGTATAACAGTTTTAAATTATAATAAAAACAATGTTTTTATTTATTTATTGTTGAGGCAAATTAGAAATACCTAGAAATAAATAGGTATATGAACTTTATTAACAGTTTTAAAATATAATAAACACTTAACAAATTAACATTACAATAATATTAACTCTATTAAAGTCCAGTCTCTGTAAGCAGCCCAGGCTCCGCAAATGGCAACAAAAACATTTGGGTCGAGGCTGTACCAACCAGCCAGCGTGAGACTAGCGTGAGACCAGCGAAAGCACATGAACACACATGAACGCGGTGCCCCTGTCTCACGGTCTCGCACACGTGAACGTGTTACCCAGAGAGGCAGTTAGAGCTACAGACTACAACGAGGCTAAAAACAGAGTTCAAATGACATTTTTCCAAACAGCTTTTTATGTCAGCGCTTCAGGACACTTAAATCACTACGGACGAGCAGTATGGAGATATTTTGTGGTTTCAAGCGAGCTAGCTCCGTTGTGTTTCATAACATTGTTGAACATAAACAGAACTGACGCCCAACGGTGCTTAGCGTGCCTTTAAATAATAATACACTCAACAAATGAACGAATGAATGAATGAATGAATGTGCATTTTGTTTCGGTCCGGTAGATATCGGTTGTATAGGTACCGGTTCCATATTAGCACTGACTTTCGGTACCCAACCCTATATATATCATGTATCGCCATTCAGCCTGAAAATAAGTGAATATGAATTTTTGTCCTAAGCCCTACTGTGCATGTAAACATACTGACATACAGACAGACAGACACGTTTCATATGCCACAATACCGGTGAATAGCTAAAACAACATCCGGAACATGCACTGCGGGAAAGTGTTTCATCACACCACCAGCGAGAGTGAGAGCATAGAGAAAAGTTTAGAGGCGAGAATGGCTGCCGGAGAGAGTCCTGAAAGCAAAGCAACTGTACATGATGCTGAAGAACACGATGACCCAGAACCAAAAAGACCAGTGTTTCCCCTATATGCAACTAGCAGTGGCGCACCGCCGCTGCTCAAATATGACCGCTGCTGCTGATTTTTTTTTTCCCCCTCCGTCTTAGCTTTTTAGAAACTATATTATATGTATTATTATTATGCGCTACAGACGCTTCATATCCAGGCCTATAGAACAGGTCTATACCTTGTCCTTTTATTAAACAAACGAAATTGTCTTATGTTATTTATCTTATTTACATGATGGCATATCATTTCTGTCTCTACATGGTCGCGCGTTTACAATTCTCCTCTGCTCTCTGTATCGCTCACAGCAGAGTTTCGTCCAGATGCACACACACGCACGCACGCACACACGCGCACACACACACACACACAGACGCACGCACACTAGAGCACGGCTCGGCCGCATTTTCCTGACCGAAGCCGACCCGAGTCCGAGACAATTATAACTGAGCACAGCACTAATGGAGCGGAGCCTGTGTTGCTTTCAGGCGGTGTCACGTCAATTGACACGTTGTCACAAATTCCAGCACTTGAATAGGCCATAGCACAACACAGCAGCATGTCAAGTGGGCAGAACCCGAGCAAAATACCATTAAAAACCATGAAACCGATATGATTTTTTTTTTTTTTTTTTTTAAAAAAAAGTGATATGAAAATTTTGTCATACCGCCCAGCCCTAAGTGGGAACAGTGTAAAGATAGCTGGAAATTTACTCAAGTTGAAAACTATGCTTGTTACAGTAAGTCAGTCCCTCCAAATCGCGATCTTGCAATCGCAATAATCAATGAAAGTCTAATTCATACTTGCGGGGGCTTGCAATTTTTCAAAAGACCCGCAATTTTTCCGCATTTTCCTGCTGACCTCATTTGAAGTCATTTGAAGCTATTTTTGTTATATTCAGTATGATTATTATAGCAAGTGATTACATAACTTATTTTTTTGGAGGTAGTAGTTTAGAACTGATGAAGGTCTAGTGCAGAAATGTTGCAAATAAATTATATATTAAGTTAGACAGTGTGCGGGAGTCCTTCTGCAACTTGGAGGTAGTAGTTAAGAAAAAAAAAAAAGATTTTTTTTCTCCTTTTGTCATTAGCCGCAATTTTTGTCATTTGCTGCAATTTCCTGAAAAAAAAAAAAAAAAAAAAAAAAAAAAAAAACAACAACAACATAAAAATGCTGCAACTTTTTATCACATTTTTCAACAAAATTGGGCGCAAATTCAAGGGTTTTGGGACGTAAATTCAAGTTTTTTTTGCCGCGAGATCCTGGAGGGACTGGTAAGTATGTGTAAAAGGCAATACTTCATAAATACACGCATAAACGTGTGGAAAGGGATATGTAAGTCTGCTCTGTCTGCAGTCTCCAATCCACCACTGTTATGTTTTACACAATCACAGTGCGCAAGTTCACCTAATAGCTAATTGTTACACACAAGTTTAAACAAAATCTGTTTGTATGTAGTCTAACTGTTTAACTTAGTTTACCAAATACAGTACAGGCCAAAAGTTTGGACACACCTTCTCATTCAATGCGTTTTCTTTATTTTCATGACTATTTACATTGTAGATTCTCACTGAAGGCATCAAAACTATGAATAAACACATGTGGAGTTATGTACTTAACAAAAAAAGGTGAAATAACTGAAAACATGTTTTATATTCTAGTTTCTTCAAAATAGCCACCCTTTGCTCTGATTACTGCTTTGCACACTCTTGGCATTCTCTCCATGAGCTTCAAGAGGTAGTCACCTGAAATGGTTTTCCAACAGTCTTGAAGGAGTTCCCAGAGGTGTTTAGCACTTGTTGGCCCCTTTGCCTTCACTCTGCGGTCCAGCTCACCCCAAACCATCTCGATTGGGTTCAGGTCCGGTGACTGTGGAGGCCAGGTCATCTGCCGCAGCACTCCATCACTCTCCTTCTTGGTCAAATAGCCCTTACACAGCCTGGAGGTGTGTTTGGGGTCATTGTCCTGTTGAAAAATAAATGATCGTCCAACTAAACGCAAACCGGATGGGATGGCATGTCGCTGCAGGATGCTGTGGTAGCCATGCCATGTTCAGTGTGCCTTCAATTTTGAATAAATCCCCAACAGTGTCACCAGCAAAACACCCCCACACCATCACACCTCCTCCTCCATGCTTCACAGTGGGAACCAGGCATGTGGAATCCATCCATTCACCTTTTCTGCGTCTCACAAAGACACGGCGGTTGGAACCAAAGATCTCAAATTTGGACTCATCAGACCAAAGCACAGATTTCCACTGGTCTAATGTCCATTCCTTGTGTTTCTTGGCCTAAACAAATCTCTTCTGCTTGTTGCCTCTCCTTAGCAGTGGTTTCCTAGCAGCTATTTGACCAAGAAGGCCTGATTCGCGCAGTCTCCTCTTAACAGTTGTTCTAGAGATGGGTCTGCTAGAACTCTGTGTGGCATTCATCTGGTCTCTGATCTGAGCTGCTGTTAACTTGCCATTTCTGAGGCTGGTGACTCGGATGAACTTATCCTCAGAAGCAGAGGTGACTCTTGGTCTTCCTTTCCTGGGTCGGTCCTCATGTGTGCCAGTTTCGTTGTAGCGCTTGATGGTTTTTGCGACTCCACTTGGGGACACATTTAAAGTTTTTGCAATTTTCCGGACTGACTGACCTTCATTTCTTAAAGTAATGATGGCCACTCGTTTTTCTTTAGTTAGCTGATTGGTTCTTGCCATAATATGAATTTTAACAGTTGTCCAATAGGGCTGTCGGCTGTGTATTAACCTGACTTCTGCACAACACAACTGATGGTCCCAACCCCATTGATAAAGCAAGAAATTCCACTAATTAACCCTGATAAGGCACACCTGTGAAGTGGAAACCATTTCAGGTGACTACCTCTTGAAGCTCATGGAGAGAATGCCAAGAGTGTGCAAAGCAGTAATCAGAGCAAAGGGTGGCTATTTTGAAGAAACTAGAATATAAAACATGTTTTCAGTTATTTCACCTTTTTTTGTTAAGTACATAACTCCACATGTGTTCATTCATAGTTTTGATGCCTTCAGTGAGAATCTACAATGTAAATAGTCATGAAAATAAAGAAAACGCATTGAATGAGAAGGTGTGTCCAAACTTTTGGCCTGTACTGTATCTTAAAATTTTGCATATTCTTGTAAACTTGTAGCTGCTGGCTGAGACAAACCAGCCCCTCCTCACTATACCAGCAGCAACATAGCTGCATGCAATTATTTAGCAATGAAAAAGAACTAACAAGAGTACTGATAAAGCATTGAAGTGGTAAGAATTAGGAATAGAGTAGTAGTATCAACAAAATCCTAATGATACCCATCCCTGACAAAAAGGCAAGGCCATATCATCATATTGTCTTTTACCTCCTTGGTGTACTTGAGGTTCTCCTTCTCACAGATTTCCAGCAACCGCTCTTCTTGAATCTGATTGGCTAGAGGTTTGAAACGAAATTTGGAACACCTGGACGTCAGAGGCTCAATAATCCTAGAGAACACACAGACACATAGGAGGGTCAGGATCAGTCACATGGAGAATCTTTGTGCCTTCATGATTGGGATAAGTCAGCTGACCTGCTGATGTAGTTACAGATGAGGCAGAAGCGGGTAGTGCGGGACTCTTTCTCCATGGTCCGCCTGAGAGCGGCCTGAGCTGGTGCTGTCATGGAGTCTGCCTCATCCAGGATTATGATCTTAAAAGGAGGACACGGCTTCCCACTACAAATACAACAAAGACAAGGAATTTAGAATTAAAATGAGAGAGATACTTCTGAAACCATTCATCCCAACACAAAAGGGTATTTTAAAAAATTAAGGTAAGTTCAGATGGTTGTTACAGAGCTTGAATCAATGCTGACTCACTCTGGGCGAGTCCCGGCCACAGTGAGCTGAGCAAAGTTTTTGACCTTCTCTCTGATCACCTGGATGCCTCGTTCGTCTGAGGCATTGAGCTCCAGCACTCTCTGTCTGTACAGCTGTGGGCTGGAGGAAAGACAGTGGAGGAGAACAGGATTCATACAAGAAAAAACAGGTAAATGATCAAACTAAAACAAAAGGATAACTGACAAGACTTCCTGGAAATGCAAAGAGCTGAAATGTTGGCTTCTTACCCCCATATTATTAACAGTTCACTCACCCATAAAGTTCTCTGGCAGCGGCTAAGATGGTGGAGGTCTTTCCTGTTCCAGGAGGGCCATAGAAGAGCAAATTGGGAAGCTGCAATTAAAGCAAAAACAAAAGTGAGAATGAGCTTTCCTGGCATTGTAGGATGACACTGAAAGACTGCATGATTAAGTTGATGTTTTTGTGTGTGTGTGTGAGTGTGTGTGTGTGTGTGTGTGTGTGAGCACTGATTTCATTTTGTTTGTTTAATTATTAGGGGTGGGTATTGCCAGAGGACCCAAAATACTTTGTCAACATCAGTTTTACCTTTAAGATTAAGTTTTCAGTCTGTTCATCTGCCTTTAACAATTTTTATTGCAGCAAAATGTGATGAAAAGCAGGCAGATTTACCAACACAGTCATAACCTGTACCTGTCAGAAATACTGCATACACCTGACAAACTGAACTGTTGGCAGATTTGCAAGGCCAGATTAAGTGCGTGAGTGAAACACTTCACATGCTGCTAACTGAATAGCATCACCCATGTTGGAAGCGTTGTCTGTTACAACCATAATCCCCCATTCTTGTGCTTTATTTTGTAGGAGGTCTGCAGTGTTGCTCTGGTTAGACTTCCATGTACTGCTCTAGTTTGGAGAACGTGAGACAGCAGTCATCAGTCCTGTGTGAGATAATGTGCAGTTATAGTCACACATATAGTCACTGTCCTTGAAGTCCAGGCATCACAGATTAATGCCTCCTGTACAGATCTTTGCACATCAATTGCTGTTCTGAACAAACAACCTGCTCAATCTCAGTTTTAAATCAAAAACTGCACTTGGTTCCTGCCTGTGGTTTTATTATGGTGCTTATCCTATCTTTGGATATTTGATCACTTTTGAACTTGTGCAATAAATTCTTGCTGGGCCATGTGCAATAATCTTTTTATGTTTTTATGTCATGTCATTGCCGTGTTATCTGTGTACTGGTCCCTGCACAGGTCACTTTTCAAACTGTGCAATATATTTTTGCTGGGTCATGTGCAATACTTGATTCCTGCACAAATCACTTTTTCTTTGCTGGGTCATGTGCAAAAAAAATCTGATGGACTATCCAGATACCATCTAAGCACTGTCCCTGTATGTTCTTATGTCTTGTCTTGAATGCTGTTTATAATTCAAATGTTAATGTTGTTTGTCTCTAAATTGTGAGCCGCAGCCGCCTTGTTGTCCAAGACAAATTTCCTCTCTGAGGACAATAAAGTTATTCTGATTCTGAACCGTGTTATTTTCTTAGCTCTCTTAGAGCTGGATGGTAGTTTTGACAAGCTAAGTGTGTCCAGTGTTGGTTGATTTTTCAGTGGAGCATCTTTAGGGTTAGCTTGGCGGCTTACACTTGAATGGTGGAGTGTGAGGTGAGCCTGCATGTTTGTAGTATTCCCAGAGTATTTTATTCTCATATGACACTGCTTGCAAATCACGTGTCATATCCAAGAACTCCTTTCCATCAGTGTAACCCCCCCCCAAAAAGACATTTGATTTAAACGGTGATGGCGCATTTCTGATTTTTTTTCTCCAGTGCCTCCATTTTTGTTTTGCCAAAAGCTGCTGAATGACACCTCTTCTGATCTCAGAAGGAAAAAAACATTAGCACCATCTAGTGGACCAACAAAGCAATTGATTTTTCCTATTTTTGTACAAAACGTATTAAAATGTGTATTTGCAAAAACTAATATGTAATATAATAAAAGATCGATACTTGGCGTCCGTGGAGCAATAGAATATTGACACCCAAATTATTGCGATATTATACTGTATTGATTCATCCCCTCACTGGTCGTGTGTACTGTTCACAAATCTGGTTGTTTTTGTCTGAATACTCATTCTTTTGTGAGAAAGGAGAAAGGTGATGAGGCAGTTAGCTTTAAAATCTTAAGGCCTTTCTTTTTGTAACCTGGCTGTATAGATTTCTTCTAGGGATGCGACCTCATACCCAGTGATGTTTGGCTGTTGCAAACTGTTGAGGGTCCAGGCTGGCTGGGATGTTGTTCTTGATGTGCTGGAGAACCAGTGTCTTAAAGCACTTCATCAGAATGGTGGTGAGTGCCATTTAGACTAGACACTGCAGATTTTTTATGTAGAGGGACAATGGGGCTGTCTTTGAGCTGGTGGGAGCACTTTTCTGTGACAGCGTTATGTTAAAAATGTCAGTGGTGACATGAAAAAGAGCTCATTGGAACATGTTCTTAGTACACCGCCGGGGATGAGGCCCAGTAGCTTTGCTGATTATCGCTCTCATCAGGGTTTTCTTACATTTGTGGATACTGACAGTGGCTGGTCGTCTGGTGGCAGGGCAGACTTGACAGCTGATGCTTTGTTGAGGAGATCAAAGGGACCATAAAAGGTGTTAATAATCTGGCAATGTGGCCTCACACATGATGGTGGTGCTCCTGCCTTTGTAGCCTGTGATATTATGGATCACCTGCCCCATTTGTTTGGTGTTGTCTAGGGCTGCCCCTTGAAAGTCAGAGATTCGAATCCTCAGTCAGAGACCCCCAAGTCCACTGAGACTGCTTTAAGTCAAGCAGTCAGTTTTTGTCTGTTTTTGCTAGTCAGTGTGCTGTGCAGTGTACTTCTGGGGATGTTTTGGTCCCCCGATTTTGCTGCGAAGTGAGCTCTCTTGACTTTCATGCTACTCTTTGGTACAGTGGACTACAGATATAATGCAGTGGCACAGAAGGGGAGAGGCCCTGCACCATAAGGCTCTGAAATGACATTATCTTCTCTCTTCTGCTTGTTTGATATTTAGTGTCAGCAAAAAAATTTTGTTGCACATTTCTGATCCGTCATTAGCGGCATTAACTTGTTTACTTTATCACATGAATGTCACTGTCACATACTCAATAGCCTGCTGAGCCCCGTTCAAACTTTAAAACTTAACATGGCCAAAAAACAAAACTAAAAACAAAAAAACATGACAACATTCATCTAATATTCATATCAAACAGCCAAATCTGATTTGACTGACATAATGGTATTTTTGTTTTATGTACTGTATGTGATTGTATGTTTATTTGGATGTTGGAGTCAGCAATAAAGTTTGATTGATTGATTGAATTCTGAATCAGGTATAGCCCTAGCTAGTGTTGTTGGTTTTAAG
Source organism: Epinephelus lanceolatus (assembly GCF_041903045.1). NCBI lineage: Eukaryota > Metazoa > Chordata > Actinopteri > Perciformes > Serranidae > Epinephelus > Epinephelus lanceolatus. The sequence goes on from NC_135739.1 coordinate 43,013,754, forward strand.
GTCTCTCTCCAGTCTCTCCTGATGCCTTTGCTTGACCTTGTTGATTCCAGCTTTCAGTCTCACCTGACCAAAAGGCAAGTGACACAGGCCTTATCCTTTCCTTTTTACCATTTACATGAGACAGGTGTGAAATCAACTCATCAAACACTAACCATCATCAAAGCCATCATCAGAGCCTGATACTTACATCTGCTCCTTCCAAACACTTCTTCAGCACTGCTACCACCTCCTCCTGAAAGGCCACCTCGTCGACACACTTTGGCCTGCTGGGATTTGCAAAATTACAGTCTGTTAATAACTATTTAACATGTTAGCGCACTGTTTACACTGTTTATTATTATTTATTATTCACTGAAACTGTATTTGTATAATTTCATGAAACAAATAATAAATGTACTGATACTGTCTGATATTTAATAAGACACATTTGCAATCCAATACAACATCCCTGTCACAACATCTAGCTTAACAAAGCTCATTCTGGTCAGTTTTTGGTGACATCGTTGAAAATGTGTACATTCAATTACACATTTATTACTGAGGTCATAGTTAAGGGTGTAGGACTGGCCTACATTATATGAGATGTGTTTCTATGTTGTCCTTCCCATTTATATACATGAGCTGGCCAGATAATTAGAAAAACTTAACTACAATGCAGAGCAGCACAACACCCCACTATTACCTCAATGAGTAAACATCATTTGTCAACACCTGTCAAAACAGGTTGAGACACACACAACAGGAGCAGATGTATTAGTGTATGTGGACTTTCTATCTCAGTTTATGATAAAACTGATGATCAAAGTTAATATCTGTGTTCTACTCTGAATCATCTAACACTGACTGTCAGAAGCAGTATAGGGTGCTGGTCTTTTATTACTCTCACTCAACTACCACATGAAGTCCTGCATTTTGCAGGGAAAAAAAATGATTCAAATTTAAATTGTCCCCAAGCTTGTAAACCAAACCCCAAGGTGTTTCAGCCACTATTAAGTTTGCTTTATAAAGGCCCTGACGCACCAAGCCGACAGTCCAAATTGGCCCTCGTTGGCTTTACTTTAGCTAATTCAGCATGTTGAATCAGTTTTGGAGATGGCGGAACCCATCGGTGAATTAAAACACTCTGACTGGCAGTTCAGCATAGCGCACAAGAAGAGAAACAGAAGTGAGGAAAGCAATAAAAACGTTTAAGTCAAGAGGGAGTGAGACCAAAACAAACTTGTTTAATAAGGTAAGATTATTTTTCTTTAGCCATTGAGCTTTTTAGCAGAAAGGGTTTTGTATGGTTTGTGTCAGTGTTCACTGAAGCATGGTAAATATGCTCTGTTCTTTCAACACTGGATTGTGTTGTTAATGTGCTAACTGGCAAATTAGTGTCGCAATGGTCTCCGGTTTCCCTTTTTGAGTGATGATTACAGACTACTGCCGTCTGTTGGTGTGAAGAGTTATTTCCTCTCACACAGCCGCAGAATGTACATGCTGGCAGGCCGTCGGCTGTATACTTTGCTGTGTGCAACTTTTTGCCGAGACACAGGTGATAGTGCTGCACAATTTGATAAAAATGTGCAATTGCGATTTGAGTGGACAATATCGCGATTTGCAATTGCGATCACAGTATAATTTTAAAAAATGGTATCATTAGTCTTCTTGCTTGATTCAGTGTTTCCCCTACAATATATTAGGGGGACACTGACCTGACATAGTTATCGTTATGGACAGTGTGTTAATGACCATCAACGGACTGAGCACAGTCAAACATGCTGCTCACACAGCAGCGCAGCACAGCACTGTACACACAGCTGAGCGAGCCTGTGTTGCGTTCAGGCGTTGTCACGTAAATGACAAATTCCAGCACACCATAGCATAACACAACTCAATTTTTCATTTGTATAGTTTGTTATGGAGTCCATGATTTCCCCGTGACACTTACAAATGTTTGCGTAACTGCCTGGATGTTGTTTTATGAGGCTCTGGCGGCTTTCGGTTGTCTCATTGCCTTTAACGTTACACGGCTTGGCTTCGCATGCATTCTTCCTACTTTTCTCTGTGCTGTCTCAAGTGTTGATATAGATTGGTCAAATTGCCGCGGGACGTGGCAACTTTAACTTTGAAACCCTTACACAGCACTGTTCAACATCGCCGTACCTGAATCCAAAGTATTGCTATATAATATACATTGCGTTTTTTTTCGCCACCAACTCAGCCTGTTCATGGTCGTGCTCATGCTCTTCTTCAGCATCTATGTTGGTCACTGCTGCACGCCGGGTGGTCACCTGACCATACATGCTGCACACACCAGGATAGCTTGTGGGAGTGATGTCAACAATCTCCACACACTACAGGAGAGGTAGTCACGTTCACAGGCACAGATGTTAACATTCATTTACATTAAATCGCAAATCGCAGCCTTTTATGCAGTTATTTAATTGCACAGCCTGACATTGTGATTGCAATTAGATTAATGCCGGATTTCCACTGGATGCGTGTCCGTTGCGGAATGGCAGCGCTGGTTATCCGCTGCGTGCTCTGCCGTCCGTCAATACCCACTGGCTGCGTTTGCTGTGTGGAGCGGTGCAGCTCCGCCAGAAGACATCTCAGTGCACTGCCATGATTAATATCTCCTCGTCCATGGTGTCAACGGGGTGAAATGACGTCTGAAAACATCTGACCTGTTGACTTCAGGCCTGCCTCTGCCCATTATGTAGTTTTCAAGGTGTAGTGCAGGGAAATATGATCCGCCGTGAACACTGCGTATTTTATTTTGAAAATTAACTGGATGTTTTATTTTCTTTCTGTGCACGACTTCCTGCCCCGCACGATCTGCTCTGTGCTGAATTGTTGTGTTGTGATCCGGTCCGGCAAAAATAGAAGTTCTGTGCATCTGTTGCAGAGGGCTCCGGAGTGCCGGAGCTGAGACGGAGCCAGAACGCAGCACAGCCGCTGGAAACACACACATTGACTAGAATTGAATCCTATCGGCTCCGCTGCCATGCCGGAGCGGAGACGCAACCAACACACATCTGGTGGAAATAGGCCGTAATCGTGCAGCACTAACAGGTGATGTGAGGCAATGCAACACTTGCCTTTTCGCAGTACTCGGTTTGGTGTGTCTGGGCCTTTAAGATTCTTTTGCACTGAGCACTTGTGATTCAGGTGGACTTGGGCTACAAAAGCAGTACAGTACACATTTGTGGTTCACACTTACTATTTTTCTACCCAGGGAATAGCCTTGGCTTTCTTCTCTGTGCAGGGCCCTGCTGTTGCCTTGTCTTTTTGAGGTCTGGTAGACTGAACAGTCGCTCCTTTCAAAAAGGCTTGCATAACTCCTCCTGATTTTGGTAAAAGCAGACAGACACCTATGGATAAACAACATGCAGATGCAGAAACAGATACACACACAAGAAATATACTAAAAATAAATATATTTACTATATTACTTAAAAACAAAGTTGCAGCACAAAACTTCCAGGAGACAGAAGATACAATATATGTGTAATATCTGGTGGATGATGGTAGTTTAGAAGACTAAGCAATACCCTTGTTGCACTTACTAAAATCGTGTGCAAATTAGGGATGTTCCTGGCGACTAATTTCCCTGTTGACTAACCGAAATTTTTAATTAAGACTAGTCAACACTCAGAAAAACTTGTTAAGTATTTGAAACATTGTCCCCAAACAATATTGACACCGCCGTGCATTATGAATGTGAACATGACGGTAACTTAGTCAAAAGTTAACCACTTAAGTAACATCTAAAATAAATCAATTGGCTCTGAAATGTGGGGCACACTGAACCTTGCAGATTATCTGACAAATGATAGCAATTCACTTTAAAGTTAATAAAACATCTAAATTCTAATTAAATTTCAGCTGAATGAATGTAAACACTGCACATTATCTGACAACTCACTTAAAGTTAACAACAATATAAAATTTCAAAAAAGAAAAATTGCCACTGAATTCATTTTCTAGATCAAAGTACTGCCAAACTGTGCTGGTTTTGTGAGAGGACATCGCTCCAATTTCCCACCATGCTGTTTCAAAACTCCAGTCTACTCCAGCATTACCACTGGGAGGGGGACAGCTGTCTGTTGGCTCTGTAGCACCTACTAGTGGCAGGCGGCTGCATGACAGTTAAGGGACCTTACACATGAATAAAACACTTATTGGTTACTAATATTTCTGGTGCCAACTAGCGAGGGGTTGGACGTTTAATCGTTTAGACGTCCAATCACACGCATCCCTTGTGCAATTACTGCAGACTGCTGTTGATGACCTCATCTGTCAAAGTGATTAAACAAACTAAGACAAGAATCCGACAATACAGTCAAAATGTCTCACAACATTTCCAACTTGGCGATAAACACAACACCACTGCTTTGCATACAATTCAAATGTTAGACCTGGATTGCTCAAGTTCTACACTCCATTTAAAACACCAAGAATTAAGAAAACGTTGCATATCGCCAATTAATACAGGTTATCTGCAGGTTTAAGTAAGTTAAATTTAAGACTTTTTAAGACCTTTTTAATGCCACCTTGAATGGAATTTAAGACCGAAAAAACTATAAATATAAGCGATGGTTGGGGGATCCCGCTGTACTATAACCAGTGCTTAATTTGTAAAATTAGAAGTGGGGGAACACATTTTTAAGCTGCATCAAAGTTGCTTCACTGCGCAACTCCGAATGGAATGGTTGTGACATCTAGTGTTGTCACGGTACCAAAATTGGGACCCACGGTACGATACCAGTGAAAGTATCACGGTTCTGAGTAGTATCATGATACCACAGCAAAAATGAGGCAGATGTACCTTTTGTCATTTATAAAAAGATAAATCACTTTTCTATAATACATCAATGATATTTCAGTGGAATAAATTACTTATTGACTTATTCATAGAAAAACAGCATCAATTAGTGATTAACATAGGAGGGATTGAAATAAAATAAATAAATAAAATAAAAATCAACCAGCCACCCTCCTCCCCTGACAAGTAAAGAACAGTCCCTAAAGTGCGGTGAGGTTTGTGAGCCGTTACCTGCCACAAAGAGAAATGTGAATGGCAGTCATGACGCCAACAAAAGAGGAAATTAGGCTACAGGACCTGGAGTCAGACTTCTCTGTCGCCACCGGTAAGCCGTTATTTTGCGCCGCAGAACTGCCGTAGGCTATTTGACCACCGTATTCCTGTCTGTGACCCCCGTTCAACCCACAACCTGCATGATTCGCCTTTCGTTTCTGCTGCTGGTTGAAATCTGGACTCGCAGTGCGTGCTGAATGATTTATTTTGCTTGCACAAAACTATTTTTAGTCGCAAATGCGAGTAAAATGCTTGCACGTAGAGCTCTGTGGAAAACAAATCACTGCCGACAAGTAAAAAGTCAAAAATAGTAACTTTCACTGCTCAAAGATACTCACATGTCTGGAAAACAAACCACTACAGCAGCATATTGAGTGCCAGGTGGCCAGCGTGCGCCGTTAAGCCCTTTTCACACAGAGCGCGCAAAGCGCAGACCTCCGCCGACGATTCATTGTGTATGTGCTACCACCAGCGTGCGCCGTTATTGGACTGCGCATGGATACTCACAGAAAAGTGCCGCGAGAATAAAAAAAAAGAAAAGAAATAAAGTCAGATTAAATATTCCTTCCGCAACAATTTTAAGACCTTTGAGTAATGAATTTAGGACCAATTTGAGACATTTCTAATGAATTTAAGACATTTTCAGGCTTTACTTTTAGATACATGAATTTAAAGACTTTTCAAGGATCCGCGGGTACCCTGTAATACCATCAGGCAAACAATGAGATCTCAACTTGTATGTTGTTTGACAGCACAAGAAGGTGGTGCTAACTCAACTCTTACTTGTGTTAAACAATAATAACATCTCAGATAAATTCCAATCTGGGTTTCACAACAACATAGCACTGAAAATGCTCTCCCAAGGTAACGATTTACTGATGGGAGCTGATGCTGGGGTATGTTCTATTTTATTGCTTCTTGACCTCAGTGCTGCGTTCGACACTGTCGATCATACCATTCTCATCAATAGACTAACACGGTGTGTAGGTATATCTGGAACTGCTCTTAGATGGTTTGAAACGCACATCTCAGAAAGAGAATTTTGTTTTGTCTTCAGCTCCACAGATGTGTGGGGTGCCACAGGGATCTATTGTTGGTTCTCTTTTGTTTTCACGCTATATGCTTCCAACAGGACACGTTATCAGTCATCTTCATGGGGTATCCTACCAACTGTTACACTGATAACACCCAAATCTACCTGTCCTTTAAGCCAGATAATGTTAGCTGTCTGAGCACTTTAATAAAGTGCTTTACTGCTATTAAGAGATGGATGACTTGTAATTTTCTGCAGCTAAACTCAGAGAAGACAGAAGTAATAATCTTTGGCCCTGATCACCAAGCAAGCAAATTACAACCGTTCACTGGTCCTCTGGCAACTAATATACAATCTACAACAAGAAATTTATGCATCACTTTTGATCCTCAATTTAACTTTGAACCACGTCAATAATTTTATTAAATCCTGACACTTACACCTAAGAAATATTATCAAAATCAAACCAGTTGTGTCTTTTCCTGACCTATAAAGGCTTATTCATGCTTCTGTATTCTCGTGCCTCAACTACTGTGATGCACTGCAACAGGGATAGATCGTAAGTCACATATCTCCCACATTCTCACCTCCACCAGTTAACTTCAGAATGATTTTAAGATCCTATTAATAACTTTTAAGGCTCAACATGGTTTAGCCCCTAGTTATATAGTGGAGCTTCTGACTACCTGGGCCCGTATTTATCAAGCTTCTTAGAATTACTCCTAAGAGCACTGCTAAGAGTCGACTTATGACTAAAAAAATTCTTCGCTGAAAGCCACACTTAAAAGTTAGTTATCAAGCGTCCTACTCATACTTTTAGTGAAGTGTAGGACTGAATCTTAAGTGTCGGTCTCAGAGCTGAATCACGACAGTGCTATGTGCCATAAATGGAATTTTAGGTGACGTCACTTCCAAGTCCATAGAAATGACCAATCACTGAAGGGAATCCCTTATCTAAGAATATATAAATATCTTAGAAATATCTCAGTGAATAGTTAAATGGACAATGGGAGTGTACATTTTGACAATAATCTACAAATAATACAAAACATAATATGCATTGGTAATGAATCAAAAATAAATGTTTCCTTATCTTTCCAATTCATTAATTAGGCAACTAACTTGTGTGCAGTTAATTGAGTGGCTCTATATACTGCAACCACAGTCCACCAAGCTGAAACCAACATGGAATCAAAAAGAAAACCAAACTGGAGAGAAGAAGAGATACTATTAGATGGATGGCTGTTGCTAGGGACGCTCGCATTTCCATCTCCTCCCTCATCGGTGTAGTTGGGAAGTCAATGTAATGCATGACGAGGTGAGGAGCAGTAAGGGCCATTATTGTTTCCATAACAATTCTGCTAATTGACGGTTGTGATGGCCCCAAATAATCAGTGTTACACTGTTGCATTTTTCCAGTGGCAAGATATCGAAGCATTGTGATGACCTTTAATTCTGCCGTGAAAGCTCTGCTGCGTGATGTTACTGATGAGATGACGTCCCATATTAAATCTGTGACAATAATAATACCCGCTTCATCAAAACGATACTGTTTGATCAGCTGCTCGTCATCAAACAAAGCCAGGACATCCTTCCGCTCCCGGAACATTCGCGCACGTCTCTCTCGCCTCAGTGCCATCCTCTACTGGCAACTCCTAACCACTTAGGACACCTCTGGAGGTCTCTTAAATATCTGGGGGAGTAGGAGTGATTCTTAGACTTGAGAAGGTTGATAAATAGCTTTTATTCTTAAGTTTGAGAGTAGGACTAAATTTCACAAATTCTCAGCACTTAAGACTAAAATGGCACTCTAAGACGCTTGATAAATACGGCCCCTGTACTCCAAGTTGGGACTGGAGATCCTCAAGCGTACCCTTGCTAGTCATTCCTAGGTCAGGGCTGGTAATTAAAGGTGCCAGGGCATTTGCTATCAAGGCTCTGGAATTCTCTGCCTGAAAAGATTAGGCTTGCTAGCACATTACCCATTTCTAAATCATTGCTTAAAACATATTTTTATAGGAAAGCCTTCCCTTTTAATGCCTGATAAGTACTTTTGTAATTCGCAACTTTTGTTTTATTTCCTTTTTGCCACTTTACACACTATCTTTCTTGGCTCTTTATCTTTTTTTTAAAAAAATATTGTACTTTCATTGTTGTCTTATTTGAATGCACTTTGTAACATTGTTCGTATAAGTAGTATACAAATAAAGTTACGATTATTATTATTATTATTATTAGGGTCAAAACTCAACATTATGGCGTCAATTTTATGGAGCCCTATTGTAACAACCTTAATTTTACAATATATGCTACAATTATTCTAGTTGTTACTAAGATAGTAATTTTAGTGGCCAATACAGAAGTGATACAGAAGTGGCTTAACACTCATAAGTGTTTAGCCATGTCAGTTGCTAGAAGAAAAATGAATAGTTTCTGAACGAATCGTATGGCAATGCTATCCCTCCATACAGAGAATGAAAGTTAAAATGTTACCGTAAAGCCAGCCGTATCTTAACGTGTTGCAATGGAATAAATTATAACGATCTCTACCCACAATAGTAACGACCACAAACCAGAACTAGCTTGCTACGTTAGTTTTCTAACGTTATTAGCTAACAGTATTAGCACACTGTTAGCTAACAGTATTAGCACACTGTTAGCTAACAGTATTAGCACACTGTTAGCTGTTGATTCTGCAGATAGACACATCGCACTCACCGTATATATCAACCGCTGTTCAGACTAACTCTGACTTGAGAACTCACAATCGTAGTTTCTGTGTACCAAGGCCTGACTACGATGTATATTTTGATAAGTGGTTGTCTCAGCTTTCTACGGAGTTCAGTTGTTGACATGTGTAGCAGCAGCTGCACCTTCCCGCTCGCAATTCTCTTCCCTCAGGATGGCGAAAACCTGCCCTAGTCTGCCTCTGATTGGCTTAGCTTGATATTCTTACCCTATGCCCTATCCCTAACTAATTTCACTTCCCGTGCCTAAACCAAGCCAATCCTACCAACGAAGGTAACGACTATTAGCCAATCACAGGGAGAATAGGGCGGGTCAATAACTCGCTTCGCGCTCTGGCAGAGACAAGTAACTTCCGTCAACGACATGTCGTGACTTCCAATCAGATCCAGCGGATGCTGAGTTGGTTCCCCCCCCCCAACCCCCCTTCTCCACTCACGTCTCCTCCCACCCCTTTTATCTTCTCATGTTTCCGCCTCTCCTCTCCCCTCCTCTTTCCATATTTTTTACCCCCTCATCCCGTTTGGTCTGTGGTTATATTTCAAACAGTTGCATTTTATGATATCTATAAAAAAAAAAATTAAATATCAGTATTTTTGCCAGATATTTGTGAATTAGGAATTTGCAAAAGACCAAATTCACTTTACTTTAGTCAGCAATGTTGCACATATGAGCACAATTAATTGATGAATCAGCATACAGCACACATTGTCCAGGATTATGCTCTGCTTTGTCTGCCTCCTGCTGTGCCATTGATGCTGCATGTTTGTGTTGTTTGAAAGCCTCCAAGAGGGCATGTAATTGGCTGGCAGAGTAAAGATAAGTGAGCAGGGTGAGGATGAGTGCAGATGTCTCTGGCTAATGGTCGTCTCCCAGGCAATCTCAACAGTCCCAGTAGACAGAGACTCATGGAGAGATGCTAATGCTCCTGCCTGGCATTGTTGGCTTAAATCAAAATGTGGAGCAGGATCAGCACAGTGGCCTCTGGCAGCACTGAGTGAATCCAGGCAGCCAAAACATGAATGATGAATGATGGGTGGAGGCTACTGATTTGTTTTGTTTGAGCCCCTGTGAGCTAATGATGGTGAAATGTTAGTCAGGATAATGTCTTTCAGGAGACACAAAACAATTTTCTGTGTTATTTCCCCAACCTTAAATCTAATAAAATTGACAAATACTTCAGTTAAATGATCATTCAATGTTCCATTAGCTCCAATCCATGTACTTCCAGGCACCAGGATTTCTCTCCTGGACCTATTAACCCCTACCCTATCTCTCCACCCTCCCCCCGCCTATGTGTCTCTCTCTCCGCCCTGCAGGCAGGTATAGCAGCTGTCCGATTCGTTTTCCCTCTTTGTGACTCAGCTTCTTTATTAGAGCAAACAGAACATCATCAAAGCAGCAGTAGCAGCAGCAGCAGCAGCGGCAGTGCTTTCCCCCCCAGAACCTGAGCAGTATCCCTGTAAGTGGAGTGGACTCAATGTTTTCGCCACTTCCCAAGGAGCATCCTTTAATTTTTCTAGGTTTGGCATGTTGTAAACATTTTTTGGAGTGACATTTTCCTTTTTTCCCCCTGAGAGGATTATTGTGTTTTGATCTGGAGGTGTCTTCTTACTTTTTGGATATGTTAGCCAGCATCATGAAGACAACATGGGTGGCTGATGTCTTGTTGTTGACTAATTAGCTTTTAACTGAGTGTCAGTTTTGTTCACTAACTTATGAATTTACTAACAAACTGGTACTTCTCTTTAATGTTTTTCTGGCTGTTTTTTTTTTGCTGACTGCTTAGTTTGCTGGCTGAGAAACCAATCTTCTCTTTTGTTCACTGAATGACTGACTGGCTGTGGTGTTTATTGTCTGGCTGACAAATTGCTATTTGGTTCATTAAACACAGGCTAACTGCTTATGTTATTAACTGACTGGCTGACTGAGCTACTTGCTATTTAATTCCCTGACTGGCTGCCTTAGTTATTTCACCTGTGCCTGCTGCATAGCTGATTATTTCGTACGCAGGCTTACTATTTTGCTGACTGGCTGGGAGTGGCATCATCATTGTCACACTCTCGCTCTGTGATTGTTTGGATTTGGAGGATGTGTGATGGAGAAGAGGAGAGGCTCAACATAAGAAAATTCAAAGAAGGAAAGATCTAGGAGCAGGAAGCAGAAGAGAAAAGATAGGAGGAAGAAACCTCACAGGAGAAAATTGGATTTTGGAGCAAAAGGAAGGGAGATTGTCTGGGAAGGAAGGGTGGCGAGAGGAGGCGTGGCAGCGGAGAGAGAGAGATAGAGCAGCGAGAGAGAGAAGGGGAGGAGAGTGGATGCAACCCACACCCTGAGATGCTGTGCTGGCTGAGAGAAGACGAGATGTCGGTCCAGGAACTGCTACAGAGGGTGCAGTGTGTCATCACTCATGTTGGTAAGTCGTTAAATTTCCTCATCATCCTATTCATATTTCACACGATTAGAATAAAAAGAGCTTTTGTCACTACTTAGGGAAAATGAACATGAAAGCCTCTCATGGAGTATCCCCTTGTTGCTAGGGTTAGTGTATTGTTGGAGGATGTATTATGAGCTTGTAGCTTTTTCTGTAAATCCTTAAATTGGTTAAACGTGTGAAGAGAAGCAGAGCAGATGAAAGCGATGCAGGGAATCTCCATCCTCTCATCAGGACCACTGAGTGTAGAGCACACATGGGCAGAGGAGAAAGTGAGTCACCAGGATACAACAGAGGACTTATTGATGTTGGTTTTTCTGTGGTTATGAACATATTCAAAGTACCATTTCACTGTGTTTAGTCAATCAGGTGATTCTCTTTTTTGCAGCACACATTAACGTAATGAGGTTGGCTTGATTAGATGTTTGATTAGGGCATGTGAATATTTGCTGAGACCAGGATCTGATTTTCTGTCATTTACTTGGAATGATTTACAAGAGTACAACTACAGCAAACAGCCAGCACATTTAGTGTGATAGGGCCAACAGTACTTATTGGCGGGGTGGTGAATAACTAGCACTCTTGTTGGTGCTTTTTTTTTTTTTTTGTAATTTACAAGATCTACAAGATCAAAGTTTAATAGATTTACCATCTTATATTACTATTAGTCACTTAAGTCTTATATGCCCCCTTTCCTCTACCTTTCTCTTCGTTTCAGTTTCTCCTTTCATCTCTCCATCCCTCTTTCTTTATTTTTTCCTAGTCACTTCTCTCCCTTGCTCATTTTCCATCCCCTCTGCATCTCCACCATTCCCCCCATCCATCGCTTCTATGCTTTCATTTTGCCTCCCTGTCATCTCCCTTCCCTCCCCTCACTTCCCTGTCCTCTCCTTCTTCTGTCCTTTTCCTCCTCTACCTCTCCCATTGTGCATCCGGGTCGTTTCCTCGACTGGTTGGGAAGTAGGTTAATGTGCCACGCTGGAGACTATTGTACAGCATCTTCCATCACTGCACTTCCTGCATCGCATTGCTGTGGGAGAGGAGTGTGTGTGTGGGGGGGGGGGGTATGAGGGCCTGTGCAGTGTTACTATGGAAACTGAGCTAGCTTGTGCCGAGCAAGGGGCCCTGAATTGATTTACCAATATGTGCAGCATTGGTGACAAGGTGGTAATTAAACAATAATTTTTTTCTTGTTGTGGATTTGTATATTTGCAACACCTTGTCTGCTGTTTTCATATTCCCAATGTCTATTCAATTACGTACATTTATACACTGAGCACAACTGACATAAACTGCAACGCACATGGTAAAACTCCTAGATTGGAGTACACAAAAAAACTTCACACACACACACACACACATATGTATGTATATGTATGTATATTCAGATAGTTGACAAAAAAAATCTCATCACCCAGTTCACTGTACAGTTGTACAAAGTATGCCACACTGCATTTCACTATTTCACCACTGTATACACACGTGTGTGTTACTGGTTTCCTAGTTTATCTTGCTTCTGGCTGTGTGTGGTGTATTTTTTTCCTCTGCATGATTCTTCTGCAAATATGAGCTAAGACTGACAGCTGCAATGATGATTGTGTAAACCGGAACTGGTTGGTATTTCAAATGTGTTTCATAGGCTAATCAGTTTTAGTGTAAAAAACATTAATCTGTGTCTCTTTTTCATACTCACCTGCTTGCTAAATAGACTTTGTGCGCATATGGAAAGCTAGGACGTTGCAGGTGGTACTTGTATGTATAAAGGGGGTGGCAGTAGCTCAGTCCATAGGGACTTGGGTTGGGAACCGGAGGGTGGCCTGTTCAAGTCCCCGTCCGGACCAAAAATATGGAGCGTGGACTGGTAGCTGGAGAGGTGCCAGTTCACCTCTTGGGCACTGCCGAGGTGCCACTGAGCAAGGCACCGAACCCCCCAACCGCTCAGAGCGCCTGTCATGGGCAGCCCACTCTGACATCTCTCCACTTAGTGCATGTATAGGTCCAGTTTGTGCATGTGTGTGTTCGGACCTGTGTGTAATTGACAACAGAGTGAAAAATTGAATTTCCCCTTGGGGATTAATAAAGTATATAAAATTAAAAAAAATTAAAAAATTAAAGTAGAGTGCTACTGGTGCCACGGCACAGTTCCATTACGTTTTGTGGACATTTTTAGTTGGTTAGTTGGTTTTTAGTTGGCTGAACTTTCAGTGCCCTTTGAATTGTGCACTAAGCACTTTATTCTGCACAGCTTTTCCACTGTCAAAGCAGCCTAATTAAGCCTAACAGCCTGATCAGAAACCTGGATAAAGACAGAAACAAAAAAAACTTAAACATCATTTTCTGAATATGATCAAAACCAGGTTAGGATTAATAACCAGGAGTTTACTAGGGCTTTTGCACTCAAAGATACCTCATCTTGCACATTATCATTGTTGCAGAACCAGAGAACATTATGAGCTGTCTCTCTTTCTTTTCATCTGTTTCTATTTTTCTTTCCTCCCCAACAAGACAGTATTGTTCACTCACCAGCAGGGAGCTCACTCATCCCAAGTTGAACCACATTGCTGTTTGCAGGACCACAGCCTCAAGCAGTACTTTTAATACGTACGATGACCATATACTGTAAATGCATGCCTTTTCCTAACTTTGTTGCTGACCATACACTTACATCCTTTCAGAACGTGAATTGAAGTACAAGGGATCTCTTCCTCCCCTTTATGATTTTCAAGCGATGATAGTTCATCCACTTCTCTTTAATTTCCTTGTTTAGTCCATCTGAAGGCCTGTCGTCGGATTGTCATGTTGGCCCATCATTAGTGTCATGTGGAACAGACCCTCTGTCTGTTCCACATGACACTAATGATGGGAGGAGCACAGTGTTACTTTAAGGAATAGTGTGTAAGAATTAAGGAGATTTAGTGGCAAGGAGCCAATGGCTCAAATGATGGGACATATTTTATTCAAGTTGACCTTAGGTCTCCTCACATTGTATTAAATCACTCAAGATTGATCATGAGAAGGTCTCTCTACGTCGTATGACTGTCACAGTGCATAATCTGCTGCAATAACTGCTGCATTTAACTTATCAGTTTTGGTCAGCTGTGGCTTCCTGATTTAACAGACTAACTAGTTATTTGGCTGGCTAATTTGTCAAGAGATTAGTTCCAGCCTGTACCATAACTCAGTTGTTGTTTTTACATTTCTGTAAGTGCACAAAGATTAAGATTGATATTCTCATCTCATTCTCAGATATGTGTATTTTCCAAACTGAATTTGTTTATTCCAGATGAGAAATTGTGGAGGTAAGGTAGCCAAGGCACATGAAACAAAATAAATAAGGCACTTGAGGACATAGGAAAGATGCAAGATACAATAAAACACTGTGACAGTTATCTACTGTAAAATGAAATATAGTTTAAGAATGCAAAGTAAACTAAATATTGATACCACATTACAGTGTTAATATGTTCTAACCATATGCATGTGTAGTATTCTTTACGTTAGCAGTGCAAGTAGACTGTGCATCAAGCTCAAACATTTTTGTTCAGTAAGCTCTTTAAAGTGTAGTTTGAGACTTTATGACTTGCTAGTTTTGTGCACAAGTAAATTGGTAGAATATGTAGAATTATCATACTTTACTGGCTTTTCCAATAGCTTCATTAAAAAAATTTGTCTACTAGCTAGCTACAATAGGTAACATAAACTTTATATCACCAAGTTATGTTTATCCATTTAGCAGGAAGGAGCAGTTTGAATGTAGGGTATTCTAATAGCTTCATGCCCTGCTGCTAAATAGGGAACTGCCCATTGGTCCGACATCCCATTGTTCCGACCATATTAAACCCATTGTTCCGAAGTCCATTCCGAAATCATCATGATGCCCTGTGGTTAAGGTCTGGTCAGGTTTAGGCACAAAAACCACTTGGTTAGGGTTAGGAAAAGATCATGGTGTGGGTTTAAATGAAAAAGAAAGTGACAAACACATAAGCCGTGAGCCTGCTTCACCTCAAGCCTTTCCCAGCTGACCCAGAGCCAGTCGCAGCGCACCATTAAAGCATAAATACGCCTGCGGGGAGCCGTTCAGCACCACGGACCGTCAGACTAATGGGATGTCGGACCAATGGGCTGTCGGACCATTGACATGGACCCGCTAAATATAGCACTGAATTAGCAGCTGCACAATCTCGGAACCCAATTACTATTGGTCTGATGATGATAGAGTACTCCAGGGATGATGTTTTTCTGTTGGTCGATGTAGAAGTTAGTGTCGCCCTTGTTCTCCTGTCAAAAAGCCCATGGGATTTTTCCACTGGATTTTGAATTATTGCAGAAAATAAGTTCTGTGGCAAACGTTTATGATACTTACACATTTTGTCCAGCAAGATCCTCATCACAAATCAACATCACTTTTATGATTTTGGAGCCTAAATGCAATTGCCAGAGGTAAAAAGCTAATGTTGGGCTATAAATGAACTACACTACAGTCGCATGACTTAACATCCGTACCACATCGAGGCTGTAAAGCCATGTTTGTGGTGACAAAGTTCTGTGGTCTCATTTAGCCACTTGTTAGCAACCGTCTTATTTAAGACACACAAAGATTCAGAATTAATGGGTGGGCCATTTACTGATATATTTTATGTCGTAGAACAAAATGTAAAACTCTTTTGAACTTGTGTTAACCACAGACCTTATTTCAGGCATCTAACCAAAAACCCATTCAAAAAACCCACTGACTTTAAGATGAGGGAACCAGAAGTGCTAAAATGCTAACTCATTTCCAGGTTTTAGGACTCCTTTCTTTGGCACGGTATAGAGCCTCTGGGGGCAATGGCCAATATTCTGGGGGTTCTGGTGTAGCCAGTGGCTATCTGGGTCAACACTTCCTTTTCCATGTGCCACTTACTGAGACAGGTCCAGACAACATTTTGGCTAATCTCTAGCCTGTAAACAGATATCTGCATATGAATGCAGATAAATGTCTCCACATGGACCCTTTACCTGCAGGCAACCAAAACCCACTGGTCAATACGGAAATCAGAACACTTCCAATACCAACATTGCTGGTCAGCTGTGTTGGACCCAGTGTAAAAAAGAACAAATATGAGACTGAACAGGCATGGGCTGATAGGTGCAGCTCTGAAGAGAGGTTTTATTAACTGATGGATATTAACTCTGTGATAGTGCTGAGCAGCCATGGAGCTTATTGAAATTAAATTTTGGGTAGTTGATAACAAGATGACTGGTTGGATATCAATCTCATGTCTATGCATTAGCCCAGGATGTGGCTAGTTTAGTGTAGTATAAAGACTGTGAAGAAAAATACTTCCCCCTAGAGTTCCAAATTGTTTTACATTTTTGTTTGTTAATTTTAAGTGATCTTTAGAGAAACTGGTTGACTCTGTGTTTTTATTATGCCTCCGAGGTCGCAATTGCCATAGGTTTTGGGTTTTCCATCTGAACGTCCCATTCTCATGAACGTGTTATCTCAATAACGCCTTGAGGGAATTTCTTTAAATTTGGCGCAAATATCCCCTTTGACTCAGCAATAAACAGGTTTGATGAATTTTCTGGTGGTTGTAGGTCAAAGAGCAAGGTCACTGTGACCTTGTCGGTCTTATTCTTGTGAATGTAATATCTCAAGAACACCTTGGGGGAATTTTTTCAAATTTGGCACTAGAGGCCAAAACACACCGGCGGCGTACGACGCGCGTCAAAACAGTCACCCCCATTATTTTCTATTTACAAACCCACACCGGCGGCAGCTTGACGCGTGTCGATGTGCCGCGCCGTGGCACTTTACGCTATTGTCCTATTTTTCCAGCGTTGCCGCCCTTGAAAAAGCGCTATTTTGTACTTCCCAGCCTAGCGGACTGGAGTGTGCAATAGAAATCTGGTTGACGCCCCGCAGCGCGACGCTTTTTGTGTGTGTTGGAGGTGGCACTTGACTCGCGTCAATGACGCGACCGTCATATGACGCCGCCGGTGTGTTTTGGCCTTAAGGTTCACTTGGACTCAACAATGAACTGACTCTATATTGGTGGTAAAAGGCCAAGGTCAGTGTGACCTTGCATCTGTCTCATTCTTGTGAACATGATATTTGCAGAAAACCTTATGAGAATTTTTTGAAATTTGACACAAACATCTACTTGGACTGGACAGAATTAAGTAATTAGAATTTGGTGGTGGAAGGTCAAAGGTATGATCTCACAATATATTTTTAGCCATAACTCAATTCTTATGCTATTTATGACAAAATGTCACACAAATGTCTAATAGGATGAATTGATGAAGTACTGACATTTTATATCCAAAAGGTCAAAGGTCAACTTCACTGTGACATCACAATGTTCTGCAAATACTATACTTTTCTGGCCATTATTCAACATCATATCTCAGAAACAGAGGGGGAAATATTTGGTCAGATACTGAATTGGTGACACTAATCTTGGGTGTCCACCTTGAAACTGTGCTGATTGTATATATCTTCTGTGCTGTCAGGGGAGAAGATGTGTGTGAAGCATCCATGTTTTCACAGACATGGATGTAAACTGTATGAGGAACAAAACTGGTGCACGGAGGCATATAACCGCAGGGCAGTAATTCTAGTTTTATATGTTTTTTTATTCTTCTTTGACAGAGCCTGGTTTGTGGTTTCCTCCTGCTTCCAGTCTTTATGCAAAGTTGGGCTAACAACATCCTGACCCCAGCTCTGTACTTAACAGACAGACATGACATTTTTCATTAAAAAAATTACACAATCCAATATGACAACTTAAGAAACTTCATTTATCTCAACAATGTGACTCTGATATATACAGTACAGGCCAAAAGTTTGGACACACCTTCTCATTCAATGTGTTTTCTTTATTTTCATGACTATTTACATTGTAGATTCTCACTGAAGGCATCAAAACTATGAATGAACACATGTGGAGTTATGTACTTAACAAAAAAAGGTGAAATAACTGAAAACATGTTTTATATTCTAGTTTCTTCAAAATAGCCACCCTTTGCTCTGATTACTGCTTTGCACACTCTTGGCATTCTCTCCATGAGCTTCAAGAGGTAGTCACCTGAAATGGTTTCCACTTCACAGGTGTGCCTTATCAGGGTTAATTAGTGGAATTTCTTGCTTTATCAATGGGGTTGGGACCATCAGTTGTGTTGTGCAGAAGTCAGGTTAATACACAGCTGACAGCCCTATTGGACAACTGTTAAAATTCATATTATGGCAAGAACCAATCAGCTAACTAAAGAAAAACGAGTGGCCATCATTACTTTAAGAAATGAAGGTCAGTCAGTCCGGAAAATTGCAAAAACTTTAAATGTGTCCCCAAGTGGAGTCGCAAAAACCATCAAGCGCTACAACGAAACTGGCACACATGAGGACCGACCCAGGAAAGGAAGACCAAGAGTCACCTCTGCTTCTGAGGATAAGTTCATCCGAGTCACCAGCCTCAGAAATGGCAAGTTAACAGCAGCTCAGATCAGAGACCAGATGAATGCCACACAGAGTTCTAGCAGCAGACCCATCTCTAGAACAACTGTTAAGAGGAGACTGCGCCAATCAGGCCTTCATGGTCAAATAGCTGCTAGGAAACCACTGCTAAGGAGAGGCAACAAGCAGAAGAGATTTGTTTGGGCCAAGAAACACAAGGAATGGACATTAGACCAGTGGAAATCTGTGCTTTGGTCTGATGAGTCCAAATTTGAGATCTTTGGTTCCAACCGCCGTGTCTTTGTGAGACGCAGAAAAGGTGAACGGATGGATTCCACATGCCTGGTTCCCACTGTGAAGCATGGAGGAGGAGGTGTGATGGTGTGGGGGTGTTTTGCTGGTGACACTGTTGGGGATTTTATTCAAAATTGAAGGCACACTGAACCAGCATGGCTACCACAGCATCCTGCAGCGACATGCCATCCCATCCGGTTTGCGTTTAGTTGGACGATCATTTATTTTTCAACAGGACAGTGACCCCAAACACACCTCCAGGCTGTGTAAGGGCTATTTGACCAAGAAGGAGAGTGATGGAGTGCTGCGGCAGATGACCTGGCCTCCACAGTCACCGGACCTGAACCCAATCGAGATGGTTTGGGGTGAGCTGGACCGCAGATTGAAGGCAAAGGGGCCAACAAGTGCTAAACACCTCTGGGAACTCCTTCAAGACTGTTGGAAAACCATTTCAGGTGACTACCTCTTGAAGCTCATGGAGAGAATGCCAAGAGTGTGCAAAGCAGTAATCAGAGCAAAGGGTGGCTATTTTGAAGCAACTAGAATATAAAACATGTTTTCAGTTATTTCACCTTTTTTTGTTAAGTACATAACTCCACATGTGTTCATTCATAGTTTTGATGCCTTGAGTGAGAATCTACAATGTAAATAGTCATGAAAATAAAGAAAACACATTGAATGAGAAGGTGTGTCCAAACTTTTGGCCTGTACTGTATGTGTGTGTGTGTATATATATATATATATATATATATACATAAAACAGAAGCAGCCCTGAGGCTAAAAGGACTTGTAAAATTTACATTTTGATATGTGAAATGTGAGTTTTCACATGTTTAATGTCTGAAAACCACATCTTTCTGACTTAATCAGTTGTGAAAATGGGGTTCATGCATGATACATGTGATCTTCATCTTAACATCTTAACATATGATGTCTTACATTTCTATTTATATTTTGTGAAAAATCACGTGCCTACATCATGTGAATTTATCACAAGCTAAATGTCTGAACATCCCATTTGCCTACAGTGTATTTCACATGCATTAGTGTTGCACATGTGGTAAACAGTTTAAATGCATATATTTTCCTATATGATGGCAGACATCACGTGGACATAACATTTACAGAAAATATAAATACACTGTGTGTATTGGGATGGCACTAATCAGTGGTGCTCAGCAAGGTTTCTGGTGACTTATACTTAGCTTAAAGTATTTTTAAAAAGAATTTCCAGCGTTGCTGTAAAATCTCGATAGAACATAGTGTTTCTGTGATATATATGTATTACAGGAAATCTATTATTGTGATGATGATGTCATAATACTGTAATCCACCACCTATGCTCATCCACACCGATACAAAATGCCTTTTTGTCATTGCTGATAAACCACGTAGCAGCATGACTCACAGCTAAGTCCCCCATTGGTGGTCAATGACATCACAGCAGCACCAGGATGTGTCATTTACCCTTGTTCCCTCAGCCATAATTCATGACCGTACATGGATGCCCGATCTAAAATGGCTACTCCCATCTCACTGAAGCGTGCTGTCAGGATGATGAGTGCCGAGGCCTGCAGATAAGGGCTTATAGCTCAGACAGACAATAATATTCTTGTTCAATTTAAAGTTCCCTTGAACCAAAGCCCCTGCCCCCTCCAGCCCTGCTCGCTCTGTCAGCCCTTCCTAAACTGGTGGTTTATCAAAGGAGGATGTGTTACAAGGACCTCATGAGTGACCTTCAGAGTGTCCACTGAAAAAGGTCGGGCTGTGGGGAGGAATGATGCTGAATGTTGCTGTGTTTTGTTGCTCTGGATAACTGAGAGTGTAGAAAGGAGGACAATATCTCTTTGAGTGTGCAGGGAAATTCCTGTCCTTAGACACTGAAACTATAAATATGGATAATTTTACACATAAGGCTGGATTCTTGGAGACTTGTACAAGGTAGAGTTTGTAACATACTTGTAGTACACTGAGAAGGACTGCTGACTGATACTGATACAATTTCTGTCTCTCATAACTTCCTTTATAGGCCACAATCTGTTCTGTCATAATAAATTCATACACCTGCCAAGACCAGTTTGAGATATTGTGCTTTGTTCAAGGATATATAAGCATAGAACAGTGTTACTTTAAGGAATAGTGTGTAAGAATTAAGGAGATTTAGTGGCGTCTAGTGGTCAGGATCGCAGCTTGCAACCAGCTGAAAGTTCTCTGGGCTAGAATTCCTTCAGTGTTCATTGCTCAGGAGGTTTTTATCATGAGCCGAATGATCCACAGAGGTCTCTCCCTCTCCAAAACAAACAGACCAGCTGATTTAAACTGGTAAAAAACAATGAATAAAGCAGTGTCATGTTGCAAATTAGTTTTTCTTCAACGCTGTTTTGCATATCAGAGGTGGATAGTTTGCTCACAACGTGCTCATGTGTGCTCACTTTTTTTCTCTGATAACTTAAAGGGAAATTTCGGTTTATTTCAACCTGTCTCCTATCGTCCTAAAGTTGGTTCAAGTGACTAGTGACATACAGATAATAGTTAGCATGTTAGCTGTTAGCCTAGATACAGCCGTAGCATCAGACCTGTTAAAACGTAAGTGAACGGGCATCCCTGCAAGTGCAAAGTTAGGCCACTAAACAAGCTTTTTTTCCACAAAGACCACCTCATATTGTTAGGATAAATGTCAGAGAACATATAGGAAACGACATGTAAACGTGTTGTCTTACCTTACCGGCGTGCTGCCATGTTTGTTTACAATTTAGCTCTGCTTTCCAAAGCGAGGCCGAAATATCGCGAGAACAAGCAGCAATCTCATAGCGTGCCTGAACAAGCAGCAACAGCGGGAAGGCAGAACCGGACGGTCGCCTGAATGGAGGAGGAGGAGGAGAGAGAGAGGCGCAACGGGTAATGTTAGAGGACGAGAGAGGAGGAATGGCTGCTGCAAGGCTGCGTAGCTCTGGAGATTGGTGGTGCACCTGTGAATGCTGTGCCCCAGTGCCCACCGAAGAGGAATGCCTCTGTTGCAAGGAATGGGACCGGTTGCAGCCTTATTTTCAAGGTCTGGATGTGACCAAGGACGAGACACCTCCACCTGGAGTAACGTTAGTATCCAGCTGGGCTTTATCTAGAGCTGGCGAGATATATTTTGGCTGCGCTTTGGAAAGCAGAGCTAGAGGGATAAAGAAACATGGCAGCACACCGGTAAGGTAAGACAACACCTTTACATGTCGTTTTCTATATGTTCTCTGACATTTATCCTAACGATATGAGGCGGAAAAAAAGCTTGTTTAGTGGACTAACTTTGCACTTGAAGGGATGCCCGTTCACTTACATTTTAACAGGTCTGACGCTACAGCTGTATCTAGGCTAACAGCTAACATGCTAACTATTATCTGTATGTCACTAGTCACTTGAACCAAATTTAGGACGATAGGAGACGGGTTGAAATAAACTGAAATTTCCCTTTACGATCCAGACGTTAAGGAGATTTTAACCAGGAGCTGAATTACCCACAGAGGTCTCTTCCTCTCCAAAACAAACAGATCAGGTGATTTAAATTGGTAAAAACATTAAATAAAGCAGTGTCATGTTATTACAGTGTATATTTTTTTTATATTACTATTATCATTGTTATTCGCTTTCAGATTTTATATTTAATTGTTTATTGTATTTCCCTTTTGCACTTATGCTTCCAATTACTCTATATTTTTATATTCTTCGTTATGCACCAACACACCAAACCAAATTCCTTGTATGTGAAAACCTACTTGGCAATACCAAATAACTTTCAGTAATAATGAATGGCACAGTATTTACCAAATGCTGACATCTGAGAGCATAGTGACATCAATAAAAATGATTGCTTATATAATCACTGAAAACACTGAAAAATAAATAGATAAATGAAACAGGGGCAAATTAATCTTATCTTAAGGGATTCTTATTTAGTATTAAGTTATACAATACAGTTAGTACAAAGTTAGGGTGATTACATTCAAAACATGAAATTAAGAGATAATTAAGTGGTTAAAAACATAATAATTAAAGACAAGGCACAATAAGCACAAAATTTACATTACAGTTAAGGCTCCCCTTCCCCTTGTGTCTTTAAATGACCTTAATTTATGACTCCAAATTCAGGTTTAATTAATGGCTGCATTGATAGATTACAACATAGTAAAACATTCTATTGTCTTATTTCCATATTTTAAGTTCTTTTAAATCCTTTGAACCCCTTAACATTTACCATATAGGTCCAAAGTTAATCCTGAGTCACCTTAATTGGAAAAAGAAGGCTCTGAAGTATGACTTAACAAATGACATTTCTGTTGTTTGGTAAATTTCAAGTGATTTCAGGTGATAAATTCCAGAGTTAGTAGTGTAGTTAATGGCATGTTAAGGAAAGAAAATGGAGGGATTCAGACTTCAAGACTTCAGACTAATGACTTAAATTATAATGAACTGGAATTGTCCTTTTAAACTGCTTGGAATTAGCGCACCCCCTCCTTGCATTGCAGTATGCATGGAGTAATGTTGTTGAGTACTTCAGTCATCTGTTGGTAATGCTAAGAGGATTAGCATGACAGCCACAACTGACTAAATGTGAATGGAATTACTGGAGCGAAAATCTTAAATGGACAACTTGATATTCTGAGAATTTTTCTTTGCATGTTTGACCAAAATAGTAAATACTTTTTAATGAACTTCAGGTACTTTGAGCTACATGGGAAAGAATACTGAACAAGTGTGAGAAAAAGAGAGAGGGGCATAAAGAGAAGGGATGATAAAAGAGCTGGGTAACCATGTCTGGGTAATGGCTACAATATGTTGGCTTCAAAGGCTACAAGTGCAAAACATATTTCTCACAGATGTGTGGAAGCCATTGTTGACAGGAAAGAGCAGCACTGTCTGTGCTTGTCTGGATGATGGGAGTTCTCTACTCTGATGGACTGTTGCCAAGATCAGCTGACATCTTGGGGTGTTGTGATATTAAGGTTGACTCATGCACTGAGTCACATAGTGGGACTGAAAGATACTGCTAACTGTATGATGATGATGATGATGCCCTTGATAGGGCAGACTACCCAGCTACTTCTGTGGAACCTTGGGTAGTAAACTGCATAACTGTCACTGGTTTGATTAACCTCTCAGCTGCCATTAATGCAGAGCTGCCAAGAGATGCCTCTAGAAAAAAGCAGATTATACAGTTCACAAGTTGTACATATGTGAATAAACCCAGAACGTCTGTGTGAGATTGTAATGCCACCAGCAACTACCATAATATAAAGAGCAAGGGGGCGGGAGGGGAGGTGGATTGTGGCCTGTGGGAGCTTGCTCTTGCAAACCATGATGCTTTTTTCTGAACCTAACCATGCAGTTTTGTTGCCTTAACCTAAGGAAGTACACCCAAAAGCAAAGTGTTTGACCTGCACTGTAAGTTTATATTATATTGTTTGCATGTTATGAGCAGAAACTGTACATTTCCTGTGAAAAAGGAAGTGTATTTTGCAAAGGCACAATACATGTAACACACGTACATTGATGAGCTGACCCTGAAGGTCGAAAACTGATGCGAGAGGGTACCTAGTGCGTTTTATTTAGACGTGTAGGTCCATTGACAAAGCGTTGGTATTTGACAAGTTGGGAAGAGAATTTAGAGGGTCTGATGCTGTGGGGATAACTGCCCAACATCCTTAACCAATACTGGTCTAGTAGCTTCACTGTCTAGTTTGTTCTTGTCTTTTTACTCTTTATCTTGAAAAGGGCTGTTGGGCTGAATAAGCAGATATTAAATATGGTTGAGATATGATAGAGCTGGAAAATTTAACACTTTTTTTCATTTTTCCCTGCAGACTTGCCTGTGATTTACTTTACAATCATTTTGGTACATTGTGTCTCCTTTAAAAATAATGTAAGCACATTACCATATACCACTAGAATATGTTATGGCTAGAGTGCACTGGAACCCAATAAAAAAAATAAAACGAAGCACCAACTAACTGAAGATTGGACCACTAATAATTTTCAACCACATACTGGAACATTCCTTGCTCTGTTCCTGAAATAACTATCTGCCGTAAAGATATGGGCTAACAAAATCATAAGCAATGCTACAGTAACCTTAAAGCTTTGGTGTATAGGATTTCAGGGGATACAGTATATTGTCAGAAATTGAACACATTAATAAGTGTGTTTTTTTTTAGTGTATAATCATCTAAAAATAAGAATCATGTTACAGAATGGTTTCATTACTTTAGAGTGGGATGTTCAAAGAGAGGGTCCTCATTTATGGAGATCGCCATGTTGCACTACCATGTTTCTACAGTAGCCCAGAATGGACCAAACAGTGGCTCCAGATAGGGTCATTTGCTTTTTTTTTTTTTCTTCTTCTTTTTTTTTACATCACCCACCACAGTTAGAAGCCCACCTGCAAAGAATGGCATCAGAAAAACATATGTATGTGCTGTTCCCTGTGTTTGTTTGTGGCTTGGCTGTATATTGTCTGGGGTCCAGGCGACATTGGTAATAACACTGTCTTTCAGTCAAATGTTATTCAGTTACACTTATCCACTACAAAATAAAAGAACAAAAGATATAAAAGATTTTGGAAAGACTGTGGCAGAATTGTTACTTGTCAGCTACTAGCTGCAGGCCCATCATGTTTTCCTGCTGCTGGTGATTGCTGGAATGGCTTTAATACTATACCATATGATATTATCAGGTAACTGCAGTGCCAAAGTAAACATAGCCGGAAGATAAAAAATAAGTGCCTAAAGCTGAGAATGTCAAGATATTTGTCTGAGATGTAAAGCTGCTAAAGGGGAAGGTCTGCAGCAAAGTACAGGTTCTGTGGGATCACATGCATGTGCTACATGCCTCTGAATGTGTGAGTCTTTTGTTGTTTTTGGTAATGAGAAAAATTACACACAAAGAAAACCTTACATTTTCAGTCACTCAGAGTAGCCAGAGATTAAACGTAGTTTAATCTACAGTGACATAAAACAGATCCTGTCACAAACTGAAATAGCTCCAGATGTGACAAACAGTAGCTAAGGCGGGATGTCTGGATTTTCTTGTCCATGGAAGGAAACATTTGACACAAAAGAGCCAAAGGACACTGAAGAGCTAAAGGTCGACTCTGCTCAGTCTCAGTCACACAGAGGTTAAGACATTGTGGCCTGGAACAAAGAAAGGTGAAGAGCTCGTCTCTCAGAGTGGGAAGGTCGGAGGTTGCAGCTGGAACAGAAGGTTTCCCTTTTTTTAAATATGGTTTCCTTCCTGCATTCTTCCTGGTTTGCTGGTTACATTATGGTGAAGGAAATGTTGTTCTTTAACAACAGCAGCAGAGGTATACCTAGACAATGCTCATGTGTAATGAATAACACTGGATGGTATGCAAACCTCATGGTTAACAAGACCTAAAGATTAGGACTTTTCTATTCTTGGAGTTTAACTTATCGTTAGGGTTGAAAATGTAATGTTCATCCCAAGGGTTGTGCTAAACTCCAGCCAGTGACCTCCCCCCTAGCAGCCAGAGGAAAGGGTTTGGGGGTCATTAAAATCAAGTGGGACATTCACTTAAATATCATATCAATCTGCAATTTATATCATAATATTATGAGGTATCGTGCAAAGTTGACATTTGAAAAGGATTTAACCTCTGGAGAGCATGCATGTGCTCAGGGAATTTCCACAACTTTACTTTTTTGGTTCAGCCTTACTGCTCTTATTAGCCTAATGTCCAGCAGCTGGCAAGCACTGATAAACCCACTGTACACCAACCCAGCACAAAACACAGACTGATACATTTATTGACTATCTGGTAAACATAGTGGAGCATTTTGAAACTAAAGAGTAAGGTTGTGCTCGTATCAGAATTCACAAATGAATATTTTAAGTTGCCCCCAAGCCAACATCTATTATAAGACATTTAGTAATTACTCAATCCCTCCCTTCTTGAGCAGAAGCCTCACTGCAGTGATAAACATCCGACACTGCCATCAAACTTATTCAATAATGTTAGCTTTGTGATGTTAACAGTTAGCCTTGTCACTGTGTGGATGTCTCAGGCACAGAGCTCCTGTCCTGCAGAAGTAGTCATGATAACCACAGAAAAAGACAGAGGGGAAAAGAGGGGCTGAACTAATCAATAACCTGTGTGCAGCTCTACAATGAAATGAGATTTTACTATTCAAAAATAGTCAAAATTGTGGTTAAGTTGCAGTGTTTGCACAAAATTGCTAGGTCGTGCAGAATTCACAGGCATTTGGGGAATTTCATTTAATTCATCTCAAAATCCTGAAGCGACTGGTTACTCTTCTGCCCAGTTACACTACAGTTCAGTGCACCTACAGAGCAGCTGCTCACTACTATAAGAGTCTATATGAGTCCCAAATTTCAGTGCCTTTGTTAATCATCTTTGATGTGAAAATATGATATTCCCATGCAGTCAGAGAAACTTAAAGTGTGACTCCTGGTCATAGTTCAGAAATAAAATTCTAAAACATCAAAGAGTGTCTCTCCTGTGTGTCAGTCAAAGACACACAGGAGAGAACCAGCAGTTCAAAAGTTCTTCACTCAACTTTGGATTTACGACCAGGGCTGAGAGTGTTGGACCATCAAACAGAACTGAGTCACAGTGCTTGGGGTTGCATTGCTCTGAGTCATGCTGCCTGCCATATCCATCACCCTTCTCTCTTTCCACCACAGTTAATTTTGTACTTAGGTAATGTTGTTGCAGGACTTGTTTTGTAAAGGTTTATAGCCCGACAAGCTGCTGTTGTGTTGAATCTGCGCAAATAAAGTGCAATGACTCGGGGGCTTCTTGATTGATGATTCAAACCATCAGTGTCCAAGGGGCCCCCTACTAAAGAGCCAGGAATTGGTAGAGACCAAACCAGAGCAAAATGGAGGGTGGACATTTTCAGAGGTGAGACTAAATCATTATTTTGCAAGTCACAAGTAAAACTCAAGTCTTTGCACTCAAGTCCCAAGTTGCCTTAAGGTTTAAATTTCATGTCCCAAACAAGTCATAATGAGCTCTTTATCTAATGTTATGCTAATTTAACAATGGAGTGATAACATTAACTAAGCATTAGCTAGTTAACAATGATATTATGGGCCTTGACTTACTGTTCTTTGTGAAACATAAAATGTTAGACAAAGTTGGAGGTTGTTGCAGTTGTTGTTGTTATGTTTTTTATACCCACACATTTTACATAATGCAATTTGTTTTTGTTCACCACTGCTTAGTTTTTGTACATGAATAAAATTATTTTCAGTCTACTTTTTCCCCCAACTGGTGCTCAGTAACATAAAGTAAGTGGATCTGGAAAATGAAGTGTATACTTGTTGGAAATAAATAGCATCAATGTTAGCTGATTTAGGAAAGGTGTCAAGTATTTTCATGTCAAAAGGCTCAACCCAAGTGAAGTCACAAGTCATTGATGTTAAAGTCTAAGTGGAGTTGCATTTATTTTTGATTTTGTCGAGTGTAAAGTCATCAAATTTGTGACTTAAGTCTGACTCGAGTCTATGTGACTAGAGTCCACACCTCTATTTCACTTGCATTAATCAAGTGTTCATAAACATGACTTAAAATGAATGGTAATATTGGTCTGTGTGTGCTGTATGTCTAAAGAAGCATTTGGTTCGACACAACAAATTCAGCACAACAATTTACAGGATGATGATTTATCAAAGTCATTCTTTTGCGTAAATGTTTACCTGATGACAATGTTATCTGGCTACAGCATGCACTGGTTTTGATCTCTTTAAAGATATGACAGTTAATGGTGCGTTCCATTCACCTTGGAAGTCGGAGGTTGGAACTCGGAATAATATCACACCTGCGTTGATCACGTTCCAGTACAAGTCGGAAAACCAAAATGGTGTTAGCCATACCAGTTCAAGCCAGGTTAGTCTTTGTTAGCAATGCCAGTTGTTAACAATGCATTATGCTGTATTTTGTGCATACAAACACTGTGGCAACATGTCCACACAGATAGAAGTTTGACAGGACTGTGTGTACGTCTGTTTTAATCAGGTACACGTATGACAGAAGTGCTAATAAACTGGATATTACTACAGCTGTCACTTCCATTGAAGCATGAAGCAGACATATTGCAACTGTCAAAGTGCAAAACAGTTCATCTGAGACTGCATTTTATGTGACGTGCTGACATACTGTGGTAACAATGATGTGTCATTTCCGGTGTTTCTATGATAGCGTCTCTGTGCTGCTCTAGTGAACTCCTACCAGCTTACTTTCTGTTTTTCCCCACTTCAGTTACTTAACATCTACTTCATGTCTTAACCCACACTAGTTCTGTTTAAGCACTTATAGCTCTCCTCTTTCTAACGACTTTCTTGCTAATCCTAGCTGTTGTTTGCACGTTACTAGCCTTGATAGCTACATTAGCTTAACAGTTAGCGATGGCTTCTCCTTCTGCTATTTCTTGCTCGGTGTGCCAGATGTTCAGTTATGCCTCTGCCTCCTTTAGCAACAGGGGTAATTGTAACAAGTGTAGTCTATTTGCTGAGTTGGAGGTGAGGCTTAGTGAATTGGAAGCTCTGCACCATGGAAAACCATTCAGTAGCTGCGGTAGTTAGCCAGCCCCCTGTAGCCGGTGCGGAGCCACATAGCATAGCCTAACCCTGTGCAGCCGGAAGGCTGGGTAAATGTCCGGGAGAAGTGTAGCTCCAAGCTGAAGCCCACGGTTCACCACTGGCCTGTTGATGTTTCCAACCGCTTTTCCCCACTCAGCAACACACCCACTGAGGAGAAAACTCTGGTTATTGGCAGCTTTTGAGAAACGTGACGTTAGCAACACCAGCGGCCATAGTCAAATGTATCCCTGGGGCCAGAGTAGGTGACATTGAGTCACATTGTAGATTGTAGGCTAAATGTAGATTTAATAAGATTGTTATTCACGTTGGCAGCAATGACACCCAGTTACACCAACTGGAGGTCACTAAAATTAATGTTGCCTCAGTATGTGAATGCAAAAAAACTATGTCGGAGTCCGTAGTTTTCTCTGGACCCCTCCCAAATTTGACCACTGATGAGATGTTTAGCCACCTGTCATTTAATTGCTGGCTGTCCACGTGGTGTCCAGCAAACAAGGTGGGTTTCGTTAATCATTGGCAGACGTTCTGGGGAAAACCTGGTCTGATTAGGAGAGACCGCATTCATCCCACTTTGGATCTAGCTGCTCTCATCTCTAGGAACCTGGCCATGTTTATTAGTAATTCAAAACCCTGACAACCCAGAGTTGAGACCAGGACTCAGAGTCACAGTCCTACATGCTTCTCTGAGCTTCTAGTGCAGTTACCCACCCATAGTTTTATACAAACGGTGTCTGTCCCCCGACCAACTAAATTATCTAAATCTAAAATTAAACAAAGAGGAGTTGTGCATAACAACCTCATAAAAAGTAAAACCTCTTCTGTGACAGAAAGACAAAACAGGAGAATTAAATGCAGATTGTTAAATATCAGGTCTCTATCATCGAAAGCAGTGTTAGTAAACGAATTAATATCAGATAATCATATTGATTTACTCAGCCTCACTAAAACCTGGCCATGTCAAGACGAATATGTCAGTCTAAATGAATCCACTCCTCCCAGTCATAATAATTCCCACATTCCTCAAGGCAGCGGCCGAGGAGGGAGAGTTGCAGCCATTTTTAACTCTAGTCTATTAATCAGCCCTAAACCTAAACTAGATTATAATTCATTTGGAAGCCTTGTTCTTAGTCTTTTACATCCGACCTGGAAAACCTCGCAGCCACTTTTATTTGTTATAGTGTACCGTGCTCCTGGCCCATATTCTGAATTTGTATCTGAATTCACAGAGTTTTTATCCAGTTTAGTTCTTAAATCAGATAAAGTTATTATTGTAGGTGATGTTAACATTCATGCTGACGTTGATAATGACTCCCTGGCTACCGCCTTTATCTCAATATTAGACTCCATTGGCTTCAGTCAGGGTGTACATAAACCCACTCACTGTTTTAACCATACCCTCAATCTAGTTCTGATGTATGGAATTGAAATTGATAACCTAACAGTCTTTCCACAGAAACCTTCGCTATCAGATTATTATTTAATAACTTTTGATTTCTTTTTACTTGATTACATGCCACTCAGCAAGGGTTACTATACTAGATGTTTATCAGATAGTGCTGTCGCAAAATTTCAGGAAATGATTCCTTTGTCTTTAAATTTAATACCATGTCCTTCAGTAACAGAGGTTTCCCGTACAGACTTTAAACTCTCCCGAATTGATCACCTTATCGATAGCACCGCAGGCTCGCTGCGAACAACATTCGACTCTGTAGCACCTCTTAAAAAGAAGTTAAAAAAAGCAAAGAAAGTTCGCTCCTTGGTATAACTCTCAAACTGGTAAGTTAAAGCAAATATCATGAAAATTTGAAAGGAATTGGCGATTAACCAAACTGGAAGAATCTCGTTTAGTCTGGGCAGACAGTCTCAAAACGTATATGCCAGAGCAAACTATTACTCAGCATTAATAGAAGAAAACAAGAACAACCCCAGGTTTCTTTTCAGCACTGTAGCCAGGCTGACTGAGAGTCACAGTTCTATTGAGCCTTGTATTCCTTTAGCCCTTAGCAGTAATGATTTTATGAGCTTTTTTAATGACAAAATTATAACTATTAGAGGCAAAATTCATGACCTCCTGTCCTCAGATAGTACCTATCTAACCTCAAACACAGCTGTAAGACCTAACATTTATCTAGATAGCTTCTCCTCGATTTCTCTTTAACAATTGACAGCAGTGATTTCTTCATCTAAATCATCAACGTGTCTCTTAGACCTCATCCCAACTAGGCTACTTAAGGAAGTCTTACCTTTAGTTAACACTCACTTATTAGACATGATCAATTTTTTAAGGCTTTATTAACAGGCTATGTACCACGGTCCTTTAAGGCAGCTGTAATTAAACCTCTCCTAAAAAAGCCCACCCTGGATTCAGAGGTGTTAGCCAACTATAGACCCATGTTATCTTCCCTTTCTTTCAAAGATCCTTAAGAAAGTAGTCGCAGACCAGCTGTGTGATTTTCTCCATGATAGTAATTTATTTGAGGAATTTCAGTCAGGATTTAGAGTGCATCATAGCACTGAGACAGCACTAGTTAAAATTACAAATGATCTGATTGCTTCAGACGAAGGACTCGTCTCTGTACTTGTTTTATTAGATCTTAGTGCGGTGTTTGACACAATTGACCATCAAATTCTGCTACAGAGTCTACAGGGTCTTAGAAGGTTCATATGTCACAAGCATGTCAGAGATATATTTGGGCACTGAGCCACAGAGTGATTTATACACAAGCAGCAAGACTTTGAAATCAATTCTCTGAGTGACAGGTTGCCAGTGTAAGGATTTTAGAACTGGAGTAATGTGGTTGTATTATTTATTTTGAAAGGCCAAACAGACCACTGCAGTAATCTAATCTACTGGAAATAAAGGTGCAGTTGAGCCTTTCAAGGTCTTGCTTTGACATTATTCCTCTGACTCTAGCAATGTTTTTTTTACATGGTAGTAGGCTGGTGACGTTACGGATTTGATGTGGCTGTGGAAACTTAAATCTGAGTCCAGGATAACACCAAGGTTTCTTGCTTGACTGTTAGTGATAAGAGAAGGATTCAAGGTGAGAGCTGACACTGTTTCTATCCATGGTTCAGAGAAAAATTCTGTTCTCTGTTAAGTTGGAGAAAATTTTGATGCATCCAAACATTGATTTGCTCGATACAGTGACACAGGCGTGCCACTTGCATAACTTTGGTACGCTACTTTATTATATTGTGTGATTCTGCCTAATAAAAGCATATAGAAATTAAACAAAAGGGGTCCCAGAATGGATCCCTGAGGGACCCCGCATGTCACGGCCATCTGCTCTGACTTATAGGTACCAACTGAAACAAAGTACTTCCTGTCATGAAGATATGACTTGAACCATTTAAGGACAGTTCCAGAGAGTCTGACCCAGTTTTCTAGTCTTGTAACAAAATTGTATAGTCCATGGTATCAAAAGCAGCACTTAAATCCAACAGCCTTGAGACTGCCTGAGTCCGTGTTCAGGCAAATGTCATTTATTATTTTTGTGAATGTAGTCTCAGGGCTGTGATGGGGCAGAAAACTTGACTGAAGGTTATCAAAGCAATTTTTCAGCTTCCAAAAGTTGCTAAGTTGCTGGTAGACAGCTTTTTCAATAACTTTACTTTAAAATGGTAGGTTTGAAATAGGCCGATAGTTGTTCAGTACAGTGGCATTAAGACTGCTGTTCTTTAGGAGAGGTTTGATGACCGCAGTTTTCAAAGCATTTGGAAAAGTGCCAGATTGGAGGGAGACATTACCTATAATATATGAGTAAGAAATAACATATAGAGGTTTAGAATATTAAAGGGGGATTTTCTCACCATCAACAGCTATTTTAATCTCAAGTGCTACATTCTGATGGGGGGTTGGGCTTTGTGGTGTTACCCAGAGGACCCCCCCCCCCCCCAGACCCCAACCTTTGTTGTTATGCCGTCAAAGCTGCATTCCCTCTGCTTCCTTTTCCTGTTTCTGATACGTGGGCGGTGGTGGTGGTGGAGGGGGTTGGCCGCCATATCCTTTGGAAAGCGTTTGTCTTTGGTATTGTTAGCTGGACTGAGGCCAGCTGACCAGCGCCACTCACAACACAGCTGAACAATAGAATTGATCCACTGAGCCACAGAGAACTTTGATTTCACAGTCTGCCCTAATTTTCTCATTGCACAGATTTTCTAAGCAGATCAAGTGAGCCTGGGTCAAGTGAGCTGGTTGCCAACTTGATGATGATGAAAAGTAGCTGACTGGCTACAGATTGAGCTTGTTGAAGGAAGCAGGGTTGAAATAGGTTTCTGTTTTTCACTACACTGGGTGTCTGAATAGGCGAACATTCTCACACACACGTAGAAGGCCTGCATAAGCCACTCAGACAGTCCAGACAGCATGGAAGATATGAGACACATATACGTGTCAGCATGGAGACATCTTACGACTCACACATTTTGTTTTCTCACTCAATAAATACCATTGAAACAAGCAACTTTTAGTAACACAATCATTAGCCCCTTTTCCACCAACTTTTCCAGGAACTTTTATATCCAGGAATTTATTTACCTGGGTAAACGAATTCCAGGTAATCTGTGTAGTTTGCGTTTCCACCGCACCTCAAAGTTCCGGAAAATTTATTAAAATCAGGCTGATGACATAGGTGATTCGGTGTGTGCCCTATAACTAGCTCTGCCAGCTTATTGGCTGGTAACATGGTAACATAGAGAGAGGAGGGACTGTTTGTCTCAGCCAGCAGCTAAGTTTTAAAGTATTTTAAGATGCATGTCAAACTAAGTTAGGCTACACACTGACAGCTGTCATTTGAGCTTATTAGTAACAATTCGCTATCAGCCAAACTAGCATGCTGTCCTTGTGTAAGACATAATTTTAGTGACAGTAGATGAGAGACTGGACGGAGCATATTGAATATCAATGTCTACATGTTGCTTGCAGAACACATGTATTGGCTTCTTTCTCGCCAAGGGTTAATGTCACTTACAGTAACGAATGTAGCTGCTGTCAACTCAAGTCATTTTCGAGTTATCTTCACTTCGTTTTCACTGTCGTCACTCGGCTGTTCACCGGTTACCGTGTCGTGTAGGCGTCTGTGGATATGTTTGTGGAGGAGTTCAGCACCATCACAAAAGAGCTGATACCGTTAGCGCCTATCAGTTAGCCTACTATGGTCTTTGATGATTTAGCCCCCGGGCTAATTTAGTACCGGGTTTCGGTACCCATCCTTAATCAAAACACAAACGAAGTGAAGCTTGTAGAAATTAAATAAAGTTTGCAGCCACACTGGCACAGAAGTGTGGAATGCTGCAAGTGTGTAATCCATCAATCCGCATTCTTCAGCAAACAGCCCCGCCCCTCAAGAATTCCGGGTAATCTGAAAAATCCTACCTCCCTACTACGTACTTTTTTCAGGGAAAGTTTGGGGTTGAGGGAAAGTCTTTTCCCCGGGTAATTTTGGTGGAAACGCACCAAGGTTTTTCAAAATACCGGGTAAATGACAAAAGTTCTTGCGGTGGAAAAGGGGCTATTATGTCTTTTATTGGAAAGCACTGTTGAAGTAATTTACCCTACTAATGATGAGATGATTTTAATGGATATGAGTAAACTGAAAAACTATTTAAAATGCACAAAATCATATAAAAAACATTTCTTAATTCACACATTAAAAAGGCCTCTATTTTTCAACTGAGGTGATGGCTATCAAAATATTTGGTAAATGTTAAAGGGTTTGTGTCTAAGTGACGAATGGGAACAACAACTTTTGAAACTGGTCCAGTATTGAGAAAGAGGGCAGCAGTCTGAACAAGTGAAACAGGCTGCAGTGTAACAACTAGCACCCTCAATGTACGGCCACTAAAAGTGCTTATTTTTGCCACGGACAGGCTCAGATTATTATTGTAAGTGTCTGACAACATTATGGAAAGGATCCTTACGCAGCCAGAAATTGCTATCGCCAAACCCACCAGATGTCACTTAAATTAACAGTAATTTAAGTGTGTGTAAAGCCAGCATATTTTCACATCTAACTGGATGAATAAGGTTTTATTTACCAAACTAGAGTTGGTGATTGTTAGAACAGTGGAAAGACAAACCAAGATGGTTTTGGTGAGTTTTATTTTGTTTTTGTGGATTATGAATGAAGTGTGTTTTATGATGATAAAATTACTGTTTATTTCAAAGGAGTCTAGTGGGTTTGGCGATGGAGATTTCTAGGCAGTTTCTAGTTGAAAATGATCTCACTCTTTAACAAGAAAGGTCTGTCTCTGTAGGGTTCCTTTCCATAATTTCATGAGACACTTAGAATAACAATCTCAGCCTGTCAGTGTCAGTAACAAACACCTATGGTGGATGTACATTGACAATACTCGGTTGCCCCAGGGGGTTACATGCAGCCTGTTTCGCTGCTGCCGGCTGCAGCAGCCCCACTCAATACCAGACCAATTTCAAAAAGTGTTGATGCCATTAGTCACTTGGAAACAAAAACATGAGAACGTGGGGTCCACGTTGAAAAATACCAGAATTAGTTGGTTACCCTTTAAGGAATGTAAAAGTAAAGATTGTGTTTTTACATATTTGAACAAACAACTTATACAGTCTTTTCAGTCTTGTTACAGAATGTTAAACCTTTCCACTTCTTGTTTATACTGTGTGTCAGACTGGCTGATTGTTTAATTTTCTCTTGAAAATACAGTACTGTCAACAACAATTTGATATTCTGTTAACCATTTCACTGGGGAAAAGCTGACAAAAGAACAAAAAACTTAATATGAACATCATAGTCATAATCACACAATAACCATCAGTTGGTGAGTATTTTTCCTTTAAAGACACGTCTTTCAGATAAACTGTTGATGCTCAGGGAGAAACTCAATAGTACAGCTCTAAGAATAGGAATTCCTACAATTTTATGTTGTAGCGATGTGTACTCTCTCTCTCTCTTGCGCTGTGTGATTAACAAGGCACAGACCTTCTCTTTTTGGCTCCAACTGGCCATTTAATCAAGGGGACAGCACACTGCAACAATGGAATCCGATTAGATCTTACAGCAACCCTCGTTGTAATAAGCTCCATAAATTGCGCAAAGACAGCACACTGCAGACTGCCCGAGATAAGCGGCAAATAAATCAATAATAAAAGTCAATTGACTTACATGTGATGAACAAAATAAAATAACATATGTACCTGGTAACAACAGAATCACATAGGATAGCAAAGCAACCCTCGAGGTAATAAGCTCCATAAATTTCTAAAACATAGAAAAAAAGAAAACATTCAGCTAACAGTCAGTAAGCAGGTCATACCAGAGATATCTTCTGAGACTACATCCAAAATAGCAAAGTCACATCGTGGTGAGCCCAACAAATGACATCACAGCAAAACAATGTCTTTACCAAAACACTTGATATTGAGTAAAGAAGCCTTTTTTAGCACTGTGACATATAGAAAAAAAGGAAACGTTATGATGACGTAATTTCATTAGCTGGATGCAAAACAATGTCACCATAGGGCTGTAGGCTACATGGGAGTCTTAAATGTTGTCTTGTTGTGTTTCATTTTATTTTAATTAATAATTTATTGCATACCAGCTGCCACTGCTTGTCAACAAAACTGTAGTTAAATATGATAAGATGAAATGACTGGACGGAGGTCATCAAAAATGTTGTGCAGCACACTCTTCATATCAGTTTAGAAAAAAAGTATTTTGTTGTGGGGATGAATAACATTATGTGTATTAAGGGTCATCATGTCCACCTAATCAGAAATTGGGAAATTAAGAGGAATATTTAATTTTTCCGTAACACTAGCGCAATAGCTAACTTTAGCAAATCAAACTGGAAGAAACTGCTCAAGTGTCGTCCTCCTTTGTAAGACTGACAGTAATTGACCACAAAGCCAGCCATCCCGCCTTCAACAATCTTTTCAAATCATCCATCCACTGAGTGAGAGCAAACAGGTTGGCCAGTCTGTCCCATTGGTCAGTGTTAACTTTTTCAAGTAACACTTGCGGTCTCACAGAGTGAGTGACCTGACATGGAGCATTCGTAACTTCAGTCTGACGCTCTACACTAAAATGAGAGCCCTGTGGTTTAACAAATGGAGCGTTATATTTCTCCATGAATTAATGACCAGTTAAGCTAATCACACATTCACTCTGCACGGCACTCTGCAGCAGTGCAGTGCCTACAGTGCAGTGGCTACAGTGTGCTCTGCCATCCGGAGAGTGTGGTGCACTCGATAATGATAAGCTGGGTGCCCTGCTCAAGTTTGCAGGACATAACCTGAGGGGCACACCCAGATGCCCAGCAGAGGGCATTCATTGACAACTAAACAACAGTCCCAGTGGAAAACTGATATTAGATTAAAATGAACAGTATTGTATAAATAATTTAATTACAATCTCGTAAGTACTGATAATGACAACCATTTTAAGTAATGGCAAATGAGATCATTAAGACTGCTATAGTTGCAGCATTTTAGGATATTGTGAATAATTCCTGCTGCTGGAGCCAGTCACTGGAGACCCAAACATGGTTTAATTCACCGCTGAAAATCGTTCCCAACAAATACTCTGTTTCCTCCTGTTTGAGTTACGTTTGTTAAAAACTACAGTTCCCATCGGTTTTAGCAAAATGAAAAAGGAGCCTTTTGGTAAAAATGAAACTACATTTTTATAAATTGTTTTAAGTAAATCTTCAGTAGGATCCAATGGGTCCCGCCTGGCCTGCCTAGCCCGCTGTCCATGGGCTTTGGGGGCTTCGCGGCACCAGGGTCTAGTTGGCACCACCTTCTAGCCCCTCTCATCCTTCCCTCCAGCCTTCGGGCCGGGCCTACACTGGCCTGGCCTCCTAAACCACACTTAGTTCACTTACCACACATTTCACAGTTTTTAACGCACCACGTATATTCACTCTTCGAGGTACAGACCACTGATGGATTGGGGGGCTTCACGATGGGGCAGGCTATGGGACAGTGGTGTCCTGTAGCCCTCCATGCTGCCCCCCAACCCATCCTTATCTGTCCTCCAAGTCTGCGTTGGGTGGTGGGTGGGTGGGCCTTCCTGCCCCGCCCATCTGGGGTGTGTCTCTGGCTTTCTGGGGATGCTGGCCATTGCCGCTCCGGTTCCTTGGGCCTGCGTGGTGTCCCGCGGCCTCTGCGGCTCCCTGGGCGTGGGCTCTGGGTGCTCCTGCAGCCTTGGGGTGCCATACCGCCCGCCTTCCCCCGCTGGGCTGGGACATTGGCCCTGGACCCTGGTGATGGTTCTCATAAACACATTGGGAGGGTTCAAATACACGCATGCATGTTTGATACTTCAGCTCCGTGACGTATTGCAAAGAACCGATGGGATCACTCAAAAGGGACTCAGTTGCTTCTCAAACCTACCACACTGCTCTGGCAACTCTTCTCCATAATCGGGCTTTCCTCCATCACCAGGACTCTCACATTTCTGGTGTTCAGTATAGACTTCTTTTTTTTTCCCCTTTTTTTTTCTTTATTATACATTTATTTGTTTATTTTCGGTAATCTATATGGAGCACAACAACCTCAAGGCCACAATACATCAGCTACACTGCCTGTTTCTCCTCTGTTTTTTTTTTCTTCTTCTTCTTTTCCGCATGCACTGTCGCTATATAATTCAGTACTTAAGCACCTGTCCCTCAATCCCCCCTGCTTGTCCCTTACTCTCCCCTTGACACACTATGGTGTATCACGGCCTCTCTGGCTCATATTAGGAAGTTTTTCCAATAAAGAGGGGGGAAGAAAAAAAAAAAGAAGGAAAAAAAAAAAGTAGGATCCAATGGGTCTTTAATTGTATACAGTATCCCCAGAAATGGAATACCTAATAAACTAATTTATTTTAAGTGTGCATGTAAACACAGTAAGTGGTCTAAAAGCAATGTGCAGGAAGCAGTAAAATGTCCCTCCAGTGAGCACACATTTGCCTCTCTATGATATAATAAACCCTACCACTTTCAAAGATTTAGGGTCCTGGGCATTAGACAACTACAAATGCTTCATCTCAGGCACTCTGTG
Organism: Epinephelus lanceolatus; assembly: GCF_041903045.1. NCBI lineage: Eukaryota > Metazoa > Chordata > Actinopteri > Perciformes > Serranidae > Epinephelus > Epinephelus lanceolatus. The sequence continues at coordinate 43,053,425 of NC_135739.1, forward strand.
TTGTCAGTGTTGCTCCAGGCCAGCCTATAAGCACCAACAGGTTTTTTGGTTGAGGATATCATAAACGCAACTTGTTACTGTAACTGTGGCTGAACAGGCAGCAGAAAACAACAGCTGTTCCTTTCAGCTGTGGGATGGGTGGGAACATTCTGCTAATCTATTATTGAAGTGAAGGTACCATAGGAAACGTCACAGACTGATGGCAGACAACTTCAGTGAGTCATTACTCACAAATGTGCTCATCGTGAGGATCCCCACAGGACTGTGACTTTTAGTGTTTGGCAAGGTTCATTATTTGTGATGTCTGTAGTGTTTTGCTGGTTCCAACAGAGGAGGGTCATTCACAGTGAGGTAGCCAAGTAATGATATCATCCATGATGTAATGAAGCCTCCTCCCTGCAGCTGATTATTACAGACACAGTCAGGACAGTTGTTGATACATAAAGAGAGCACTTTTTTTAAACAATCATCCTGATCTAATAAATCCTTTTATTTACATTCTGAACTTCATACAGTATGATTGTGTGATGCTTCTTGTTTTGTTTATGTCATTCCCCCCTTTCTTGACATCATCTGTGGTCAAGTTACATTTATATACAACTCATCTGAAACAGCAAATACATTTTTGGGGGGAATGTAATGCTAAGCAAAGAAATGTTGCTAATTAATGTATCTGGCAGGTTGCAAAAATGTTGATCATATCAGCAAAATCTTCACTGATAGTGTATTTATTTAATTTGTTTTCAACCAGAGCAGGCAATCATGAAATACACTCTACACTTGTCATGCCTAGAGCTTTTTTAAAAAAAATCTATCATTATCTTTTTTATCGACATTTAACTGAAATCACGATCATTCCCTAACCTTAACTGAAGTGCTTCCTCCCTGTGAATCCAGCGTGGTACATAAATGTAGTGTTTCATTGACTCAAAGATAAGTTGTCTCATGAGCCAGGCATCAGTTATGTTTGTGCCACAATGTAAATATGAAAACAATAGTGACATACAAACCTAATTTCTAGGAGACAGTTGGACTTGGTTAATTTGTACTATATAATAACAAAGATTATGGAATGCTGAGTGGTATCATTCTCATCCTGCTCCCCTTCCCTGCCCTTCAGTGTCTTGCGCTCTCTTTCTACAGGATTTCAAAAGCACCTCAGAATGTGACTTGGATAAAAGAGTACTGAATTTTGTGCCTCCTAAAGGATACCTCTTGTTTATTATTACTTATTTATTTTCTTAGTCTTTGTAGTAAGTAACCTGTGAAAAGTTTGTTTTGCTGCAGGTCTTAGGACTGTACGTCAGTATGTCTAACAGCAGAGTGGATCACATCAAACTTGTTATCAGCTCTTATCAGATGGTGTGTCCTAATTATCTGTGAAGTGCACAAACAGTGACATGTGTTGCTGCTCTTTTCTCTCTTATACGGTGGCTCAGCAGTGATGCATTCACTAGCCTTGCTTCTTACCAGGCTAGACTAAGTGCGTCATCTTGCGCTCCGTACTCATCACAACAGTGTTAATTTTTACAGCTATATTAGATTTAGTCTTAGTCTTGAGACAAAATGCTTATTAGTTTTAGTCACATTTTAGTGATTTTATCCTTCATAGTTTTAGTCTAGTTTTAATTGATGAAAATTCATGACATTTTAGTCAACTTTTACTCATTATATTTTCTATATGTTTTTTTTCATCTTTAAACTAATCCAGTCTAAATTTCATTTAGACAAAAATTTTTTCTACCACTACAAATATTTTTTACAAACTTACGAACTGTTATTTCTCCAGCAGTTTTTGACAGGTTTAAGGGGTGATTTATGAACACACACACACTTACTGATCATCATTTGAAAAGCTCATCATCTCTTTGTTTATACTCTTAAAAACACTGAGACCACAAATAACTATTCTGAGACATCTAGGATTTGTACCCAGGTTCATTGTAAACTTTGCAGAAACATAATTAAAGCCTGAATTCTCTCCTTATCTGCAACATGTTAGTCTGGAGGTTTAAATTCGTGTCTCACAGTCAGGCCAAGAAAACTCTGCTAAGTTAAGACTGTAAACTTGCAACACGCTCGCACCAACGACTGACACTGCTCCAGAGTGTTTTTGCTAGCGAAACAATACCTGGTGCAGACTATTTATTGGGGTTTACCAGCCTGTCGCTCATGCGGCATTTCAAGATAATTGCATGCACGGCTGTTTCAATGTCCGATAGTTCACCACTAACATTTTCGTTACATAGATTTCATCTTAGTTTTTATTACTAAGATCTATTTTTAGTTCGTCATCATCTCGTTTTCGCAATGGAAAAAAGATTGTCGATGAAAAAATTCGGTCATAGTTTTGGTCAACAAATTAATACTGCAGCTTGTAAACATAAATTACTAAGCTTTTCCCAAAATATTTCCCAGGCGACAAGACGATTATTATTTTTTTTAAGTGAATTAAACATCAGGCTTGTATAAATATCCATGATAATAATTCCTTCTCTGTCTTCCACATGTAGACTGTTAGACAACACTATTTGACTTGTGCTTGCTGTCAAGGTAGCCTACAGTTATGAGATGTAACATGAGAAACAAGAAACCCATAAACACACTAACTGAACAACAGCCAGGCTTATATTTAATGGACAGCTAAAATCACATTTTTGACTTTGGCTCCATAATTATTGTTTGCTATGTATACTCATGCATGGCTAAATATAGAACCTTACAACTGCCTTTAAATAGACTGCAGTAAGTGGATTAAGTGGACACAGTGATTGTGGGAAAAATCAGATGCAGAACATCTGATTACGCTTGTTTGTGTGCTTGTGTGTGAATATTTGTCCTGCATCCTTTAAGTTTTGGCCACACACTTACATGCACATGTACTTAAACAACAAAGCCCTGTCAACCGGTGATTTATTGAAGGAAGAGTTCTATTTTCAATAAGCAGTTCCTCTGACGCAAACAACAAAGCCTAGATGGTGACAGCGGTGGTGTATGGGAGGGATACAGACATTAACCCCAAGGAAAAAAGCTGGGACTCTGAGACCACAAGTGGATACACCTCCTCGTAAACATGTTAGGAAATGTCTAGAACAGAGATCTGGAAGTAGAAGTAGAGTGTGTGGTTACCCAGAGCAAGAGAAAGCTCTATGATTTAGCTCCAGATGTCTTTGGCTGACATTAACTGATTAGTGCATGACACGCAAATGAAAATATCTGATCATTCAAACCACCTGTGAATGTGGTCAGACACATATAAAAACAAAGTGATTCAAACAGCTAAAACAAATGCGTTGAAGAAATTTATGTTTTTATGAATCTAAATACAGATATAAAATATTTGTGTGCTTAATACTACGTAGATCAGTCTGGCAAGAACTCATCCACAATTTTTCTGCAAATTGGTGGAATTAGATGAATGTCTGCCAGTATGACCAATCAACACAGTTTTCCATATTAAACATGTTCCAATACAGAACCCCTCTAGAAGCTTGCAGAATTTTCAAATTGTTTCCATTTTTAGTCTGACATTATACAATGGGAGCTACAATGACAACAATATCTATCTAAGTTACTAATTATGCTATTGTTGTCAATAATAATAATAAGTACGTACCCACCCATTTTTTCAGTGGTCACTCTGAGACCCCAGCTGCGATGTAAGTGGTTTGTTTGCATGATGTGACAGAGTTCCATAATTAATGCATCCAGTGTGGACAGAGAGTGTGTGATGTAAAGCAATGCGGCGTCATAGTCTGATGCTTGCATCCAGTTAGGGCACAGTGTAAGGTGAAAAAAACTTTGTTTCCAAAGCCCCATATGAATAATTCATTCAAGCAAGGCCCCTCAATTGCCCACTTTTAAGGTTAGTAAAAAACAAATACTTTTGGGACCGCTGCGGAAAACAGCAGATAAATTTCATTTAATATCCAGGAATTTACAAAATAGACACTTCTACTGACTATCCCTTACAATTTAGCACACTGACCAACACAGCACAGCCATATACTGTACTAGGTTTTGCTCCTTACTTTTATTTTTTCCTACTTAGTTATGTTGCTATGTAGTTATGTAGCTGTAATGTGTACTGTGCTCTAAGCACTGGCATCATGTTGAGTGCACAGCAGTACTGTCTGAATGCATCCAGTGTAGACGCCATCTGCTGTTGTGCTGTTTCATTACATGACCAGAGCTGACAAAGTATAAGGGGACTCGAGAAAATGATGCTGGTTCTCCACATACTCTCCAATGACTGTAAAAAAAATAGAAGAGCCTTCAAACTCCTTCAGAGGGAGACAGAAGGGGGGGGGCTGGGAGTAAACAGGGAAGGATGAAGAGGGGAAGGGAAGTCGTGCTGCCTGGTGAGAGTATTGTTGTGGATATTTCTGTAAACGGTGGTAAGAACTGAGCCGCTCAGCCGATCACAAGGCTGCTGGGAGAGGCTCAGACCCTGCTCTCACGAAAATATTCACATTCACATTCCCGTCTCTCTCACTTTGTCTGGAGTGTTGAGGGAGACCAGACAGCCCTGAGGACCGGAGTGTAGTGTCACCTGTGTATGTGTGTGTATTGTGTGTTATGTTGCTGTGGACGTCAGACTGGATGCTGGTTTAGCCACGCAGCCCGGCTCCTCTTGTCTGTGTGGATTTTTTCAGACCAAGAACAGCAGCAGCAGCAGCAGCATGGGATCAGTAATGTGTAAGTGATTAACAGATTTCTTCTTTTTGCCTTACAGTGTTTACGTGTGTGTAGTGTTTGTGACTGATATACTCTGTAGGCCTTATTTAAGTGTCAGCAACTGGAACAAGTTTGGACATGATACTCCTGCTTGTTTGCCTGGTACTACTTTGGCATTGACATCCATGAGAGTGTGATAAAAGGATCTATTGTGAGTCAAATGAACCTGCAGTTTGGACTGTTTTAGCTGGAGTAGTTGTTGATGTGTCATGGTGGCGTCTTGTGTGGAGTTCAGTGATATTCTGGGGCCCTTCAGGAGCTCTGGTAGCCCCAAGGAAAAAATAAAGACGTTTCTGGTCTTCTAAATATATAACTTGACATCAAAGTGATTTTTTTGTATTGATTTCACTGTTTTTTTAACCTCAGATTTGCACTGTGGTGGAAGAAAGTAAAAGTAAGTTATTCACTCAAAATTTTACTTAAGTAGAAGTACTAAAGTACACCATTTAAATATAGTTTATTTACCAGAAGAAAATATACTCATATTTTATTATTGGATTGTCATTATTGATGCATTAAAGCAGTGGTTCCCAAACTTTTTCCAAAAGGGACCTTTCTTCTATCATTGAGTAAACTGACGACTCCTGACTAAGTGACATATTTTATGGATATTTCATATTATACTCAATGCATAACAATACGCAGGCAAGGATGACTTGCTGATGCGCCATGTTTGACAGGTTTTGTAGCAGTTATATTACTGAGTTTAACGGACTCCACCTGTACCCTATCTGTTGTTTTGCTGCTTTAATTTATGACTGAAATGGACGTGACTTATCCTAAAATGTTACTGTGAAACTAACTACAATACAGCTGGTGTACAGACTTCAAAACAAAACTGGTGGACAGATACATTATTGACTTTAAGAAGAGTTGGGCCAGATTAATCTATAAAGAAGCAACAGGAGGCATCTTTGGTGGGCAGATATATTATGGACACCATTGTCACTTGAGATGGGCCAAATTCATCTATAAAGAGGTGATAGGACACATTGGTTGAAAGATGCGTTATCAACACTGCTGCCACTTGGAGAAGAGATGAAGCTGCTTTCTGTTTTTATGGCCCTAAACTATGGAACACTCTCCCTTTAGATCTGAGAATGGTAGACTCCCTAGCTATTTTTAAAAAGAAATTAAAGACCTATCTTTTTAATCTGGCTTTTAATACAGGTTGATTTTATTTATACTACTATTATTGTTTTTGTTTTGTTTTGTTGTTGGCGTTGTTGTTTTAATTGATGCTGTTTTAACTTGCTTTGTTCAAGCACTTTGGGCTGCATTCTTGCATGAAGGGTGCTTTAAAAATAAATGTTATTATTATTATTATTGTTAATAACAGTACACAATAACTGATAAAATGTACACTTAAACCAAACACTGAACACAATAACTGCAGTTTGTGAAAAGATGAGTGATTTGGATGAATTTTGAGCGGATTATTTCCTGTTATTCCTGATATTATTTCCCATGAGTTTTCCTGATATTTTCAATAACTTTTTATACAATTCTGTGTCTGTATTATATATTCATTTATTATTATTATTAATATTATTATTATTTTTTACAATCATACATACTTTATAGGCTTCTTGTTTGACAAATTTAACGTTTTCCCCCTGACACTTGGCCATTGATCTAGCTGATTGGTTGTTTTTAAGTGTGTACTTTTCTAATCCGGTGAGAGGTTTTTAAACTTTTATCTTCCACAACATTCAAAACTTAAAATAACAATTTCATTTATTTTTCTTCTCAGAAATAGGGAGGCTGAGTTTTGGCCAATATATATTTTAAAAAGCCTTGTGAACCCCCATGAAGCTGTGTCAACCCCTAAAGGGGTCGTGACTCACAGGCTGAGAACCAGTGTATTAAGTGTACATTACTTTAGTTGTGCAGCTGGTAAAAGCTGGGCTTCTTATTATTATATATACTTCAGACTATATTGGGAATTTCAAGGAATCAATACATCATGATTTAGCTTATATTTAGTATACATTTACTGAAGTACACTATAGTATTTGAGTAAATGTACTTAGTTACTCTTCACTGGAGTTGAAGTAAATCTTTTTAGGTATGCCAAATATCTTAATTTGGGCTGATTTAGCTGCAGAAATAGGATTGTAGGTTTTGGCATTGTTTTTGAAAATATAAGTGACAGGCATGATAGACAACCATTGCATACATGTAATGTAGATGATCTATCTATCTATCTATCTATCTATGGCCCCCCTTTACACCTGGCATCAACACACGTTTTTTTTTTTTATGATCAGATTGTAATTGGATAGCGCTTGACCACATACATTTATACCTGGGGGGTATTCCATCAACGTAGCTAAGAATATCCAGACTAAGGTGTAATCTTGAAGTTTGACTAAACGCCAACTCCCAATCTAGCGCCAACCCGTTCCATCAAGTGAAATCATCTGGCTCCAACTGACGCTAATTCAAGCCTCACCTATTAAGCCTCAACTCATGCACCCGCCCAGGGAAAATATAAAGCCCAAACTAGTCGAGTGCCGAAAATGTTGCAAAATGTCAAAAAGCAAAGGAAACGAGTGAGTGGAGGCTTTTTCTACGGCGGAGCAAACGCTCCTTATGGAAGTGTATGAGGACTATAAGGACATAATTAAGAAAAAGGCAATACTGCAGCAATTAATAAAGCAAGGGAGGTGGCGTGACAGAATATTGCCGACAGGCTTAATGTGTAAGTGACAAAGACAATTCAGCATTTCAGCATAACAAGTCACGCGGAGGGGGTGGGGGGGGCAAATGCATTGAAACAGACAATATTGCTGATGTATTAAATAACGTTGTGGAGCACTTTTTTTATTCCGACGCCACACAGTCACATCTACAGTACACGCATGAACACGAACACATGCTCGCTCAGATTAACCCCTCTAATCCCACTCTAACATTCACACACAACAGGCCAAGCCTATTTACACATAAATGCACAGATGAAACTATAGCAAACAACAAAGTACATCCAGTCCACAACCACAACCAAAACTCATCTTGCTGCCTTGAATCTAAATCAACATCATATTCATTATCATCACAAGTCAGCACTCATATCAGACTGATGTGCAGAGCCGCACACACACACACACACACACACACACACACACACCCAACAACAAAACAAGCGCAGCTGCGCAGTTACTGAAAAGTAACCAGAACGCTGAATTTCTGAACATTACCGCCCACAACCGCAATGTGTATGTCCACTCCCACCCGCTCCCGCAAAACTCTGAGAATTTATGCCCGCACAATAGAGATGCATTGATTTTGTGTCTTCTCCCGTCCCGCAGGAGAAAACACGTCATTTTATAGGCTATTAATAAAGAGATTCATGGGGTTGTTTGTTTCGTTTCCCTGGCCTGCATGTCTTTTGACGCACTGGTCAGGAATAGCGCTCCTATTTCGTTGTTTTCATTTAGTTTTTAATTAAATAAAGGCTGTTTCATATTCTGTTCTCTTCCTCTGTATTTATTTATTTTTCTACCTTTATATAATCACGCAGTGATTGGGGTTAAGGCAAGCCCGGCGCCAGGATGAAGTTACTGAGGGGGCAGTTAAAAATTACGAGGGGGCAAATCTTTATTATGCAACATAGGTTCACACAGTGAGTTATAAAGAGCGCGCAGCTGTGCATAATAGTCGCGTAATGACAGCTCGTCGCCGGTGAAACACAATAAACTGCACGTCTTCTTTCATGTTTGTCTCATGACAGATGGAGCTGACAGATAGACAGACAGACAGACAGGTGAAGCAAGCGGCAAATTGGTATGAAAGCTGGTTCAGGGCATATTCGTCCATTTATGAATAAATATGGAGTGGAAATGCTCATGCATGTGCACCAAGTTCCTGTGTTGACATCCTGTCGCTAGGCTACATCTTCTTCTTCTTCTTCTTTTTCTTCTTCTTCTACTGTTTAATGGGGACCCGCGGGACCCGGCGGGACCCAATCCCAATGCAGCCAACTATGTCAGAGTACAAAAGTTACCTGGGCCATGGCCCCCCTTGCCCCCCCGGTTCCGCGGTCTATGCAGCATAATATCATGTTATATAAATCCCGCATCAAAGGGACAACATATATGTAGATAAGAACACCTATTAAATCTAACAATTCAAGTATGCCTAATGAAATTCACCACATGTGTAAATTAATATTACTGATTCCTATGTACATTTCAGATGATGCATTTAATCAAACTATTTTATGTCAATCATCACATTTATCACATGTATCACATCACATTTACCATATGACATTTCTGAAATGATCAGTTTATAGGAAATAATCACATGACATTTATCTATTGATTGAATGCAGGTGATAGTGAATCAGTTATCTATTTCTCATCATTTGGGAGTCAATTGTAAGCTCTATCCCTTATTATATCAAAATAAGGAAAATCCCCTTAAATGTATGGAATGTGCTATAGGATGAGGAACAGACAAACCACAATGGTGTGTGTCTCATTTTAATGTGATTGCTTTGTGTCATGGTTAATTCATAAATATAAAAGATAACCATATGTTAATGTGAACAAATCAAGCCCTATGTATGATGTATGGTGATGCTAGAAATAATCAAAATGGATAGAAAATACACCTTTTTTACCTCTCTGCAAACAGTTGCCTTACCTAGCCTCTCAGCATCACCAACACTATACAGAAATGTACTGCTAGCAAAGAACCTCAGTGCAACACAGACTGACTGCACAGTGGTCAGAGACTGGCTGCAGTGTATGACCTTTATAACGTGTGGTTCCAGCAAACTGCATAGATACACTATGCTCTGCCGGCTGAACCGGTACCTCTCCCACAGATAGGAGTCCGTCTGTATCAATGGGTTAATCCTGTCCTGGAAGACCCTTGGGGCTGGCGGTGGTTGGAAGGCCCACTGAACAATGTGGGCCTCCTCATCAACAGGATCCTCGATGAAGGGGCATGCCATTATTTCCTAATTTACTCTCTCTTGCTCTGTCTCTGTGTCTCTCTGGGTGTGTCCCTCTCCTTCTCTGGCCGTTGTCAGTTGACCTTAATTGGCTGTGAATTTGCTAGCCAGTTGGAAACAGAGTGGGGTGGGGATGGGAGGGCAATCACATATTCATGTACAATCTTTTTTTTTAATGCCTCAGTTTCATTTTATTATATTTTTGTTTTTATTAAATTGATTTTGGCTTTACTGTTGTAAGTGTTTTTTTAAATTATCTTATTTTTATTACATTTTAATTTGTTTTTTAATAGTTATTTTTTTTATTAATTATGTTATATATTTTATGATCTACATATTATTTTATCATTACATGACAATTGTGAGTGTGTAAAGCACTGGCAGAACTGTCTTTTAGGTGTCTATTGAACATTTTTTGATCATAGATGGAGCTAATCCTCACCTTAATCCTGCTACAGACCAGGATTGCCCGGCAGCATAAGTTACCATGGTTACTAGGCTGGGATTCAGGTTAACCACCTTGATGGAATGGAGTTGTGGCTCAGGCTGATGGAACGGAAACCAGAGTTTAGCTCAATGTATCATGCTTAGCCAGAACCATGGTTTCCATGGTTACCGATGTGAGGCTAATCTTAGCCACTTTGATGGAACAGAACTCTGGCTCACATTAGCCAGACTTGGCCATTTAAGCCTGGATTTGCCTTTAGCCTGCTTGATGGAATACCCCCCTGGTATTAATATGCATCTCTGGTGTTTACATCCAGATCTGTTTGCTATCCCATCACGCTCCGTTCTGCTGATGTCACATCCTCCTCTTCTTCTTTTGCAAACAATTGGCTCGCTTCGCCTGAAAAGTAGACGAGAGCAGGCGGCTGCAGCGGGGGGCAATGACAAAAAGCTGCAGTGAAGTCGGATAGTTTCCCGACAGTTTCCAGCAGCCTTCAGTCCGTACAGGAAGTCACAGACACACTTACATCCTGTCTGGAATGATGTCAATTCATTAAAAAAGTGATCAGACCCATATATCAGTTTGTTCTCAGTCTCCAGTTGTTTTAATTATGATAGATTAATTTATTAAAATGCTTTACAGGTGATCTGTAGTTTATGTTTATGGTTTATCCTCTATTTGATATGAATTCTCCTGTAAATCAGCATCATATCAGTTTGACCTGTCCCTTCAACTACACAGGCTGAATAAACTGTCTTTGACTATAAGGTTAATATTTTCAGAGAAAAAAAATACAAGACAACAGCTTTCATTAAAGATCAGTCAGATACAGTCAGGGCTTCACATCTGTACACGTTATTTTATGAATCCTCACATCCCACTGACCACAAGTCTCTGTGTTGCTGAATACTTCAATAATTAAAAAGTCTAGTGTTAATATACAGTAGACTCTGTATAGTTTATGAATGCAGGCCTATTTAGTCTCTGACAACTAAACTTCACCATCAGTCACACAACATGTTTTCTGTTCACAGAATAAACCTTCAAATCAGACAAATACAATCTTAATCTCTAAAAAAAAAAAATCTAAGCTAATCAGCTGTTAGATCATGTGAGAGCCAGGCGGTGCAGTCGGTGGAGAGCAACTGCAGCGCCTGGCTCTAAAAACTGCGGCCGCCTCGCTCTCGCGGTTTTATTGCCATCCACTTTTGTAATACGTCACAGCAAGTCAGAATGAAGTTGGACACAAAACTAACTGGCATGCATTGTGCACCGATCGCGGGTGATCGAATCTGCGCAGGCCTGGCCCGTCTCGAACAAACCTATTTCCAGCAGCAGACTATAACGTCATATCCTGTGCGCCGCAATAACAACAACAACAACAACAACAAGATGTTAGCTGCTCGTGAAGTTGCGTTATTGTATGGACACTTTTGTCGGACCAAATGGAGAACAGACACTTTGTGTCACTGTGACTCCATCCTCGGCCAGGGGCGAAAATCCCATTTCATAGTTGGGGGGGACAGTAAACAGTAAAATTTTAGAGAATAATTCCAGGGGGGGCAAGGAAAAAAAGTTGTAGCCTGTCTTTTATACAGCATCTTTTACCGCAATTTGACGCTTTAATCTTCTCTCTATCTCTCCAACAGGCAGAGTGAATGTCTATACTTATGAGAAATGGCTTAACAACTAAACATTTCCTGCAATTAAACTGGTAAACTGGTTTATAAAGAGTGTGCTGTCAGATCTCCCGCTGCGCACCTCACAACCGTGCGTAATAGTCGTGCATAATGACCGCTCCTCATCGGTTAAACTGCACATCTTTTATGTTTGTCTCACTGACAGGTGGAGAGCCTACAGACAGGTACCCATTAGCTACGCTCCGTCACAACCGTGCGTAATAGTCGCGCGTAATGACCGCTCCTTGTCCGTTAGACTGCACGTCTTTCATGTCTCACTGACAGGTGGACAGCCTACAGACAGGTACCCATTAGCTACGAGCCGCTCCACCACTGACTGCTCTTGTCCTGTCTTCTCCCTCTTCTTTCTCTCCTGTCCTCTCTATCACTAAACTCTGAGCTTAATCATTAGCTTTTAGCTTAGCAGCACTCGTAATTGAGTAGGCTTTTGAACAATGCAGGAGAAATGTTGCAGACAGTTTATATTATCAGCCTGGGCCTGGGGCTTGTTGTAACAGTAAATGGGATGTGTTGTAACATGTGTAGCCTAAGTTAAACTGTGTCTGTGTGAGTGTACATCTTACCCTGCGATGCGCGATGTGGGCAGTGGTTCCAGCCACACGCTGCTACTTCTGCCAAGCAGCCCCGCCCGTTGGAAAGAGTGTGGGATATACCACTACTAGGAATGGGAGGGGGGGACTAAATCTTTTAAGATTTAAATAGCACATTATTGCGCGATTATAATGATCACCGCTTACATTGTGCTTTCAATAAATACTACTACTGCATTGTTCAAAAATTATTAATTGTATCTCAAATTATTCTAGGGGGGGACAGCTTTACTGAAGGGGGAGTCATGTCCCCCCTGTCCCCCCCGGGATTTCCGCCCCTGTCCTCGGCTATCATCCGTGTTTTCTTTTTCTTGGCAGTCACTACCTGGTGAAGGTTGTTGTTGTTGTTGTCTCCTTCCTTCCTTCCTTCCTTCCTTCCTGTGGCACCTCGCTTACGCATTTTCACCCATGGAGTTGTTGCATGTGGATTGGAGAAGCATTTGCATTTACGCTTGTGTTTGATGTGGTCACAAAGCGTCCCTGACCACCTCCAGAAGTGGTTTGGCAGATTGGATAACAATTTGTCCTCAATGCGTTTCGAGTGTATTTACACCTGTACTTTCATGTGGTCAAGAGCATTCTGCCGATGATGATGTTATTTTAAACAAACTTACAGAATGTTTTCAGCACAAAAATAATGTCATGATCCAGACTCTTGCAGTGCATTGTAATGAAATGCTGTTTTTGGTTTGTGGTTGACTTGGCAGTGTATGGTCTCATAAACTTAAGAAACGATCGCAGCATCAGGAGCAACTTTCAGACACACACACACACACACACACACAAATATGTGTATATGTATTTGTTTAGTTTAGATTAGATTAGAGGACATTACTGTAAAGGCATGAGGAAAGAAGACTACAAAAACAAGACTGATGTGGGTTGTTAGTGTTGCCCAGGTCCCCTCACCAAAAAGCCAAGGGGATTTTTCCATTGGATTTTGGATTACTGCAGAGAATAAACTCTGATGTCAAATTAATGTTTATGATACTTTAACATATTCCGTTCAGCAAGATAATCTTGAACACCACTTTTATGATTTTTGAAGCCTAAATGCAATCATCCATCCATTTCCGTAACCGTGTATCCTCTTGAGGGTTGCGGGGGGTTGGTTAGTTAGTTGCTTTCTGGAGCTAATAATTTCACTATACATTATACTGTGTGTGATCACCTGTGACAGATAAACATCATTTCCTAAACATGTTTTCAGTGTCATACCTTTACCCTGGGGCTTTGGGGGATCCAGGAGGTGAATGGGGCCCTGTAGTTGCTCCTTTTGCACAGAAGCTATTCCAGCCTTGTTGTAACTAGTAGTTTGCTGACAGGTGATTGGTTACTGAAATTAAATAAAAACACTGTCTTTCAGTTTTGGGAGTCAGTGTGTTGCTCTCTGTTGAGTTTCAAAAAAGCCTTAAAATGTAAAATGATTATAGATTATAATGTAAAATGATTGAATGTATAATAGTTGAGGATTATAATTTAGAGTGTTATGTATTCATTTCCTGCCTTTGGTATTCTAAAAATGTATGTAACTCAAATAATAATTAAAAATTCATTCATTCAAATACCTATGTAATGCTGTTCACTTACAAAATATGAGTTTTGAAATGAGATTTCATGTTAGTGCCTTACAATAGTGTGATATCACATCAGCTGCATTCTAAGAGAAAGTTTTAAAAAGCTGTAAAGGCTTGAGTTTAAGAGTCAGCATCACTGTTATCACCTTCACCATTACAGTAATCCAGTTGCATTGTCACTTAAAGTAACACCTGAGCAAAGGAATAGTGTTGTCAGTGTGGAGTCACTCTCTAACAGCAGGTTGTCCGTGTTTGTGATAGTCACACAGGCAACCATATGCAAATGTCCTGTAATAGGCTTTACTTTCTAATGCAGAGATTATGACGGAGAGGCAGACACACAGAGAGAAAGAGGGAGGCTAGAGGCACCTTCATGGCTCCAGAGGGATAAATGCAGGCGCCACTGCAGTAGCATTGGTGTAGGGGAGAGAAACTGTGTTTGTGTGAGTGTGTGTGTGTGTGTGAGTGTGCAAAAGAGAGCAGCATTGAGGAAACATGGATTTTTCCATTGTCTTCGCTGCAAGGCCAGTGGGAAGGCTTGATGGGTAGATACAGTAGATAGGAACACTCACACAGGTGAGGCAAGGTAGACTTATGACTGGAAATGGACGCTGTAGGCAGGCTGCGATGCCAGACCCTCCTGTCTCGCTGTCCAAGCTGTGGTAAATACGGACAAGCCTATTCCATTGTACGGATCTCCCCCGCTGAGATGGAGACTTACTACCACTTCCTGGGGGTGTGTCAGGAGACTGAGTCAACCATACTAAGAAGTACGTCTTACCCATCCCTCCATCCTTCATTCCATGCTTCCCCTCAACATGTCCATCTGTGTTTCAGTGTCTATTGCCTCTTTTTGTTTGAGCTGTGTCACCAAATGTGACGCACAGCTGGTGGAGTCATGAAAGCAACTAGAAATGTGGCCACTGAAACTTCAACCTGGCTTGAAAAAGAGCAGTGTTGACAGTTTGCCGTTGTTGAGTTCTTCGTCTGAGGCCCTGTCTTGTAGTAGGGCCCTTGTGTCTGCACCATGTAAGTTCCATACCTACTCAGACACTTATGGTTCAAATGGTTCAAATTAGTGTTATATCCAGGCGGCATTTGTTTTGCCTTGACTCATTACAAAATAAGAGACGACTGCTGTGCTGGCTATGTAAATCCGCTGTAAATCCAATACGTCACCCACAAAATGACTGTATATCAGTTAGTTATGCTGTTACCTTGAATTTGTGAAGAAAACATTGTTTTTCTCGCATGCCTCTACATAAAACGGTGAACATATTGAATAATTAACCCACTGAAATGACAGTGAAATTTATTTTATTTCTCTTCAAAGCCAGACTCCATTGACAAGAATATTACCTCACTTAATACGAGAGCTGCTGGTCTACCACTAACTGGTCTACCATTCAGTTTGTGTTATTGGTGTGACTTTGGTATTTATGGGCCCGAACGACTCATAGTGCGTCCAAATTCATACCTGTTCTTCTCTATAGTTTTTCTACGCGACAGTGCATCATAGCGAGAAGCCACGCATATCACATGAAAGCGCAGGAGCAGAGCTTTCCAATGATACCACACACATCATTGTGCTGTCATCCCATCACGCTATAAATACAGATCAATTGTCTACAAAATAAAAACCTGACGAATTTCTTTACAATCCATTATACAGATCTTGTTATCAGTCACTTCATATAGTGAGGAATATCGTATCTTACCATGTCTTAGGCTTGCCTGTGTTTCTCCCTGTCTATCCACATTTGTAGTCCAGCTTTCAAGATGCAAATATCTCCATATTGTCTAGTTGACACTCCATCACGCTTTGTATGACAAGACCAGTGCACTTCACCTTTGCGCACCCAGACAACTGTAGCCTAATTATGCATGCTGACAGGGCCGTAGTCACCATATAGTCACCATATACATTGAGGGGGACACTCCCCCCCCCCATGTTGCATGTTTCTTTCAGATAAAACACATTTTTGACTTGTGAATGAGTCAATGGAATTTCTTGCAATATTGAAAAAATACTGGCATCATGTCCACCTGGCACAAACCACATGTTTTGGACAGCTGTGAAGTGACAGAATGTCCCACCATCATGGTTCTTATATTGCCAGATTCCAGAGAGTCTCCCCTCTTCATATATGGCAGAATATGTCAACTTCCAACTTGCTATGGTGAGATACATGTAAAAATGTAAGAATTTAGTCACACAGATTTGTTTTTTCATTGATATAAACAATTAATATAAAATACAGGCACATAGAAGGACATGAAATGATGGCAAATCTGGATAGCCCACACTGTCTTAAAAAAAAAACAAGATATAGCATGTGTATGTAGCCTTTATAATGACTGTGATATGAGCTCAAAAGTAAAGGCAGGAAAAATACCCCCAAAAAGGCCTACGGCCCATAGGGTTAAAGGGTTACTGTGGATTCATCAAAGTCACAGTGGTGACAACAGTGTTTATTTTGGAACTCTTACCTTTAGTGAGGTGTGCTAAACCTTTGTGCTGTTTTAGACATAATCCCTAATGTAACTGCACAGCCTCATTTAGCTCAATTACTCAATTTGAGGAGCACAGTGGGACAGAGAGGCTGAGTGGACTGGTTATATTGGGACAAAGGGGCTGAGTGGACTTGTCATAATGTGCTTTGAAAATGAATGAGCAGAAAAGTTAAACCTAGAGCAGATTGTAGAGGACTCTTCAGTGCTCAAGATTCACAGAATGACGTCCAGACGCACTCATTGAACTTTTGATGAAAACATCAAAAACTACTGTGTTGCCTAGCACTGTAGTGCTGTGTACTGTATGTGTTTATGTAGATGGTAAAAACTGTACAGTGTCTCCTTTGCTGTAATGTGTGTGTTTGTGGCCACAGCAGCTGTGGAGTTTATATTGTTATTATATTGTACATACATCTCTTTGTTGTCTGCAATGGTGATGTTTAATTCTGCTCTTGATTCTAAAAGACATGTAAGGCTGTTGAGTTTATGTACCTTAGTATTGCTTGTTGCACCTCCCACTGTGTTCACAGCTCTTTTCTTTAATCTCAGTCATTATGTCAATCGTGGCTGAATGCATTATGTTCTTGGGTTCTCCGTCCGTCTAGGTCACTGTGACCTTGCGTCCATCACATTCTCATGAAAGCAATATCTCAAGATGGCCGTGAGTGAGTTTCCCCAACTTTGGTACAAACATTTGTGTTGGAGCCATGTGTTTGATTTGTGTGAAATGTAATATCCCACCACGCCACTAGGTGGCTTATATCACAGGCTGAGGTAGGCTACCGTATTCAAGGTCCTCCCAGTAAGCACAGGTGTTACTGATATAAGGTGGCAAACAGTTTGCGACTGTGCTCGGAGTAAAGTGTACATGGCTGTTATTTATTTGAAGTTTCTGTTTAGAGTTATCGGAGGTTATATGAACATTACGGACACTTGTGAGAAAATAAACAAATGATGATTGGTAAAGATTGGGGTAATTCTCTGAGTACAGGTCCAAACAATGCAGCCAATTAGCAACCAGTAGCAGCTAAAGTATAGGCTAGTCACTACAATTTGCTTGGACTTAACAATGAGCTGATTAGAATTTGGTAGTCTAAGATCAAAGGTCACCTAACATAACACATTTGGGCCATGCTCGCAGATGGCACTGGGGATGGGGGGGATTTATAGTGACTGTCCATTTTTTTTTTCGAATTTTTTTTCCATGTTCCATGTCCAAGTTTTTAAACTGGGAAGTGCTCAGTTCAGAGGTTACGTTGTTCGGAGCTCCGAGTTCCGACTTCCAAGGTAAATGTAACGCACCATAAGCCACGATTCTCGACCCCGGGTCCTAAGAAGAGCTAGTAGCTGTGCCTGTAGCGGTAACCACAGTGATCATATACAACTGTCTAATGACTGAGCTGGTGATTTCATTTCACATTTCATGCTATGTAGGCTATACTTACTTATTTTTATTTATGTGAATCTGTTGTTTAGTGTTTATACTTCCGTTTTCATACACATTGTTATGTTTATAATCATTTACATGAAGGCACGAGTGTGAATCATTTCAATTTTGTTTTATTATTAATTTTTGCACATAGGTTCTTTGCTTTTTTGTCAGAATACAGTTAAAGTTTCTGTGCTGAGATTCTTCATCCTGTTGAGATCAGCAAATGTTTAAATAAAGCATATGCAGAAGGCATGAAGTTTTGGTGCAGCATGCAGCCATGATAGTTGTTTTTTTTTAACAATATTAGCTTGTTATTGATGTTAGAATGTTAGCAGTGATATTAGCCTCCTTGCATAATTGCACTCACAATGTGAATTATTCAGAATTCACGTACTTATAATGAAGTGTACCTTTGTGCTCAGTGTTGGGAAGGTAACTTTTGAAATGTAATAGGTCACATAATACTAGTTGCCCTGTTTAAAATGTAATAAGTTATGTAACTATTTTAAGCACTGCATCAAAATAATGTTAATAATTACATTTGAGTACTTTTATAAATATAAGTGCAGAAGTGTTGCACGCTGTCCCAATGTCCATTTGACCCAAAAGGAGGCATTCCTATATAGTGAAAAGATGCAAAGCAACAGAATGAATGTAATATTCTACATATGCCTTGTAATCCCCAACATTTTGATAAGTAACTAAGTTAATTATGTAGTTTTTCTCTGTAACGGTTAAAGTTATGTTTATTTTGTAATTTAAGTATGTAACTCCATTACATGTAATTAGTTATTTCCCCAAAACTGTTTGTGCTCTGCTTTGCAGTGTCACACTTGATTCCATTAAATTCTCAAAAGAAACAGCTGCTGGTCCTCTGGAGGGTGATGGAAGGAGTGTTTCCCTTGATTGAATAGCTAAGTGGCCCATGTTCAGTGAAGGCAGCACACGCTGGGACACTAAAACTCCACAGCAGCTGGCAACAGCTGTTGTAAAGGTGAAGTTAACTTCCAGGCATTTGCAGGCAATGCTGCATTGCTCAGAAGGATAATAATGACGCTCTTTATGGGGAAAAGCTTTGAATAACATCGCAGTTGGCAGAGCAAGGCCATCACAATATGACTCATGTAAGATGACCCTGAGCCACATAGAAAACGGTTATTTCATGTTAGATAGAACAGACAAAACCACCCTGCACCCTGCATTATTTAAATGATCAACAAAATCCACAAGAAGACAAAAAACAAACAACAAACAACATTACTGTGTGTGTATCCAAAGCCTGATATATCACATTCCTCTGTGCCATGCAACTCCACTGTTGTCCACAAGCTATCATAAACATTTTCTTTAAACAACATATATATAAATAGAATCAATAGCAATTAATTGTACAAGACAATACAATAAAACAATTGGAGAATCATGAATGGAAGGCCAAAATAAAATGATAAAATAAAAGTGGTAGTAGTAGTGGTAAAAGAGGGCTCATAATGCAAAAAGAAAATAATATAGTGATGTATTACTGTACATGCTAGTGTACAGTAAGTTTCACATACTTTAAGACATTTTCTGGCTTTAACATATCTCCAAACTACATTTTTATGATAGTGTCAAATAATTGTTATTTGGAATTAGGAAAAACAAACAAAAAACCAACCAAACACACCCCCACAAAAAAACCTTCCAGTGCTCCTTTCACAAAAGAAACATGCACATGATGCAGTTGACTGAATGCACATTCATATGATCCCTATAGTCGCACAGCATGCAATTCTAGGTTTCACTGTGTTGCTCTGAGTGGGGAACAATCAGTAAACTGCTGTTAGTATTTTATAGCTACAGTGGATCTGACTGGTCTGTTGCATTCTATTCCTTCATTCAGAACAGATTCCTATGATCACAATTTGCAGATGTGAGACTCAAACGGCAAGTTTTAGGTGATACTAATATTGAATATTATTAGCTCTGTTGCCAGGGCCACTGGTGGCCATTTAGGTGCCCTGAGCACAATTGCTTTGACAACCTCTGAGCAATTCTGCATTGATGCTGATGACAGAAAGACCACCAGATGCTCCTGTCCCATTGTTGAGCATGGCTATGTTTTAATGAGCTTAAGTTTAAAAAACTTTGCTCAGCAGAGCCAACTGACTGGATTAATAACTTTCATTTTAATCTATAAGTGTGGTCGCAGCACTTGGGAAGCTTGTGCTGCAGTTGTGCTGTCATCATGAAACCACTGGCAGAGCAACTCAAAGCATGTTGTGTGTGAGAGGACCTGAAGTGGGAAAAATAACGCAATATGATATTACTGATGATGATCTGTTTTGGTGCCCCCTCCAGCAATGGTGCCCTACGCACAGCACATAATGTAAGTGCACTTAGCAGTGGCACTGTTGCACTACATTTGATTAATAAACAGAGTAATTGTATAGTGTTCATGATAAAAAAGACAAAAAACATTAAAACTGAGTTTATTTGCTTTGAGTGTTAATTTCATTCATTAAAAAAACCATGACGAAAAATGTTTGTCAATGACTTTTTTTAAATTCCAATTTCCAACACCTGAATTAGCCTAACTGAATAAGCCTAAAGAGAGAATAACATTTTGACTGAAAATAATGACTAAAAGTTAACTCAAATGTAATGAGTTTTCATTAACTAAAACTAGACTTATACATTTTGAGTTATCGTCAACTAAAACTAGATCAAATCTAGATGATAAAACTGACTAAAATGTGTCTAAAACTAGTCAGCATTTTCTTCTAAAGACAAAGACTAAATCTAAAATAGCTGCCAAAATTCACGCTACTTAGAATGATGGTTTTTGGCTGATATGAGGTGCGTTTATTTGCTTTTCAGACACTGACATAACTTCAGCATGATGTAACAGTAACACACTTTGGATAATCATAGCAGCTGTTTAAGTGCAGTGCCAAAGTTTAAGCATAATTTTTTTTTTTAGTGTCTGTGTTGTCATCACTTTAGTGTGTTGATTACGCAGAAATCTCCCAAAACCCTGCTGTGTTTGATCTGTTTCAGTCTGTGACCATCGGGGTCCAGACCAAACATGCTGAGATTTATGGTAACTACAAATAAGACAGTGACGTACACATTAACATACTTACACACAAGTGTACACATTTTACACATCTTGCACCACAGAAGGATAATGACAATCATTTGTGTTTTGTAGTCAGTCAACCTTATTGTGTGTGTTTGTGTGTATATGTATGTGTGTGTGTGTGTGTGTGTGTGTGTGTGAGAAACAGAGCCCTGTTATCAGGAGGTCCTGTCATTAGACATCCTCTGATTGTCTCCTTGCGCTGACGCCTTCTTCCTGAGAACCAATAGGAAACCCCCTTCCCCTGAACCTTGAGGAGCAACCAGCCAAAAATAACACAAGCTCAGCACAATGTGTGTGTATGTGCACATGTTTGTCTGTTTTCTGGTGTTATAATTTATTTATTAGAATCATCCCATTTTTAAGAAACTACTTGTAATCCAGACAACAAAGGGGATATGAAGAGGAAAAAGTAACATTTATCTTCAATTATGTCTTTTAACAAATGCGTCTTTTTTAATCATTTTATACCCAGAAGCACAGTTCTATCACATGAATGAAATCATGCCTTTGACCTCAGTCAGACCCGGAGTAGTTGAAACCCGTTGACTGCCACAGGGCAGAGCTGAGCTTCAACTCGAGAGAGGGGGATGAGAGAGAGAAAGCTCTACAGTGACTCAGGGTCTGACACTATCACAGAGATGAGCAGGAGTTTATGGTTTCTATGTAAAGTAGGCGGAGCGTTTTCTGCATTGCCATGTTTCTTTGGGCAGTAAAAACATGGTAGAGTCAGTCAGCAGAAACAGCTCTTATGGGTCAACATAGAATATCTGAGGAGTTCCCAAAACAAAGCCACATTTTTAAGTATAGTTTATTTTAAAAAAATGGACAAAAAAAATTAGGTGGCTGTTTCATTTTCTTCATTTCACTCCTAAAGCTCAGTTCAGACCAAAGATTTGTGACAAGACAAGTTAAAACAGGCAGCTACTTGCAATTCTGACTTGAGCAGCAGACTTCACTACAAGCCGATTGGCCGTTCAAACAAGTGAAATGCTTAATGTTCTAAAACCAGCCACTGGCAAATTGACCAGCTGAGTTACTGGTGACACCATCAGCCAGCTTGAATCAAACTGAGACTGGCTAGTTCACACTGCAACAGTATTTGTTTGAAGAGCAATATTCACACATCTAACTGTCTCAGATGCAGGTGCGTTGGAAAATATCACTTGAGTCTTTGAACAGAAAAATCCCACACACTGCTTGTTCAGCTTCACATTCTTTTAGTAACACTAACATTTTGGTCCTACTGGACCTTCATCATGAGTGTTCAACAGCATTATTTACAACATTGAGCTTAAATAGAAACTTCTTCACTAATTTCACAGGTGTGCACAGGTGTAGGGTAATTAATCAGTAGTGGGTGTGTTTCTCAATAATCGACAACATCCTGTGCATTATATGTGACATACCTCCCGAATGTCTGTGAAAACATGGATGCTTCACACACAGCTTCACCCCACCAGCACAGAAGATCTATACAATCGGCACAGTTTAAGGTGGACATCCAAGATTAGAGTCACCAATTCAGTATCTGACCAAATCAATCCCCTTCCGTTCCTGAGATATGACACTGAGCAGTGGCCAGGAAAATGTTTTTGTAGAACATTATGATGTCACAGCGATATTGACTTTTGACCTTTTTGATAAGAAATATCAACACTTCATCATTTTATCCTAGTAGACATGTCAGTCAGACAACTCACGTTTTATATGTTTATGTCAACAGCAGAACATAGTTAGAGTTTGGTGTCTAGAGTCTGGCCACATTGCTCCCCGCAGATATGTTTAAATGAGATATTGGGAAATGATGATTAAATATTACACTGAGAAATTCTAAACGTGTGGAAGGACCCACAGTTTTCTCTTTTGAAAGAGGTACACCTAACTCATGAAAAAGGCGTATCAGACTGTGGAGATGCTGCGAGCTGGACTAGAAAATTGTCTAAAAGATGCAGGACAAAAGGGAGTTTGCGGGTGTTGTAGAGATTCCAGCATGAAACTTCTGACAGGGTATCAAAAATGTGAGGGCTACTGTGGCAACCAAATGTCAATTTAACAGAGAAGTAAAACTCTGACCGCCAATTTATGCCAAAAGATGCCATTTCAAGGGATGGAGTTGAATGACTCTGAAGGCAGCTGTGATGTCTGCTTCTCTCGGCACCATGCACCAACCCCTGCTGAAAGAGCAAGCAGCGGTACTGATGCAGGGCAGCAGCGGCATAGACAATGCAAAGGAAGAGCTGGGAAGAGTTTGCAGCTAAAATAGACCGCCAAATTGGGAGGGTGTGTTTTGTAGATGACATATAGTGAGTGACGTATGACGTGTGTGTATGAATCAGAGCAGCTTGAGTTGACTGTCTGAGCTAGCTTACAAGTGTCGGTCCATTTATGTAAAATTTTGTCATAATTAGCATATGAATTCTTGAGATATGGCCAAAAACATGATTTATGAGGTCACAGTGACCTTAACCTTTAAACTTCGGCGACTAAATTCTAATCAGTTCATTCCTGAGTCCAAGTGGACATTTCTGCCTAATTTGAAGAAATTCCCTCAAGGTGTTCTTAAGATATCAGAGATTAATAGAATGAGACAGACTAGGTCGCTTTGACTTTGACCTTTGAACTTTGGCCACCAAAATGTAATCAGTTTTTCCTTAAGTTATAAATAAAATTGATTGATTGATTGAAGTCCTAATGGACATCAGTGCCAAATTTGAAGAAAGTCCTGTAAGGCAATCTTGAGATATCACGTACATGAAAGTGGGATGAGCGGATCACGGACATACAAATGGACTAAAAGGGGTTGTAGGTGTTGACTCTGCACACACACCTTCCTTGTGATCAATATATTTTGTACTTTTTACAATTATGTACTTTGGTGCACAGGTGCCACTGTATGTAGTAGTTGTACACATGAATGTGCACATATACAGATGTGTGCATCGCTCTGTATGTGCCAGTTTCAGTGTCTGTGTGTGAATGTCTATGTACCTGCTGTGCATGTGCAGTCTCTGCAGTCTGGGCTGCTCTTCAGCAGCAAGGTGTTCAGGTCCTGCAGGCTCAGCGCGCATTGGTGACATGTTGACTCTACCAGCAGACTAACAGCAGTATACTGTAGGTCTGCTGAGAAGAAAGTAAAGGGCCTTCTATAACCCCCAGACTTGTACAAAATGATTCTTAGAAAGAAAGACTTTACAGGGAAACAGCTTAACCACACTATATGCACCTGTCACCTGTTGAATAAGTAAAAGATAATGCACTCTGCGGCGCTTGGATGTCCACAGTACCGATGTTGTGTACCACAGAATGTTCACCACCCTTGTGGTTTACTACTGGTCACCAGATACAGCCTTATTGCCCTGTGCTCAGTGTAATCCTGTTATGTAAGCTTTTTAACACAGACTCTATTGTGAGTGTGTGGGAAGTCTGCTGCTAAGTGGTAGAGTTAAGATGACACTGCAATCGGTACCCAACTAAGACACATATATACAGTATATACATACACACATATTCTGCTCATATCCTGCATAAGTTAAGTGCTGTTGAAATTTTACGTCTAAACACTGGACCAACCTTAAATTGAGGCATGTCGACACCGTTTTCATCCACTTATTACTTTAATTTGTCATTTATGTTTTTTAAAGCAACTTTTCTGCAGGGATACTCAACTGGCTTTATCCAGGAGCCAATTTTGCAAAATGACAGGAGGCCAGGGGCAAGTTAACAAATGAATGTTAATAATTAAAGGGACATTGTGTAACATTTTCAGTTGTTTATTGGCAAAAATCTGTCCGCATTCATAAATATGTCATCATTGGTGTATTATTACCTCCACCAATAATCTGACTTATTCTCGTGAAAGGAGAATTTTGGATTTGTTTGTACATTGTGCGGGTAAGTCGTTTGGGGGGTTCCATAACATTTCGCCATCTTGAGAATACATTCGCTAGCAAGGGACATACAGCCCCACCTTTGGCGTTTTTGTTGAGAGCCAGGCCAGCGCTGCGTGACTGATAAGCCGAAGGAGAGGAGCAGGAGGCGCTTCGCTACTACCCCAGCACTACTGCAGCATAACAAAGTCCCACTTTTTGAGCATAATGCAGCATCACAGGAGACGGAATCCTCGTTGCCAAGAAAGCGCAAAAGGGAATCAAAAAGGCAACATGACCAGCAAATTCATAAAACGAGGGTCAACATTGGGGTAGCCTTTCCCAGGTGGAAAGAGCTGCTGAAGGAGAAAGGCAATGCAATCACAGCTAACAGCGCTAACAGCTAACAGTGCCGCTTGCTGTTAGCGGCGCAGTGATGCGAGGAGAGAGATGAGGTGTGTGAGGTTGAGCCACTTGTCAGATGTCAAAAGACATGACAAGATGTCAAAGATGTGATTCGTTTGTTTCGATTCACACCCGCCCCAACAGTCCTACATTGTAAACACAGCCAGCATGGTGAGGAGGGGATTTGTCAACTCGCGTCGCGTGTGTCTGTGTAGGAGCCTGAATGAATACTCCATGAAGTACCGGATAACATGGTTTCATCAATGTTATCGTAGCTTTTTGGTACACAGCAGCTACCGTTGTTGCAATGCTTGTTTGAAAAAGTGAGGCACTAGAGTGCGCTATCCATTTGAATGCAATATATGATTTCAGCGTTAGATGGGAGAAATTCCTACACACTGTGGCTTTAAGGTCCTGTAAAATTTACCTTAAATCACATAAAATACCTATCCTAGGCATATCCAAAGTAAACTGAAAGCTGTTCTTGTTCCAGTTTTATTACATTGCCATGCATGGTCTCAGTTGAAAAGTAACACTGAAGTCCCCCCCCCCCCCCCCCCCCCCCCCCCCCCCCCCCACAGTCACTGTAAGTGCTTCTGTCATTGAGTTATAGAAGTTTCAGCACAATAAAATAAAAGTTTTCCTTTCTTTTTTTTGTTATGTATTTATTCATTTTTATCTTTGCCTGAATATTTTCTGCAAAAGATGCTGTAGATGACTAGAACTTGTTAGGACACAATGAGATCACAGCATGAAACCTCACCTAATACAAATTCAAAGTAGTATATCACAGAATCTACATAGTATCTGATAGATTCTGTAGTTATATCACAGAAAATAAACATTTTACACATGTTTTTCTGAGATTTTATCCTGACGCTTTTCAGAAAAAGAGGATAAAACAATGTACTGCATGTGTGATTATTAGTGAAAAACTAATTAACACAGACAGAAATGTCTATTTAGGAGCCTACTAATATGAAAGACTGTTTTTTTTCTTTTAAGACAACAGAGGAGGCATTTCTTTGTCATTTATATACATTTATAACAATCTATGATGACAATATTAGGTTAAAAACTCTAGAATTAGAAATGAGGAGCATCATTGACCACAAGTCCCACAAGCCATTGGGCCAACCTCTGACTACTGATTGGCTCTGAGGCCAAATGAAGTGAAGAAGGCACTTCCTTCAACACTTCCTAGTTGCCTATTGTGGCCTAGATTGTCAGTATGGAAGCTCCTATTGGCTCAAGTGAGGTGTCAATCAAAAGGGCCAAGTTCAGCCACCATTATGACAGCGAGCAGTCGGCATATTTACGTGCAAATGGAAGAAAATATGGACAATGTGTGAAGAAATATGAACGTTTGAAACAATGCAACGGCAGTTAGTGGATATCTATGGATGTAATAATTTGTTTGGACTTAATATTTCACTGGATTTACATCATCTTGACCTTTGGGAATGCATGAGAACTGTATTAACAGCATTGTTGTTGGCATAATATTGATCTGTGGATCAAAATAATACTTCACAGGTGAGTTATAACTGATGGTGGTGTTTATTGAACCTGCTGTGGTGGTTGTATCCTGAAATGGTCAGCATCAATTGAACCTCAAGGAGAGTAGCTTTCTCAAGATATGTTGTATGAGTAAACCATCTAAACACAGTAAACACAGCAGTTGTTTACATATCATAATCAGAATAAAAAAATCTTATGAGGGCCCGCATTTCTTGGAGGTGTTTTATATATATAAGTAATTAGCCTGCACTTCTTTCAGGGGGTTTGAAGGATCCTCTCCTGGCAATGTTTGTTTTTTACTTTTAAAAAAAATACTTTTGCACCTTATTAACATTAACAGTACAAAAACTGAATTCCCAGTGTAGGAGCAATACCTTTAGAATGTGTGCACTCGTAATAAATTTAGGGGCACCACCCTCCTATGTAGGGAAGCGACTAATCAAATTAGTAACTCCAGAAACCAATTATTAATTCGTCAGTACACTTATCAATAACGAATCAATCTCAATACCTGGGTTATGAATTCCCTATACAGTGATCTTAGTTCCTGCGCAAAAGAAATGTTCACAGACAACTACTTGGCGCTAAATGAAGATTTATTTAGGCTTAATGTTTAACAACTGAGTAAATGAATAGTAAATAAGGATGATATGAAATAACACAAAATCAACAGTATGTATAAATGGATTAAGACAAGAGGTAGCACTTTTGTCAGTTATTTAGTTGGAGATAGTGAGAGTATGTGACTATAGATAAACTGGGGACGCAGGGATATGCAAAACCATTTACCTAATGAAACCTAAATTAAGATCAGAATAACGCAGTCTCCTATTCGACATCAACTCTTATCACAACAAGTTTGCATGTTCTCCCCGTGTCAGCGTGGGTTTTCTCCGGGCACTCCGGCTTCCTCCCACAGTCCAAAGACATGCAGAGTGGGGACTAGGTTAACTGATAACTCTAAATTGTCCATAGGTGTGACTGTGAGCGTGAGTGGTTGTTTGTCTCTATGTGTCACCCCTGGTGACCTGTCCAGGGTGTACCCTGCCTCTCGCCCGATGTCAGCTCGGATAGGCTCCAGCCCCCCTGCGACCCTCAAGAGGATGAAGCGGTTAGAAGATGAATGAATGAATGAGGTAATATAAGACATTATAATATAATATAGCATGATATAATATAGCACAGTATAATATATAATAATATACTATAAGATCATATGATATAATATAACATAACATAATAATCCACTATGATATAATACGATACATAACATAACGTAATATAATATAAACCGATATATCATAATAATGACCATACCAAGAATAATTATTGGAAGTACGTATTAGAATAATAATTGGCAATTTATATTGCAATGAGGGGTGAGGCCAGACTGGGGAAAGGACCCCCCCCCCCCCCCCCCCCCCCCTTTTTTTAAATTTATTTTTTTATTTATTTTTTTTCCCCCTTGATTAATTTTTGTTTAATTCTCTTTGATTTGATTTTAATTTAGGGGCGATCGTACCTTGGGCAGCAACCAAACCCGGAGGTGGCTGCTGGCCTGTTGCAGATCTGACCTCCTGTGCCTCTTCCTGGTCTGGGCAACTCCCAGACCCTTGGGATGAGGAGTGGCTTTTTTATTTTTTTTAATTTTTTTTTGTTGAGAGAGAGAGGGAGAGAGGTAGGGCCCAACCACCCCGCCTCCCACCTGCCCCCACCTGAGGTCCCGCCACGCCCCCAGAGAACCAGTCATGGAGCCCCCGCTCACCTCCACCCTCAACCAATCCAGTCCACCTCCATTTCCCCTATCATGGGGCACTCGACAGGGGTGCCCACTCTCGCCCTTACTCTTTGCGTTAGCAATTGAGCCCTTAGCCATTGCAGTAAGGTCCCAACCTTCTATCTCAGGGGTCAGAGTTGGGGAGGCGGACCACGTCATCTCATTATATGCGGACGATATAATCCTATTCTTAACCAATCTGAACTCTTCCCTACCAGCCCTTGTAGACCTTCTCTCCACATATGGTGGAATATCCGGATATAAAGTTAATCTGCTGAAAAGCGTGGCCTTACCCCTTAACTCCCCAGCTGAACAAATCTCACGGGAAAACTTCCCTTTTCAGTGGGATGGCCAATATATTACATACTTGGGTTTAAAGATCCCCACTCAGTTGGATAGAATCTTCTCACTCAACTATGAAGCATTGTTTAATAAGGTGGAGAAGGACCTGGATAGATGGATGCAGCTACCTATTTCACTAATAGGGCGCGTGAACTGTATAAAGATGAATGCGCTGCCCCGATTTCTATACTTGTTCCAAACCCTTCCCATATCGATCCCAAATAAGTTTTTTAAGAAATTAGAAAGTGTGATAACTAGATTCATATGGAGGGGGAAGATACCCAGAATAAAAATCAAAACCCTATATAACGCTCCTCAATATGGTGAACTGAAGCTCCCCAATTTTGAACTTTTCTACTGGGCTGCCCAGTTAAGAGCTATCTGGTTTTGGCAGACAGAGATGAGCAACCCTCTTGCTTGGAGGCAAATAGAACAGTTCCACGCAGCAGATGTGCCGCTAGCCAGCATCCCCTTCATCCAGTCATATTATACTTTGAAGAATAAAACCCATTTATACAACCCATTTATAAATCATACATCCAAATTATGGTCAGTTATACAATCGCGTCTCAAAAGCGTAAACCCACTACACACAAACATCCCCTTCCATATTAATCCCGCTTTGCCATCTGTACTAATGGATGGGCTCACAAGGATGTGGCATAATAAAGGAATAAAAACGTTCGGAGACCTTTATGAAAATAACACACTCAGATCTTTTGAACAGTTACGAGACGCCCTCAGCCTCCCTGCTGCACATTTCTTTAAGTACCTACAGGTTAGGCACTACATTAGCACACAACAGGGCGGCCACCCACATTCTCTAGACTCTCCTTTAACTGACGAAATCTTTAAAAACATTCAACACCCGAAGGGTATTGTATCCTTAATCTACGGCAGATTATTAGACCTCTCAGCAAACAAAACCCTCAAATCCAGGGCTAAGTGGGAGCAAGACCTTAATTTCACTTTTGAAGACGGTGATTGGGAAGAAATTTGTCTGGGAGCTCAAAAATTCTCTTATAATAGCCGCCACAAACTTTTACAGATTAATCTCATCCATAGGATTTATTTTACACCAGAAAGACTCCACAAAATGAACAGTACCGTCTCAGAACTGTGTCCTAGATGTAAGATAGAAACGGGAAGCCTCAACCATATGTTTTGGACTTGTACGAAATTGGGACAATATTGGGGCTATATTTTGGATGCACTAAACAAGATCACAGGAGCTGAGATCCCTCACTCACCAAGATTGGTTTTGTTAGGAGACTCGTCGGCCCTGCCTATTAACAGGAGGAAAAATATATGCTTTATCAAACTAGCTCTGATTGCTGGAAACAAATGTATTGCTATATTATGGAAGAGTGAGGACCCTCCTACTGTCTCTATGTGGCTGAAAGAACCTGCTTGATATATGGCCTCTGAAAAGATTATGTTCAACTTAAAAAAAACAAAATCATCTTTTTGACAAATGTTGGAGTGGCTTTAAGGGATACTTACAAAACATTACATGGTCGGCTGGGCAAAGACCACTAATGGTGTAACAACAACAGGTATCAGATAATTTTTCCCAACATGATGTATTTGATGAAAAGACTGTACTCCACTGTTGATGTCTTGTCTGCTACTGCCTATGTACTGTAACCCTCCGCTTTAATTTAATTTAATTTAATTTAATTTTTGTTTTTATTTATTGTACTTAACTTCTTACCACTCTTATATTTATCCACTTTTTATTTTATTTTGTATTTTTTTTTGGGGGGGGGGGGGTAAGTGATAGATTAGCTGGGGAGGGATGGGGAGGGTAATGACTGGCATGGGTTGGCTTGGGAGGGAGGGCTTTGACAATCTCTGTATTTTCCTTGTCACAAATACTGTGTAATGTCTATGTATCTGGAAAAAAATCAATAAAGATATTGTTCAAAAAAAAGAAAAGAAAAGAAAGGGTTACGCAGGAACCGAGTTCAAGAGTGTAATGGGTTCAGGCATTAAGATTATAACTAGAAGGAGGGAGGGCAAAAGAAAGAAAAAGAAAAAGTAAAATAAAGTAAAGGAACAAAGTAAAGAGTAAAGAAAGTAACAGGAAGGAAAGTGTGGAGATGCGCTGAGATCAATAGTTTTATCCGACCAGGTTGAGTGGGCGTGTTTAAGGCAAGGCCCGTCTCTTAGTTTAGACATTACTTTATTTCGGAGGAAACTTAATGAACTTTAATGAAACTTTATTTTGTGAGATTATATACTTGTTACGTGCAATAGACAAATACTCTTCCCATTATGGTCAAAATCAGCTCTTAACATCAAATTAGATTTAATATGATTATTATACCGCATATATCAGCGGAACACAAGTATAAATGTTTTGTGACTACAAACTATTCTGCAATTGCATCAACATACTAACTGAGAAAGCACATATTAAAGGTGCTATATGTAAGAAATCTAAAGCAAATAGTCATAAAATCATCCTAATATGTCACAGAGACTAAGGAATAATGTTCATATAACATACTGATCTCACCGACAACAATAGTACAGCCAGAATATTCACATTTAAAAAACATTTTTACAGTCCGCAAATCATGTTTATGTTTTGAATTTGTGTTTTGGCCTGTTGCGCCACCCACCGCCGTCTACCAGTCACGCAGTCAGTAGAGTCTCAGCATCAGTTACACTGAGCTACAGCAGCACGGCAAGCAGCATTAGCAGTGTCCCAGTACATAGCATGAGCATAGACTGTATAAGAGCATGAGCAGCCGGCTCCTCCTCAGCTGTATCCCGGCAGCAGCGTTAGAAGCAGAGAAGCCGGACTTGCTCGAACGGTCCGCTGGAAAACCGAAGATCAAGTACGCGGTGACGCAGCCCTGCCATGGCAGCTGCCCGTGGGCAAACAAATCAGTCTCCAGCATGCCGCTGTCCAGCAACCTCGAATCTGTAGGGGAGGGGGAGCGGACATGACTCGCGGCAGTATTTTGAATTTGAGTGCAGTAACCGTTTTGGCCACATTCTTACATACAGCGCCTTTAATAAAGACAAGTTGATTAATCAATCCAACTATATTTTAACTTGAAATATAATATGGGATTTCTTACGTGAACCCTTCTTAACTATCGCCACAAGATGGCAGTATGACTCCATGTTAAATGAGGGATTAAACACATGAAATTATAACTGACTCATACTATGACCTACAAGAGTGGGAGAAAAATCTTTCAACTAACAAACAAGGATTATGCACAGTTACAATTTTAGAACATAGATAAAATGTATAGTTTTACTTTCAAGAGACATTACAGGTTGGTTACAGGGGAAACTTAGTCTCTGCTCAGGAATGCATACTGAATGTACGACCCCCACATCTGTTCTTCTAATCTCATCTTCACCAGGGTGAGAGCTGGGGTGGCACCCATAGATGTGACAAAAAGGGGAGAGGATGTGGTGAACTTCAAAGCATAGTTAATGAACCCGGGTCTGGCAGTTAATTTGGCTGCGTTGTCAAACGCTGGATTTTCCCAGGATGTTAATCTGAAACTTGGGATCTAGAGGGTTTCCAATTGACACCTTTACCACTCTTGACGCCAGGATGACGGTGAAAGAGTGACTTAAGAATGAGATGAGGCCGGGGGCAGAGTCATAAACATTTGACAGAGTTGCCCATCTCATTCTGTCCATTTACTTACAATCTAGGTTCTGGAGGAGTTTAGAAGGCTGTTTTCCCTACACCAGTGTGAATGAATTCATTTTCATTGTGAATTAGGAAATGGTTGGCCGGACAACTGGTGCTCCAATTGGCCCGTGGGCCAAAAGTTGAGTATGACTGCGGGTACTGTATAAAGATTTTGAGGATAGATTTATGTATTATTTAAATCAGTGTTTTGCACAAGGTCCCCTGACTTTTTCTTTTACTCTTGTCATAGTAACTATAGCCACCAGAGGACTTTGTTAATATGAACATAGACATATACTGTTTTGGGGCACTTGCTTTCATCTTTCCCCACATGGGCCCTTCTTTTCTTGTTTTTGTGTTCATTGATCATTTAAAATGACAATGGGAAATGATGGAAGTATCATCAATATGGACTGAAAATATATATTTATTTCCATGTTATTTTAATATTATTTTTGGGTGTAGTTCAGGAAGGAATAGATGAAGCAGTTAATTTGAATTTGCAACTGTTGCATATGACCCATTCCTTATGCAAGACTCACTATATTTTTTCATCTAAACCAATTTATGCATGCAGTGCATTTGTAATTTAACTAATAAAACTCTGACCCCTAACCCCTACTTACCTTTACCAAGTGTTTCAGTTGCCTAAACCTAATGCAATGTGGGAAGCAGGATGTGAATCTTGGTCTCTTGATTGCAAAAAGCAAATATTGCCAGTGAACATCCAGTAATTCAGACAGATGCTAAGTTTCCTTCAAAACATACTTTGCAAAATGCAAAAATAAATAAATGAATAAATAAAAGGAAAGTAGCAGTATAGGAACCTCATTTTTAACAGAGAGGGTCATGGACCAACACAAAGTAACAACCTTTGGGGAAAAAGTAATGATGGTGTGCTGTTGTGGGAATTTGATGTCCATAGATAAACCATAGAGTTTCATGTGGTTGTATCAGCAGAGAGTGTGTGTCAGATGAAAGAATCAGATCTTATTGTATGAAGTCATGCTTTCCTCTTCCTTCGCTCAAAGTTCTTGTTTTTGAATACTTGTGTACAATGGGAGAGAATAATGAACATACACACGCGTGCGCGTGCGCACACACACACACACACACACACACACACACACACACACAAATAAAAACATAAAGACCTCTCCAGGACACAAACATGGAGACACATGGACTGTAGATACTGACATACTTACAAGACTGCACATGCACACGGACACACTGGTAAACACACTCACATTGTTTCAATACAATGCCTATCAAGCTGTCACATTTGTTTTGAGAACTACTTTCTATAAGAGCATAAACATGACACTATTCCCAGCCATGTTTGTGTGTGTGTGTGTGTGTGTGTGTGTGTGTGTGCGCACATGTGTAATGGTTGTGTGTTTACATATAATTCCATCACTGTGTATTGTTCATTCACATGCAGTGAGAATAGTACAACAGTGGAAAGAACAGAGCAGGGAGGTGACAGCACATGTGTTTCCTCCAGTATTTTATGTAAACAATAAGCTCATGTATAGTGTATAGTATATACACAAACACACCCAAAGAAATGAACATATAAACATTATTGGGATTAGTATAGTGAAATTCATGCCATATTAGTCTTTTGAATAGTTTACATGACTAATATTGTGAATCAATGACACAAGTCAAAAACAAGTCACAAGTCAATCCTGTTGTCACATTCGTAACCAACGTGGAGGACTCCAGTGATGGAACTTTGCAGCTTGAGGATGGGTTGGCAGCTTATATTGAGTTCAAGACACCCATTGAGGATCCTTTTGAGGTTTTATGGTGGTGGAAGGAGCATGTTAAAATGTTTCCTAACCTGGCGGTGATTGCGCAAAATGTTTTCCCCATCCCGGCATCGAGCACAGCCGGTGAAAGAGTCTTTTTCTCTGCTAGATTTGTAATTCAAGAACAGAGAATCCAGTTTAATGTGAGTGACTGTAGCCTGTATGTGCTCACTCATGGGTGAGGGTTGGGTTGCGGCTTTGACTTAGGCATACTGACAGGTAACTGGTTGGGTCTAGTACTGAGCTTTATGGGTATGGGCGGGTGTGGGTTTTCAAAATGGACATGTACAGGACTCTGTATTGTTGTGCAAAAACAAAATTACAAATAATCCTACATTTGTTCAATGTTTTATAACTCTATGGGGTAGGGATCACTGCTTAAATATGAAACTTTTCGAAAGTGTTCATTTCAATGCCTGAAGGTAGCTGTGCAAAAGTAAAACTGCAAATATGCAACAAATGTTAGTGAGCATAAA
Source organism: Epinephelus lanceolatus (assembly GCF_041903045.1). Classification (NCBI taxonomy): domain Eukaryota; kingdom Metazoa; phylum Chordata; class Actinopteri; order Perciformes; family Serranidae; genus Epinephelus; species Epinephelus lanceolatus. Next base: position 43,088,384 of record NC_135739.1, read on the forward strand.
AAAATAAATAAATCCAACCATAAAATTTGATCAGTTTTTTTTTTGTTTTTTTTTTAACCTTGTCCACTTTGTATCTGGATCAACAGTTGACTGACTTGGCACAGATGGCTGCCATCTTTTTTTTTTTTTTTTTTAAGGGTTTTTCACTACCACTCGATGGTGTATATAAGTGTCCATGAATGAGGACAGCAGGTCTAAGGTAAGCAGAATGAAGTACAAGGTGCAGGAAACCCAAAATGTCATGCCCTCAAGTGAGGACGCAGGGTATAAGGAGGGTAGAACTAAATTATGGGAACACATTAACTGCATAGCAGATGTTGTTATATTTTACTTATGTGTGTCACAGAGCTCCATGTTCTCCAAATACTATGAAAAAGTTTCTTTTGAGTCTCCACCCTCGTTGACAGTAGTTTAGAGCCATTTGAACTGCTAGCTTCATGTTAGCTTAGAGACTCAAAACATTTACTTCAGTCCATCATCTGGTGTTTAAAGGTCACTTCCACAGGCTGTTCACATTTGGCAGTCGAACGTGGACCTCATAAAAACACTGAAGTTGACCAGACGAAACAGCACATATACATCCAGCCAGGAAAAATGAAACACACATGACTGAACCCATGCACAAGTGCTCACACCCTCTCTCTCTCTCTCTCTCTCTTTCTCTCTCTCTCTCTCTCTCTCTCTCTCTCTCTCACACACACACACACACACACACACTACAGCTCAGCTTCATTCTGTATTTCTGTCTCTCTCTTTCCCTCTCCCTCTGTCTGTTTCTTTTTCACACACACCACAGAGTCTGTGTACCTCCCTCTTTCACTTCTGAGGCTGTTTGCTGCTTTGAGTCGAGCCGTTTCACTGCAGCTGAAGCTGGAAAAAGTGACCACAGACACATGTAACACACACACAGTTCAGGGCTTCGCTCCGGCTGTGTGTGTGTGTTTGTGTGAGTGAAACCTGAGAAAAGAAAGAGAAAAGTTGAGAATTTCTGGTCTGGATGTCTGGAACAGCCTGATCTGATGATGACAATGCTGATGCCGATGAAGAAGCAGCTGCTGTTGACCGACCAAAGTTGCTGCTGGATGTTGTTTTGTCCTTACTGCTTTCGGATAACAGGAGATTACTGTCATTTAATGGGATTACTGCTTTCTCTGGAAGAATTTACATTTATGCCTGAGCATGTATTTAAACCAGGAAGCCGTTAAGATGAAGAGTGTCAAACATGTTATAGGTAATGTTTACACACACACACACACACACACACACACACTGTAAAACTTGCATTGACATGTACAGTTTGGTCTCTGTTTGCTTGGTCTGACTTCACACTCATTCGTTTGTTCATTTAGTATCTCTTTCTGTCACATTCTCTCAAAACCAACTGAAAAGTTATCTGCGTATGTAAATGTTCATGTACTGTATAATGTATACACAATGTCATGTTCTCATTGGCTGTGACTAGACACCACAGCATACGGGAGGAACACAAACATTCATGTGTTGCCAGCCATGCCTCTCTCTGTCTGCCCAGTGTCTTTTTTTTTCCATTTCACCAGTCTTTTCCGTTGCAGTCTGCTGGTTAGGTGATTTAGCTGACAAAGAATTTACTTTTAAACAGCTGATGATGGAGTCTTAGTTTAGTCATCACACAGCATGTGCCCAATGTGGTTTTGGATCTACTTGTGCTTTAAAATTATCTTTCTGTGATGGTTTGTTCAAACTGAAAGAAATGATAATACAGGTTAAACAATGATCTCACACTATTTTCACTGTGTTTCAGTTACATCAAGTAAAGTAGCATTTCTGGTCCTCAGCTTTAGGATCAGTGTCTGGAATGTTGTGGGGGTGGGTGGTAGGGTTGCCACCTTGGATTTGTGGAAAAAAAGGGACACTCGACCAAATGTTTGAGGCGGAGGGCTCGCCCGTTATTACCAAGATGAACATGAAATTCGGACATAGGAAACCAGATTTGGCATCATTTCATGTCCTTCTATGTGCCTGTATTTTATATTAATTTTTATATCAATGAAAAAAACAAATCAATGTATATGGTGACTACGGCCCTGTCAGCATGCATAATTAGGCTGCAGTTGTCTGGGTGCGCAAAGGTGAAGTGCGCTTGTCTTGTCATACAAAGTTTGATTGAATGTCAACTGGACAATATGGAGATATTTGCATCTTGAAAGCTGGACTACAAATGTGGATAGACAGGGAGAAACACACGCAAGCCTAAGACATGGTAAGATACAATATTCCTCACTATATGAAGTGACTGATAAGATCTGTATAATGGATTGTAAAGAAATTCGTCAGGATTTTATTTGGTAGACAATTAATCTGGATTTATAGCGTGATGGGATGACAGCACAATGATGTGTGGTATCACTGGAAAGCTCTGCTCCTGCGCTTTGATGTGATATGCGTGGCATTTCTGTGCGATGCTGCATTCGCGAGCAATCCATCCAAGAGTGATGTGTGTGCAAAGCTGTATGAAAGCTCTGTTATACATCATTTTAGTGTAACTTTAGCATTTTTTTCGCTGTGAAAACATTCGGAAAGCTACATTTCCGCTGTTTCACGTGATATTCGTGGCTTCTTGCTATGAAAAACCATAGAGAAGAACAGGTGTGAATTTGGACGCACTATGCGTCGTCCGGGGCCTGTTGCGCTGATTCTGGCCGGACTCCTTGGCCTGCTGCTGCTGCATTTTCCCCAAAAAACGGGACAAATTGTGTCCCGGGAGAGATTTTTTTTTCCCCGGGACAGCTGATGAAAAAAGAGAACAATTCTGGGAAAAACGGGACGGGTGGCAACTCTAGTGGGTGGCTTTGTTGTTTCTATGCTAACCTCTAATATTTTTGGGTAATTTTTAAACATTGATGTTTCTGTAATAAATTTAGTCATCAAGACAGAAGTGTAGGTAAATAGGCTTCATGCTAGCATTCCAGCAAACACAGTGTTCATGAAAATGCAAATAGCGTTTGAGGAATTTCCAAAGATGACAGTGTTTATACCTAGACCACTGATGTCTTTAAGATGTGTTCAGAAAAGACGTGGAGATTTTCTTTTTTCATTTATCAGACAGGACATTAACATAAGCTAAAAATTCAAAGTACAAATATATATACAGAAATTTAGAGAGAAATGGAGGCAAAAGAACGAGAAACAGTCAGGTCACAGAAACAGAACAGAAAAGAAACAAACAAAAAAAACATGTACATCACAGTGTGTTAAAGTATAGGACAGACTACTTGTAGAGGTATAAGTTCATTGTTCCAGGTCAAGTAGATTATTCATATAGTTTATTAATGGGTCCCAGGTTTTGTAGAATCTGTTAAGGGAGCCATTGATCCAGTGGCTGTGTGATGGATGGGTTTCATCCCTCAATTTAAATAGAAGTGAGTGTCTAGCGAACACTCCCTCAGACACCCTAGGACTGCAGTAATTTTCTGTCATTATTTGTAGATAAGATTAATAATGTCTGGTCTAGCATCACTCCCTCTTTTACTCATTTCTCCATTTATCCTATTTAGCGATCAATTTTAGACTCTTTTTCACCCATTACCCTGCAAGACCTCACTGAGCTGATGAGCAGCATGAAAGTGTCCTCCAGTGCTGTTGATATTTTGCCCACACCTGTGCTTAAAAATTCAAAACAATTCACCAATTTAAATTCAAATAATGGTTCATAATATCTGAATCATGAAACCAGGATGTTGAAGCTACACAAAACCCCAAGCATATTTTAGGCTCAATTTCAAGTATCTCTGGGTCTTGTGTGAGGGTAGAATGGAGCATGGGATGGATCGGGGGTTGGGCGGGCTCCTGCAGTGATGTGGGTGCTGCGCCGCACTGTCATGGTGAAGAGAGAGCTGAGCTGGAAGGCAAAGCTTTCGATTTACTGGTCCATCTACGTCCCAACCCTCACCTACGGTCATAAGCTCTGGGTAGTGACCATAAGAATGAGATGGTGGATACAAGCATCCCAAATGAGTTTTCTCATTGGATTTGCTGGGCTCAGTCTTAGAGATAGGGTAAGGAGCTCAGACATCCGGAGGGAGCTCGGAGTAGAGCCGCTACTCCTTTGTGTCAAAAATCATCAGCTCAGGTGATTTGGGCATCTGATCAGGATGCCTCCTGGGCGCCTCCAGTGTACATATCTTGTCTGGTCTGGGAATGCCTTGGGGTCTGCCAGGAGGAGCTGGAAAGTTTTGCTGGTGAGAGGGACTTCTGGGGTGCTTTGCTTGGCCTGCTGCCCCCACAACCTGGCTCCGGATAAGTGGATGAAAATAGATGGAACGATGGAAAGCAAATATGCATTTTTGTTTTTTAATTTGGTGGAAGGATCTTTCAGTCAAAGGTGAAACAGCACAGATATGGTGGGTTATAGTGTGATTTGCTGTGCCCGCCCCATTAACTTCAATAGAACTGACACCAAAGTCTGGCTCCAATGCAAAATTCAAATGCTGTCACTGATGTCATGACCTTTCCTTGCATGAAAACAGGAAGTTGAAACTCAGGTAAGCCTATCACAATGTGTCCTGCTCATATTTATAACAGACATCAAATACTAGACTTAATTTGATCTTGATTTCTTAGAAAACAAGAGTAGATTCGTAAGCTTAGGCTACAGTTATGGCATGAGAAATACAAACAGGGATAGTCTCTCTTGTGTGGGCTCTTGGTTCCTCAGCTGATCACTTTAAAAGCCCATTGTGGTTTTAGGGATTTGTCTTCTGTGCCCTTTTACACTTGTACTAGATGCAGGAGGGTCAGGAGAAAGCTAGTATTGAGTTAATGTTATTGCATGACTTGGACTGTGACCCATTAAAGAGGAGAATAGAAAATAGACACATAATTGCAATTCATTTCATATTGTATAGCTTCATTTGAAGTGACATTAAAATGTGTAAGAGCAAAAATCAACTATGTAAGTAACATAACTAACACAGTTTAATGTAAGCAACAGGGCTGAGATGAAATTGCCATTGTGTCAGTTTATTTAATCCAGGATGGTTTAAGTCTCTGGCAGAATACTGTGGTTTGATTAGGTTCATTCCCAAATGCTGAGCTCCATCTGTCTGTGAACCACTAGCAGCAGCAGTGACGGTGTGTAAGAGCATGCTGCTTAATCTGTTTAAATTTAGAGCTGATGGATGTAGGTGACAATTAAGGTTCATATGTTGTGTGTGTGTGTGTGTGTGTATGTAGGTAGTGATGGCACCATCAGTGTGTTGCCATACAACCATGGAGTTTAGACACCTGACACTTTGGCAGTCAGCCATGTTTGTTACAGCTCAGACAGTCTTACTGTACTATATGTATGTTGTGTTCTTACCAGGGGCAGGGGATTATTAGAGAGGTATCACATCTCCTAGTTAGTGTATATGAGCTGGCAGATGGTGCCATCCCTCCAAACCAGCCAGGCTTACAGATCACTTGTGCCTACCAATATTGCACTGTTGAACAAACTGTGAAACAAACATAACTGAACCTCTGTGTGTGAGGTTGCTACACCTCATCTATCTATCTATCTATCTATCTATCTATCTATCTATCTATCTATCTATCTATCTATCATTTTGCATACCTTTCAATACATTTTGTGTTGCTTAGCAATAAACTGTAACTGTAACTCATGGCTCGTGCTTAGATTGTTATGATTATGGTTTTACCACAATAGTTTATAATGTAGTTACTGCTGGAGACAATTGTATTGTCCCTGCTGCTTTGTGATGACTGCAGGTACTTAATATATGAATATAAATAAACTGATTATTTGTAACATGTGAACACAGCCGGTAAGATTTAATCTAACACATTATGGACTCTGTGAAATTGTAGAGCAAAGTAAGAGTAAGAGGCTAAACTCAAGATACATGAAAGGTATATATAAAGGTATCTATGTGTGAGGTCTGTGTGTGAGTTGTCACGAACTCAGGCATAGAAATTGTGGTTTTTGTCTCTGAGCTGTTGGAATGTAGGGAAAAATCGATCAGATGTTACCCTGTGCAGAGACAGCCTAGTTAGCCTAAATATTTACACAGTGGTAATGTCTGTCCAAACTCATAGAGTATAGAAACTTATGTTCTGTTCCAGCACCTATAATAAACCTTATAATTCTGAAACAGTCATTCATTTTAAAGTATTCTCATGCCGTCTGCTAAGTAGGAACTCCCTTCGTCAAACAGAGGAATGTCCCTTCCTTTCAAGACGCTTTTCAGGGTTTCCAGCTTTGCTCATGGGACCATACTTGTGGTTAGACTGAACAGGAGTAGCTGCCCAACATAGAAACAAATGACAGTTAACTAGCTAATTGTAGTTGTCCAAAACATTTACAGAAACCACATGCTACTTCCTCAAAGCCAGGCTCTAAATTAATCTCCCAAATCAAGAATCCCACTGGCCCCATTAGTGTGTTCACTAATGCAACATGACATCTGCTTATTGAGTGTTTCTGTCCAGCCTTGAAGTGATCATACATCAAGTCTGTCTGCACCACTCCTTCTACTTTGATATTCTAACAATACAGGACATCCTCCCTGGCTGCCTGGCTCTGGTTGCATAACCCTGCTATTCTGTACGTTCCTGTTCTGCTGGAGAATATTTCCTAGATCCTCTTCCCTGTCTCATACCTTTTGTTCTGTGCAGTGTTTTGTGCATGTTTTCCCCATTTGCGTCATCCTTAAAAATGTATTTATTTATTTAATTTGTATAGAAAATCAGGACAATGCATATTAACGAACATGTACAGCCGTACACGTAAATATGCCAGATTGTAGCCCGGGAGCTAATTTCGGTCTGGAAAAATGAAGCTCCATACTTGGGTTTGCAATTTTCAACTGGGTTCTCATCTTTTGCAGCTGTGTCTTGGTTTCATTGTTGGAGGGGTAAAGACTAGTTCCAGTTATAATTTTATAGAACTTTGAAAAATTGACCAAACCACTGTGTTTGGGACTAGGAATGTAAACGGGTATTAATACATTATTTGGAAATGAACAGATGATGCCCTTTGAACAAGCATGAACAGCATCCAAGGGAACTGGGAACTGCAAATAGAGCAGGTTGTTCCATTATGCAGATCTGCTGAAATATTAACAAAGGCTAAAAACATAGAGGTGTACAGCACATCATTTTGGGTTCAATCTTCATCCAGCAATGTCCTTCTCAATTACCTTCATCAGTGTTGACCAATTTTGTTGTGTAGTGCAGGATAAAGCTTGACTTCACTGATGTTACAGGTTTTATTTTTACGTAATGATTTTCCTGAAGCCGACACCCTGCACACTTGACAGGAGGGAACTGACAATCTGAGGAAAAGTGCTAATTGAATTGTTCAAATTTTCCTGTTCTATTTCCACTATTTATTTCCACCCAAACCATTTACAGTTTGATTTTATGTAGACACAGTTTAGAATTTTAAATGGTACAGGTAAAAAAAAAAATCATACTTTATGATTTGATTTATGAAGGTACACTGTAAAAATATTGATCAAAATATTTTGTGTCCTATTTTTTTCTTTTTAGCTAAACTTAGACCTATACGCTATACATATGAGCTAAATTTAAGGTATATTTGCAGGAATTTTCAGCTACAGTTTGTGAAGAGTTTCACTAGTGAAAGTCAAAGTCAGCCCATGCTTTGGTTGCCTGCCTTTGCCTTCTCTATATTGGCATTTTTTATGCCTCTGGGGCAGAGATAACTGTGGACAGAGGCATTGTGTTTTCGATTTGTCCATGCCATTCTTGTGAATGCTTTATCTAAAGAACACCTTGAGGAAATTTCTTTAAATTTGGCACAAACATCCACTTGGACTTGATGAACTGATCAGACTTTGTTGGTCAAAGGTCAAGGTCTCTACCTCACAACCTCACAAAACATGTTTTTGACCATAACTCAGAAATTCATATTCTAATTATGACAAAATTTTACACAAATGTCTAATAGGATAAAATGATGAAGTGATGACATTTTATATCCAAAAGGCCAAAGGTCAGCTTCACTATTACATTATAATGTAATGCAAAAACATTTTTCTGGCCACACTCATCTTGGGTGTCCATCTTGAAACTACGCTGATTGCATAGATTTTCAGTGCTGCTGAGGGGAAGATGTGTTTGAAGCATCCATGTTTTGACAAACATGAATATAAAGTGTTACTGCAACTTAACAGGCTCATGCAGGCATACAACCTTGAAGTGGTAATTCTACTTTTTTCAGCTCTGTGTAAGTGATTTTTGTAGCTTCCTCTTGGATGTGTGCTGCTTACAGTCTGGCACCTGGTCCCTTGCTACCTTTTCATAAAGTCATAATGTCACCTGTGTCCTGTGCCTGACCACAGCAAAATGAGAAGAAAATAAGATAATCCAGGCAAAGGGCAGATTATCTGTGGATAAATACATCACCTCATTCTTCTAGTGGGACATACAGTGATTGACGATTGGGAGAGATTACTGTTGTATGAGTCAATACATTGTCTTTTAGAAAATTCTTGGATGGCATAAATTCAAAGTAAAAAAAAACAACAACAGAAAAAGCAATTTTACAGAATTAGGCAATCTAGACAATTTAGACAGCTGTAGTTTCCGGTGTTGAGCCATGTGTTCTCTTGCTAGGTTTCTAGCAGTTTTAGTTCTGTGCAACAGAAGGCACAACTGTATGTTATTGATTTCATTATCTGTGTCCACATAAGCCTAAGAAGATTTGGCAAGGTCCATGTTCTAGCTTTTCCCAGAGCTGTTAAATGAACTCTATCCTCTGGGGAAGCAGTTTAAAGCTGTGAAAAAAGCTAGTAAGAGGACCTTGAGTTAGGCCTTTTTGGTCAAAGAGACCAAATTTCCAAGGTCAAGCATGGGCCAATTTCACATCATGTTCTATGAAATAAATTAGGGCTTTTGAACATTTTGAATGTTGAATTTTACATCTTTCATTTTAATTTAAGATGCTCAAAAGAAATATACATGTATATATATATATATATATATATATATATATATATATATACATGTATATACTTTATTTGTCTTATCGTTTATCTTTTGGTGTGTGGGATCTTCATTAAATATATCAGCAAAATTCTACCAAACATTTCTTTGTGGAACACACTGTAATGGAATCTCCATATCTGATATCCTTGGCAGGTCAGCAGACTTGGATACTAAGAACAGAGGTACACTGATATTGCCTCCATTAAAAGCCAGGCTCACTACCAGCCATTGTGCTCTCCTTCAGTCTGTCCCCACCCCCACTGGCACACAACCTAGCCAAGCATGTTTTAGAGCAATAAAGTACAGTCAGTGTTAATGCATGTCTTTATTCTCAGGGACAGAGAAAGTTTTGTTCACCATACACTGCCTTTCCACTTTCAGGCTGCAGGGAAACCATTATGATCATTAAACCACAGCAGGGTAGAGTGCAATGCACAGATACACACAATCACATAAAGCCATGTCTGAAAGTGCTTTGTTTTAGTCTCCTATATACTAAAACAAAGCATTTCAGCTCTGAAATAATGTGACTAAAGCCCAGAAACACAAAACAGAAAAGTATACATATAACATTTTGAGTCATGCTTCCTTGACTATTTCTTTAATTTTTCTGTTCATGCAGAGGGGAGGGGAGAGGATTGCTATACTGATCAGTTTATCACTCTGACCAGCATCCTAGACTGGTATTAGCACCAGGGGCATTTCTAGGATTTGAGGACATCAGGGCTTAGTTCACACCTCTGTAGGGGGGGGGGGGGTCTGGGGGATCCTATCCCGGGAATTTTTTTTTATGAACAAGCTCTATTTTGATGCTTTTTATGCACTCTGACCTCTTAATTACCCATAAAAGCTGTTTATTTTTAATTTTATTTTGCAGATTAGTTATGAATTGTAATGTCAAAATATTAATAGTTGTTCGTAATTAGCGTTGAGTTGAAACAGATTACTTTATAACCACTATCATTAAACTTTAGAGAATGTTTAGGTGCTTGTACTTTATACTTACTACTACATTATACTTTTACTCGACTACATCTCAGAGGGAAACACTGTCATTTTGACTCGTCTACATATATTTGTCTGTTACTTTTAAAACTTGATAATACAAAATGTAATCAGCTGAAAAATGATGACGTATAATTGTACAATAAACTACCCAAAAGTATTTAAAATGAGCTCCACCTTTACCCAAAACATACATTTCTGATCAACAAATTGCATTTTTTTATATTGTTACCAAGCCTATTCTGTGTGTGTGTGTGTATATATATACATATATATATATATATATATATACACATATATATATTGGTGTTGAGAGACAGAGACAGAGAGAGAGAGAGAGAGAGAGAGAGACAGGCCCGAAATACACACACATGCACAAACAGGACCTATACATGCATTAAATGAAGAGCTCTTAGAGTGAATGGTTTGCCCATGTGCCTCAAATATTGGGGGTTTAGTGTCTTGCTCAAGAGCCCCTCAGTGGTGCCCAGGAGGAGAGGTGGCACCTCTCCAGCTACCATTCCACGCCCCATTCTTATTATGGACTTGAGCGGGTGACCCTCCGGTTCCCAACCCAAGTCTCTAGTCTCTGATATACTGCCACCTCTATATGTTCTTATGTCATATATGATGATGAGAAACTGAGGTGAGAAAGTTCATTCTTGACCTTGAAAACTTGACAAAAAATTCAGAGAGATTCACTTTTTAGGTGGGCTGTATATTAAATTCATGAGAAACCTTTTTAGGTTCATGTGAACACAAACATTAGTATGAGATAAATGGCTTATCAAGGTCCATGCTTCAGCACCTCACACTGTCACAGTGTCATGTAAGAACCATTCTAGACCAATCAGTAGAATTTTGACAATACCCAGATACAGTGGTGAGGTCCATTCCTCCAAGTGTCTCCAAAACCCAACAATGAAATCAAGAAAAATAGCTGCAGAACAGTAGAAGCCAGAGATATATTGTAATGACAGGAGGTTCACTTTTAAGGACAAACCGAATCAGGAAAACATGCACAAAACACTTATCCTTTTTACACAGAGATTGCGCTTTAGGGCCACTACGAAGTCCCTTCGCATTTTTACACAGAACCCAGGACCAGTCTGCGATTTTAGACAGCATCACAGAAGCAGAATTGACATGAAAGGCATCACATGTTACACAACAGCGTCAGTCTCTAAGTGATAACAATAGCATAACAAAGCAATAACAATCATTTACTGTTCCTTGTTATATGGCAGCTGATCTTGTCCTCTGCTCGGAGGGTAAAGGCCCTGACACACCAAGCCGACGGTCGGCCGTCGACCAAAGTCGGGCCATCGGTGAACATCTGACAGCTTAGTTAGCCCAGTTAGCCTCCACTAGTCTCTGAGCTAGCCCCGGCTCTCTGTTTGGATCCAACCGGAGCACCGAGCCCTGGTTTGTTATTCAGGTTAAAGTGGGAAGAAGCAGCGGGTTTATTAGGCAGCTGAGTGAAGTGGAGCCTGTGGAGGAAACACTGGGACCGTCTGGATGTAATAGTCCGTGGAGGTGCTTCAGTGCTTGGCTGCACAGATAGGAAACCCCTCGGCTGTCAGGATGTACTTTCTCTCTCACGCAGGCGCAGAAGGTACGTGCCACTTGGCCATCGCATGTAGTCCGTGTAGTATGTTCAAATGCAACTGACACAGAACGACGTGAGGCGACATAGACGACGGAACAGTTGGCTTTTGTTGCTGCTAGTTCTTTGATGTCGGTTTGGTGTGTCCGCACCGTGAGGATTGTTTTCCTGATTTGCAGAGATTCTCTGCGGCTGTACTTCCTATTTGAGTTAGCTGCTAACTGCTATCAGCTACTTTTTAAATCTCCCGGCAGTGGGTCTCACGAATAACATGTCGTCAAAATATCCACCCATGATCCCGCCCTGCTGGCTGTCCCTTTTATACAGAAGTTGTTTTGGCGCTGTTACTACCCCCGATGCTGGCTTAAAGGTGAAACAACTCTGTCCCTACCCATTCTGTGATTGTACCTATTGTACAGAATGGCGAAGCGGAATAACAGTGTGCAATTTCTGCCTTGAAGAGGCAGAGGCAAAGGGGCTCTATAACTAATCTCATTGTTTTTCTGTTTGTCTTCTCTTTCTCCCTGACAGTATTTTCTTTCTGTTTTTTTTTATTATTTGGATTCATTTGTGCCCCAGTTACTTTAGAGTGCCTTCACTAACTCTCAGGAATCAGTGGATGTTTTACTGTTTATCTGGCTTTGTCTAATCAGTGTGTTTCTTCTTACAGATGAGATCATGCAGCAGGATATCAGGCCCCTGCTGGCTGTGGACATCATAGAGCAGCTTCATCGCCAGTTTGCCTTGCTCTCAGGTATGTAACAAGACTTCATGGTCCCACTGCTCTGCTGTCCACACCTGGAGGTTGTGAGGAGTATTTAAATGGAGAGCTTGGAAACATTAATACTGGTAGTCAAACCGTTGTCAAGACAATAACTTACTGCTGCAAAACATTTTACATGCAAATTGGCTGTAAAATGAAGTTGAGTTTCAGGTCAAAAGCTCTGTATTGTGTGGTACATCAAATCTAAAAAAAAAAATGCAGTAATTTACTAGTACTTGTTAAGGATACATTTTTAAAAATATGTTGAAATCAGATTTTATTATTTTCCACAGAAATAACTTTAACTTGTTCTAGATTACTTTCAGTGATAATCTGCAGCCTTGTTTCTTCACTCTATTTTTGAAGACATACTGATCTTTTCTTGTTGTGGTGAACAAAGTCTCCTTGAACCAGACAACAAAACCACATTTGAATGAATGAGGCTATAAAAAATATTTTTTTCTTTTCTTTTTTTTTTTTAAACTGCCAAGAATGAAAACAATGAGATTTAAAGGAGCCTTCCAGCAGTGTAGCATTGAACTTCCACTGAGTTGGGAAACTCAAGAGACAGATTCAAAACATATGGTCAAACATTTTCTAGCCCCCCATGTGGGTGTAGCTTAAAAAACACTGGTTCCTACTTTGCAATCAGCAGCATATCTCCCAGCACAACCTCACTATTTGGTAAATGCCCATGTCATTTAAACACCTGTCTCCATGTTAGGCTTTCTGCTAAATATGGTTATGTGTGCTGAGCCACACCTTAACCTGGATCCACCCAAGACTAGCTTCTACAAAGGTCAACTCACAGATTAGGCAAAGACTTGGCTTCCAGTGCAATTGTACAAACATTTCTGCAGTACAACTGGATGGCCATATTACTGTAATAAAATGAATATTGAAATGCCAAAGCAGGCACTTAGATTTTAAATAGTGACAATACTGTGATCCTTAAATGCCATCCTACCTCTGTGAACCAGGAAGTTTACTAACAAAGACCACACCAATAAGATAAAGATTTTGAATGATTTATTGCATATGATGGATTTTGGGTTCTGAGGAAAGCGTGGAGGGGTGAGGATCGAGAGATTAGGAAAGAAAGGATGTGGATGGGGGATGAAGGGATGAGGGTCGAGGGTTGAATGGATGAGGGATGAAGGAATGAGGGATGAAGGGTTGAGGGATGAAGGATGAAGGGATGAAGGATGAAGGGATGAGGGGTTGAGGGTCGAATAGATGAGGGATGAAGGGTTGAGAGTTGAATTGATGAGGGAAGAAGGAATGAGAGATGGAGGGTTGAGGGATGAAGGATGAAGAGATGAGGGGTTGAGGGTTGAATAGATGAGGGATGAAGGGATGAGGGATGAAGGGTTGAGAGTTGAATTGATGAGGGATGAAGGAATGAGGGATGAAGGGTTGAGGGATGAAGGATGAAGGGATGAGGGATGAAGGGTTGAGGGTCAAATAGATGAGGGATGAAGTGGTGAGGGATGTGGGATGAAGGGTTGAGGGTCGAGTGGATGAGGGATGAAGGGTTAAGGGTCGAAAGGATGAAGGGATGAGGGATGAAGGGTTGAGGGATGAAGGGTAGCAGGGTAAGGATCAAGGGATGTAGAGAGAGGAATGAAGGTATGAGGGTTGAAGGATGAAGGGATGGAAGACTGAGGGTTGAGGGATGAAGGTTGGGTTTCCGGGTTGCTGGCTCCTGGCTCCTGTATGCAGAAAGGAGCAGAGAACATGATGTAAGAGGCAAGATGGGATTGGGTGGGTGGGATGTGAGAAATGTGTCGAAGGGAAAGAGAATGCATCAGGTGTGCTTAAATACTATTGGGCAGAAATGGAATGTGTTCGAGACGTGGTCTTTGTTCACGAACCTAGTTATAAAACTACATATAAAATAATTAACTATGCCCACACAACTACAAAGAAGGATATGATTAATAAAACAGACTGACTGTCAAAAGACCAGCCTTTATCCACTTTTCTATAACCACGTTTCCCTTAAATCATACACACACAGAGGCTTACCCCAAAGTGTTGTGCAATACTTTGTGCACAGCAAACCAAAGATATGATACATACTTTACTGATCCTAACAGGATATTATTTCCTATGGCAGCTACATTCACAATCAAACACAAACAGGAAACACTTAAACATACAACAAACGAAGCAAAAAAGCTAAAATAAAATACTAAAAGAACCACAATCATTTGTTTGTATTGTGCAATGTTGTTTATCTAAAAAAAAGTATAAAAGGTATATTAATATAAATACAAAAAGTATATACAAAGTATCACTAAAAACTTAAAATGTAAAAGACATAACATGTGAAATTTACCTGTATGAATATAAAAAAATATATGTACAAAAAAAATATATGTACACACACACACACACACACACACACACATCACGGACACACGCACACACACACACACAGCGTAGAGACAGCAACACAACTTTTTAAAAGGATTAAAAGGAACACAGGAGGTTTGTCTCAAAAGACACAAACAGAAATAACTAATGGCAAAAAATAAGTTGAATATATGCGAGGCAAAAAATAAATAATAATACTAATAAATAATGATAAAAAAAGGGAAAACACACTGTAGGGAAACATTTGCAAACTATCCTAAAAGCAAAGAAAACTGAAGTAATAGAAGAAATATCAGATTTTCTTGGGGTGGCCTTCAAATAGAACAAATACTTATTTGTTTCATACTATGGTCATATCCTATAGCACAGCTCAAATGCTACTTCTCTGGACATCTACGTCACAGAGAAACTTCTTTTATTGCTTGAATAAGGCAAACAGATGAATTCTAAACCAGGAAGTGCTCTTCATTTCACCTTAGCACAACTTTATATTAGACACACTAACATATACACAGGCAGGAAGTCACTAACTGTGCATACCACTTAACACAGGGTGCAAAATGTCTTTACAGTCACAACATTAACTGTAACCCATTAGAGCCATTGTGAAATACGTAAACATTAATCACTGTGTAATGGCTAATGAGAGTGATTCAGAACACATTTCTTCAGCTTATGGCTTTAAACACAATCAGTACGTTTACATGCACAGTTTAATTCCACTTTTAATCGGAATGAAAGGCCATTCAGATTAAAAGTGGTCATGTAAACGGTCATTCCGATTGAAAAACGGTCATTCCGATTGAAAATTAAATCCGATTAAAGGGGGTGGTTTATTCCGTTTGTCATTCCGAATGAAAGAAATTTGTGTGCATGTATACACTCATTCTTCTTTAAGTTCATTCCGGTCTTTCTGCGCATGCTCGTTTCCTTGCCCTTCTGGCGCGATGACGTATATAGCGTGCATAGCAACAGGCTGCATAGCAACAGGCTGAGATAGAGCAGTTGGACTTGTTGCACTCACCGGTTTCCATTCGCCACAGCACGGTCTTCTATCTCCCTTCTTCGACCTTCTACCTCTCTTCTCCTCCTCAACAGACAAAGCATTAGCAGAACAAGGTTGTTGTCGTACTGCTGCTTCAAGAATATAAGCAAAACAAACCCGAAAAACACACTAAGAAGGGCATCGTCAAGCATCTTGTTATCCAGAGCGAGGACTATACAGTGTTTTCTTCCGGTAAATGTAAACACATAACATCCACCCCGCCCCCTATCCAATCAGAAACCTTCCCTGCCCCAAACCTTGCGCAGACCTGAATAAAGGCTACCTGGAAAGACTTTAATTCTGAATGATTTCATTCAGATTTATTTCATTCCGAATGAGAAGCTATCATGTAACCGTAGCCATTGTCTCACAGCATGCTGGGAAAAACCACCCATTTAGCCCCAACACACCACAAGTGCACAATGATAGTGTTGTTTGTTGGCTGTCAACTAATTGTGCAAAATTGGCTGTATAAATTTTAGTCAAATTAACTCAAAACTCAAAAATTGTTGACTTAACAGAAAATAAATAATTCAAGCTCACAAGGGATGAGTTTTTGTGTCAAGTGAACATAGAGTTTTTATGTCATTTTGACAATCCGGAGCAATTGTGTAGACTTAACATTAAAATTTTGTGTCATGGATGGTTTGGGGTTTTACAGTATAAAGCACTACACATACCTTGAACAGGATTTCAGACTCCCTATCTGCCAGCGTCATTGAGAATCTGTAGCAGTTTTAGCAACTACATACACACACTCCCAGAGGACAGCTTTACTGGTGTGTGTTTAACGGAGGATCTAAATTGTGCCAAGAAAGGAAAGTTGAAAAGACTATCTTGTTGTGGTTTTGGTGTTATCCATGTGTGGGAAGTGACAGTTAAGCTGATGGGAGGAATTAATGTCATGTGGCAGTGTCCAGCCAGCTGAAACAGACTTGGCAGGGGCAAGTATGAAGTGGGAGAGATTTTGGATGTAGTTATGTGGTGTGAGAGCCCAGGCAGAGATAACTCTGATGATATCATCACAATCCTTCACTATTCTCTCAGACTTGACAAATCTCATCCAGAGACACAGCACATCAGACTGTTCACAGGCTGAAAAGACCAAATGCCTTTGACTGTATGACCTTTATGTATAAAATTGGTGGAGATTCCCTTAAACCACACACCAGCCACATGCAATCTGCAGTACATAGAGATGTATACCTAACCGCACACATCAGTCTCCATAGGATATTTTACAATTGAGTCCCTTTCTTTTGGTATCTGCTGTATGTCATTACACTGTTCCACCAGTGGGCTACTGTTTTTACAACAGATGACACTTCCTTTGTACTGTATGGTACCTTATATTATAAGACTCTATCCTCCCTATACTGTAATGTTACACCAGCCTCTGCTCTTCCTTTGCGTTTACGTTAAGGTGCCAGAAACTTTATTATCTCCCAGTATGTGCTGTGTTATTGCAACACTCTATATTTCCCCAGTCTCTCCTCCACCTCCATTTCAACAAGCTTTCTCCACCTCTAATGGTATTTAAGATTACCCTCGATGTCCTCTTATTCATAGTACCACTTGCACTATCACTTCCCCTTCTCCCTTCAAGCTTAGTGGAACTGAATGTTTACATTTTAATTTTTTATCATCAGCACATGTCACAGAAGGAAGGACTTTATGTATAAAACAGTTGCTTGAGTTTATATTCATCACAGAGGATCATACTCAAATTCTTTTACAGAGAAAAGACAAAAAAACACAGAAAGCTCTTTAGTTGACTGTTTGATTGGCCGTGCAGTTGTTGAGGTACAATAGAGGAGGAAATCTAGAGGAGTCTACATGTATTTTTGTCTGAGAAAGCATGCAATAATACTGTGTGTGGTATTAAAGAATTATATAAACTTAAAAGTTCAACTTCCATTTTCATCAGAGATGTGTTGTTGTTTTTTTGCTTTGGGAAGCTTAGCTTATTACTGTAATCCAGCTGGAGTAAAGTCACATCATTTTATTTTTTAAAAGTTTAGACAGAGCACTGCAGCCCAGCAGCCTGTGTGGTTCTCTGGGGATGCTTCTCATTCCTTCTCTCAGGCCTCTGTCAACAGCCAAAATAACAATTGTTTTCAAAAGTCCCTCTCTCAGCAGTCCTTGCATTCACAGTTACATAAGTTTAACACAGGCCTGGTTTATTGCTTTCACCACATGCATGTGTTGTTTGTGAGTGTGTGTGCCTTCTCAGTAGGATGTGGGTTGCTATTTTGGTTGGATATTTTGGTCTTTTTCTTTATATACAATTTTGTCACATGTGAACTTAAACCTGACAGTACTCAAATGAATCTTCCTCTCACAAGTCACATAGTATACCTAGCAATGCGATGTCTACTTTCTTGGATTTCTGTTGTTTTCTATGTATGAATTTTGAACGTCTGCATGTGGTGCTCTTTTCTTTATCTGTTCAGCCATGGTAGCTCTCGCTTATCTGTTCCTCTTTGCAAAACACAAAGCTCATTACAGTGTTGAAAAATGAAAGCCAGACTCCACAGCCTATGTAAAAGCTTTCATATACAAAATAAACTGTTGGTTAAATACTTCTGTAAAAGTGCAGAGTGTCATCCATCCATCCATCCATCCATCCGTCCATTTTCGCAACTACTTATCCTCTCACTACTGTACTTATCCTCTTATCCTCTAACTACTTATACTCTACTCCTTATCTTATCTTCTACTTATCCTCTAGGGCTGGAGCCTATCCCAGCTGACACTGGGCGAGAGGCAGGGTACACCCTGGACAGGTCGCCAGACTATTGTAGGGCTAACATATAGAGACAGACAACCATTCACGCTCACATTCACTCCTACAGCCAATTTAGAGTCACCAGTTAACCTACCCCCAACCTGCATGTCTTTGGACTGTGGGAGGAAGCCGGAGTACTAGGAGAAAACCCACACTGACACAGGGAGAACATGCAACAGTGCTAACCACTATACCACCGTGCCACCCAGAGTGTCAATCAGTTACATAGAAATATCACTTTTAATACTGCTTCAAGCATTTCCCCTTTAACATTCTGTTAAAGTGTTTGGTAGAGCACATTTTGAGTCACTATGCCGTAATGAAAAATGTGTTGAACCTAACTCAACCTGATTAAAGGGAAATTTTGGTTTATTTCAACCCATCTCCTATCGTCCTAAATTTGTTTCATGTGACTAGTGACATAAAAATAATAGTTAGCATGTTAGCCGTTAGCCTAGATACAACCGGGGCGCATAGTAGCATCAGACCTGTTAAAACGTAAGTGAACGGGCATACTTCAAGTGCAAAGTTAGTCCACTAAACAAGCTTTTTCTCCACAAAGACCACCTCATATCGTTAGGATAAATGTCAGAGAACATATAGAAAACGACATGTAAACGTGTTGTCTTACCTTACCGGTGTGGTGCCATGTTTGTATACCATCTAGCTCTGCTTTCCAAAGAGCGGCCGAAATATTGCGAGAACAAGCAGCGATCTCATACTGTGCCTGAAATCTCGCGATACTCTAGATAAAGCCCAGCTGGATACTAACGTTACTCCAGGTGGAGGTGTCTTGTCCTTGGTCACATCCAGACCTTGAAAATAAGGCTGCAACCGGTCCCATTCCTTGCAATAGAGGCATTCCTCTTCTGTGGGCACTGGGGCACAGCATTCACAGGTACACCACCAATCTCCAGAGCTACGCAGCCTTGCAGCAGCCATTCCTCCTTTCTTGTCCTCTACTTGTTGCGCCTCTCTCTCTCTCTCCTCCTCCATTCTTCAATTTCACAAAGCTCTTTGTCAGTGTATTCTGGCTCAGATAAATAAGGGCGGCCATCAAACTCTGCAAAATCAAATTCCTCCTCCACAAAGTCGAAGTCTGGCAAAAAGTCAGCCATTATTCTATAAATCTTTCATAAAATAAATGAATGAACTTTTCAGGCTACTGTCTGGTTCTGCCTTCCAGCTGTTGCTGCTTGTTCTCGCGAGATTTCAGGCACGGTATGAGATCGCGGCTTGTTCTTGCGATATTTTGGCCGCGCTTTGGAAAGCAGAGCTAAATGGTAAACAAACATGGCAGCACACCGGTAAGGTAAGACAACACGTTTACATGTCGTTTCCTATATGTTCTCTGACATTTATCCTAACGATATGAGGTGGTCTTTGTGGAGAAAAAGCTTGTTTAGTGGACTAACTTTGCACTTGAAGGTATGCCCGTTCACTTACGTTTTAACAGGTCTGACGCTACTATGCGCCCCAGCTGTATCTAGGCTAACGGCTAACATGCTAACTATTATTTTTATGTCACTAGTCACTTGAAACAAATTTAGGATGATAGGAGACGGGTTGAAATAAACCGAAATTTCCCTTTCCCTTTTCCCTCCCCTCTACCATTTGGTTTAGGTATGCTATGCTAAAAAAACTCCACTAGATGTCGCTGTGTCTTTAACTAGTGCCTTTTCAGTTTACCTTCCACAGGAAGAAAGTAACAGAAAAAGTCATTTTAGACATGAGGGCTTTGTGTGGTGGGATTTTCAGAGGAAGGCATGTTTTGTCCACGTTGTAGTTCCAGAGGTCTAACGGAAAATATTTCTGTAACTTGATACAAAAAACAAAAGTCTAATGATTTGTCATTTTATGATAAAGGTAGTGAAGCTAAGCTAATGGTTAATGTCAATAAAATTTACTATTTGCTACAAAACAAAACAAACAAACACACAAAAACTTCTGATGATTCCTAGTTGTAAATAATACATTTCATGTTATCCATTATATATGTATAGTGATATCTCTCTCTCTCTCTCTCTCTCTCTACATATATATATATATATATATATATATATATATTGTCTAAAGTCATGCTCAATCAAATGGTTGAATTTGCATTTTATGGTAAAGGTAGTGATGCTACAACCCAGTCTCATTTCGAAGTAGTCGAATACCAGTACTTGGTCAGTGACACGGCGTCAGACACCGATGAATACATGGGTGGTTGCTGTCATTCTGTAACGCCCCCCGGCAGCATCAGGGTGAAACGCAGTCTGACAACAACATAAGTTAAGCGGGCAAAAGTCCCAGTAGTGCAGGTGGGAGGGGTGGTGGATGGGTCCAACAACCACCGACTTTCACTTTTCAGCTAGTTAATTAAATGTGTGAGGTTGAGAGATGATTGGTGAGACTGTAGGTGACAGAGAGATGTGTGTGTCTGTGTCAGACCAAAAACGGAGTTTTGGGTAAGAATTTCTTCACAAATTAAACACATCATCACTAGTGTTCTCTCCATCTCTAACAGTGTTTTAGGTGAGGTGCGGGAAGATTTTCAGCTCAAGATTGCCATCTTGTGGCTGTTTTGTAGAAGCAGAAGAGTAAGATGGGAACATCTGTGTCTTGAAGGTTTTCCAACATTTACCATGATTAGGTTATTTAAGTTCAACATCTTACATTTGTTCCTTCATCCTGGAATCAATCATGTTTTGGAAGAAGTGAAGAGTTTTTTCCCCCTTTAAATTGAAAATCAAAACATTAAAGGTGAAACATTATATTCATGCAAAGTAAACTTCACAGATATTCTCTGACTTTTTAGACATAAATGTAACTACATCCTGTCCCACTGGCAGGACAATCTGTACAAATGTTCAAACCCAGTAGAGTTTTATTTAGAATTCTAGTTTGGAACAATGCCATAGAATTAAACTGAATTTGTTGTAAATGTGTATAAAATTAAGTATCAAGACATATCACAAGGGGGACATATTACTCATGGGAGAGGCTGATACTGAAGGTTCAAGGGTCATTTATTGTTATTGTAAAACACAGGACTGCGCAACAACATGCAGTTGTAGTCTATTTATGCTGCACAGGAACACAACAAAAACAACAACAAAAACAGAAGAGCATTCCTTTAGTGCATTTTCTGGCAGAAGAATCCGTTTGCAGCCTGCAGAACTACAAGTTTCACCCCTGTCTTTCTTAAAGGTGCACAACCCTACAAAGCCATTCAGTCTTTCATCTGTTTATAACATTCTTCTTTTCTTCCATCTGTTCAAAGCTATTTTCAATTAGCTATTATAAAGAAAAAAAATTTTTAAGTAAAAATTAACTTTGAAGAAAAAGAGATGGTGTTGAATGATCATGTAAAATGCAGTATTTGCATAAAGAAAAAAAGAGTACAACTAATAATTAACAGATCGAAAAAATCTTTGATTAAAAACAGATTTTTGCAGATGATATTTTATCACAAAATTAAAATTAATATATTTTTTTTTAACATATTTTTACTCTATTTATGTGCAGCAGTGGTTTCATTAAACCATTAAACAAAGGGAAGCAGACTTAAGTCAGTAGTTTTGGTCCTCTTGTGCACAGGTTACCAGCTGTGAGATGTGATGAGTTCATGATTGATCAATTTAAATCAAGCAAGGCTTTTTTTTTTTTTTTTTTTTTATCGAAATGCTGCTGGCTGTCATTTCACCACATAGAGTCGAGGCCAGATGCATAAATGATGATGCACAAACACCATGCGTACATGTTTTCCCACACATAAAGAGGTATTTATAAACAAAGAATATGCAGTGAGAATGTGAACACTTCAAGCATACTTCAGACCAGGCATACACACGCCTTTACCTGCAGGTGGTATAATTAAGAGGAGATGGCATAATAGAGAGATGGTTAACATTTTAGGTTATTTGCCCCAGCTAACATCTTGTGTTGTTAGTTGGAGGCTACAGGGCGCTCTGTACAATATCACTCAAAGGCACATTATAAACCTAATTTTTAACTAGAGACCATCTTATGATAGCATCAATCCAGCCATGATACAGTGACCCACGACTTAAAAAGAATGTGAGCCAGGGGCAGGGGCATAAATAAAGACAGCGCAGGCAGTGAGATTCCACTTGGGCCCCTGGGATGGAGGTGCCCATAGAGTGATTCAGATTGCTACCTTGAAAATATACCTGTGTTCAAAGATAAAGGATACAAAAAAGAATATCATTAATTTACAATCAGTGCCATTTGCTGTATATGTCCTCAAAAAGGCAAACCCATCTGTGTCATGGTTTTATTTTTCCTTTTTTTTTTTTTTAAATAATCAGCAGCCTTTTCTATATAAGCTATACAATAAGAACGATTCAATTAAAATATTAATTTCTTACTTACTATGATTTTTTTTCCCTTGAGAACATAAAAATATTTCACACTTTAATGACAATGCAAAGTGAAGTAGGTTAAGTTTTTATAGATTGTCAGCTAAATAGTTATCTCAGGAAATATTTCTACTGTACTCTACACAATCATTCCGACATCTTGTTTTGGCATCTCTTGTGGTTCTCTGTAATTTGGACAACTTTTACATCCCCTGCAATAAGTTAAGCCCCCCCTTCATATTACGCCCCTCTCTCGCAGTGTGCAGAAAAACCCTTCTCTTTTTTGAAATTACATGGGAGGAATGTATACAGCAGCAATAAAAACACTGGTGAATTCTCAGGGCAGGTAATATGGTCGGCATCTTAACAAAAAAAAAACAACATCAGGGAAACGTTATCCATCAACTTGACTACTCCTGAGCACCAAGAGCACCTCCCCTTGTCCGCGGGAGTCCTGTGCTCTGTTGGAATTAAACACAATCCACCTGTTGGACTGCGCAACAGCCTGATCCAGAATGTCATGATGGAGCCAGATCTCTGCAAAGATATAGGCACTACATTCTCTGATCTCCCTGGTGTTTGGCCAGTCTGAATTCTATTTCATTCATTCCACTTTCCTGTGACAAGACATCAGCCAGGAGCTGGCTGGGTAGTGAAACAGTCCTAGGACCAAGCTGGGCCAGCCTAGTTCTTATCACTGCTCCCTTCCAGGGGCACTTACACTGCCCTTGGTGGCGCTAGGTCCGGTCAGTCTGTCTGGGTGATCGGAAGTTCTCTGTCATACCAAATACCTGCTCCAGTAACAAAGGGTACAAGACAAGAAATGAAAACAAAAATGTAGCTACTGGGCACCTGCAGACATTACTGATATAACAGTAAATGTGATATTGTCAGACAGTGTAAGACCCAAGGGTGAGTTTCTGCAAGAAGAAAGAATAGTAAATGTTATGTGTGTGTGTGTTTGCAGGAGGGCGAGGGAAAGATGGCGCCCCCATCATTATCTTCCCAGAGTACTCAGGCTTCAGCGAAGTGCCAGAGGAAGACTTCCTCAATGTTGCCACCTACTTGACCAGCATACCCAGGTACACACTCCCATACACATTAAGTGAATTGTTATTGTGGTTATCCTGACATAATCAGAATATTACTATTCAAGTTATCCATTAGCCAAAACTGGACAGTAATGAAGACCTCCATTTAACCTCTTAGGCACCACCTTTACAGAATTACATTAAACATGTTTTCATGTAATTTACTCTAATTGATGAACATGGCAACTAGCTCAGGATGTGATTATTCATTTTACACTGAATGGGCCATTTCTAGTCATCTCATTACATCTTAATAGAAGGAACTAAGCCATGTAAGATTATTGTACTAGTGGCATGGCCAGGGTAACCTGCTGTGGGGCATCAGGGATAAAATTCAGCTGCAGGGCCCATATTAAGCTCCACTTCTTACCCAATCTCTGTCTAGTGTGTAGTTTCTCTATCCTGAAAACCTACCTGACCCCAGGAAATCAGCATGGTGCTTCCATGAAGCACAGTAATTGAGGAATATTCAACATTTAAACACAAAACTGAAATATGAAAGACATACAACATTTCTGCAAATAACCACATAGTAGTGAACCTATTTGTGGATTATTTAAAATGTGCAAGATGTGTTTGCTCTTCAGTCGAGCTCTGCATTTTCAGGATCAGTAAGCAGAGTAAATCGTTTTAAGGAATTTCATTGGCATGCCTTACACAGACAGACGCACAAAGCAGCAGTTCAGTTACATGCCTTCTCTATCTCCTGTCTCCAGTCTGGATGCTGCCAGTATCGGCTTCATTATCATCATCGACCGGCGAAAGGACAAATGGAGCTCAGTGAAGGCCTCTCTATCCAGGATCGCTGTAAGTTCTCCAAGACATATTAATCCATATATACCTAAGATGTTGAAAATCTTTATCATTTTTATTTATCTAAAATTGATAATGACATTGGTGAAAAAAGCTGTCCTTTCATGACGGAATCATACGCAGCCGGTTGCCAGTATTGTTCAACTGAAGTCAAGGGGGCTGGTGGGAGGGGTAGTGAATGGGTTCAAAAACCACCGGTGGCCGGTGTTTGTTTCTCGTATGAATGTAAAGCCAAACCCTGTTCTCTTTTTCTTAACCCAATCATGTGCTTTTGTTGCCTTAACCCAATCATGTGTTGGCTAAACATAACCATGTGCATTTGTTGTTGAAGGAAATAAATGTCAATGCTTGTATCGACAAAGTGCATTTATTTTGAAAGGGACTGTATGCAAACTGTACATTTCTTGTGAAATGGAAGTGTATTTTGGATACAGCCAATATGTATAACAGGCTGAAGTTGGCAAGGCATCCCAGAACATCATCAACCAACACAGGTTACCTTGCACGTCATATCTGGATGTGGAAATTCCATGATCAGACATTGATATGTGACGAGGTGGGAATGAGAATGTGTTGTGATGGTAAAAGCAGTTCAGTCAACAGAAATCTAATGTTGAGAGCGATCAAATACATTTATCGATAAAGTACATGTTAAAGTTCAGAAATGTGTTCAGAATGAGCTGTTATAATTTTGTCCTTTTGATGATTTCATACCACAACAAGACACATGTATATTCATACCCATTCACATGTCTGTCACTGTCACTGTGGTCCCAGTTCTTGCCTGCTCGTTAGTGCAGCCTGATTCAAGAAAAAGACCGAATGAATGAGTGAAGAACATGATGGGATGGCTTGTAAATGTATTGTAAATGGATATGATGTTGTGTTATCTAGGGGGCGTTTCCAGGAAACCTGCAGCTGGTGTTAGTGCTGAGGCCATCAAGGTTCTTCCAGAGGGCTATAGCAGACATTGGGATCAAGCTGCACAGGGATGACTTTAAAATGAAGGTACCGGTAAGCATGCTTCACTACCATCCATATAAAGCTGTGATCAGGAGGAATCAGTATCTTTTGCTGCAAAGTATGACTGATAAATGATGCATGACATATAATCGTTTTATACATGTCAAGTCAACTGGATTAGGCATTGCTTGTGTCAAACTGGTAACCCTTCCCAGCAAACATTCAGGTATACACAATCTGCACAGTGAACAGTGAAAACTCATGCAGGAAAATTCATAGTAGCTTAAAGTTTAAATTTAAGTTTAACTTAAAGTTCTGATAACATCCATAGTTGTCTGAAGCTGCTGAGAGTATTTTTTTTTTCTCAAGACTTCACATCTGCACACTGCACGGTGTTTTTAATGTTTTGATATAACAACTTCATTAGGTATACTCAGCGTGAACCCTAAGCCGAGCCCTGCCATCAGTTGCATCAACATACTCATCAAATTATTTACAATAATTAGAGCTCCAAAGTCCAGGATCCTGTCAATTACAGTAATGTTATATTAAATCTATCTCCCCTAAGTACATGATAATCAGTCATACCTCCACCAAAGGAGGACAAACTGAAATTGAAAATTACAAAAAAAATCTCATATCAAAATCAGGCCAGTCAGTCAGTTTTACTTATACATCCCATTATCAAAAAAACACAAATTTACCTCTAGGGACTTTACAATCTGTAGAACATATGACATTCTCTGGCCTGAGACCCTTCACTCGGATAAAATTATTTCAGGAGACTGTCAAGCAGCTTCCAGGTGTCGCCAGACAGATAGAACATATGCCACACAACCTCCTCCCCACCAAGTAACCTGGAAAGTGGACAGACCATGCAAACACACAATAGGCTGAACTAAAGCACATCATTCAAATAAATAGGAAAATGAATGAAATCAAAGAATAATTGCATATTAATAATTTTGTGAGTCATCATAAGGACCTTGAAGTCTGATCTGACATGGATTTGGAGCTAATGGAGGGAAGCTGAAACTTGTGTACTGTGGAAAAAAAAATCAGGTTTGTTTAGTAAGGACTCTAGCTGCAGCATTCTAAACTGTTTGAATACTTTCAGAATGTGACAGGCCTGACAACAAAATGTTACAATGATCCCTTCTGGATGATACAAAGGCCTTATTTAGGGTACAGCATGAGACATGGATAAAGAGACCTGATTTAGCTATGCTAGAGATCTTGATAACGTAATATCAAGCTTCTTGACTGTGTGACTTTGGGATATTGCACGTTTCTAGAGTCACCATTACTTGATCAAACTAATGTCTATGTTGACCCCCAGTGTCTCAGTTTTAAAATAATTTAGGTGCTGCTACAGCTGAGTATCATCAGCGTAGCATTGGAAATAAATTCAATGACGACATGTAATTTGACCAGGAGGAGAAATATAAAGAGAGAAGAGCAGAGAGCCAAGAACAGAGCCCTGAGGTACTCCATATTTCACATTAGAATATATTGATGTTAAATTATTAAAGGAAACACCCTGTGTTCTTTTAGATAGATGAGATTTTAAACATAAATGAGCCAAGCTAGAGAAGCCAGCTTTCTTTTGTAATTACTCAAGGAGAAAACAGTGATCAATAGTGTCAAAACCTGCCCTGAAATCCCATAATAGAAGCACCAAGGGGAAATCTGAGTTTACAGTAAAGAGAAGATCATTTACAATTTTAGTTAGCACCATTTTGTTGTCATAGCAGGCCCTGAAAGCACACTGAAAAGGTTAAAAAAGAGAACTATTAAATGTATAGTCTGAGAGTTGTTGAGACACCACTATCCAGTACATCTGAAAAGAATGGAAGTTTAGAGACATGGTGGATTATTATTTGGAGACGCTGGATCAAAATGATGTCTAGCGGAAACAACAAGTTGACAAAATATTAAGCATTGTAACCAGAGGTGGGTAGTAATTAGTTACATATACTCAGTTACATTTACTTGAGTAACTTCATCTTCTTCTAACCACTTCATCCTCTTGAGGGTCGCGGGGGGGCTGGAGCCTATCCCAGCTGACATCGGGCGAGAGGTGGAGTACACCCTGGACAGGTCGCCAGTCTATCGCAAGGCTCACACATAGAGACAAACAACCATTCACGCTCACATTCACACCTACAGACAATTTAGAGTTATCAATTAACCTAGTCCCCAATCTGCATGTCTTTGGACTGTGGGAGGAAGCCGGAGTGCCCGAAGAGAACCCACTCTGACACAGGGAGAACATGCAAACTCCGCACAGAAGGGCTCCCACACCCAGGATCGAACCGGCCACCCTCTTGCTGTGAGGCGAGAGTGCTAACCACCACACCACCGTGCCGCCTACTTGAGTAACTTTTTGGATAAATTGTACTTTTCTGAGTAGTTTTAATGCAAAATACTTTTTACTTTTACATGAGTTATATTGTTTTAAAGCAACAATACTCTTACTTGAGTACAATATTTGGCTACTCTACCTACCTCTGAGTACATAATTACATATATATATATATATATATATATATATATATATATATGTATGTACAGTCTCTTGTCTCGTCTCGTCATCCTCCGCTTATCCGGGTCTGGGTCGCGGGGGCAGCAGCCTCAGCAAAGAAACCCAGACAGTCCTCTCCCCAGCCACCTCCGTCAGCTCTTCCGAGGGAACCCCGAGGCGTTCCCAGGCCAGCCGGGCGATGTAATCCCTCCAGCGTGTCCTGGGGCGGCCCCGAGGTCTTCTCCCGGTTGGACATGCCCGAAATACTTCCCAAGGGAGGTGTCCGGGAGGCATCCTTACCAGATGCCCGAACCACCTCAACTGGCTCCTCTCGATGTGGAGGAGCAGCGGCTCTACTCCGAGTCCCTCCCGGATGTCCGAGCTCCTCACCCTATCTCTAAGGCTGAGCCCAGCCACCCTGCGGAGTAAACTCATTTTGGCCGCTTGTACTCGCGATCTCGTTCTTTCGGTCACTACCCAGAGCTCATGACCATAGGTGAGGGTTGGAACGTAGATCGACCGGTAAATCGAGAGCTTCGCTTTCTGGCTAAGCTCCCTTTTCACCACAACGGACCGGTTAAGCGTCCGCATCATTGCTGACGCCGCCCCAATCCGCCTGTCAATCTCCTGCTCCATCCTACCCTCACTCGTGAACAAGATCCCGAGGTACTTAAACTACAGTACAGTATATATAAGAATATATTTGTGTTTCTTGTGCCTTGATTTATGTTATGTTTATAAAGATTTAATTTATTTTTGTTTTAGTTAAAGGGGTATCGTTTAAAATACATGAATTTGCAGATTATTATTTTTGATTGATTGATTACGTTCATGTTCTTATTTTACAAATAAATCAGACGTTAATCAACAGTTACTCAGTACTTGAGTAGTTTTTTCACCAAATACTCTTTTACTCTTACTCAAGTAATTATTTGGATGACTACTTTTTACTTTTACTTGAGTAATATTGTTCTAAAGTATCAATACTCTTACTTGAGTACAATATTTGGCTACTCTACCCACCTCTGATTGTAAGTCCCAGAAATTGTCAGAGGTCTTTAAAAAGTTTCGTTGGTAGGGGATTAAGGAAGCAGTGGCTGGTCTAGAAGCTGATGTCAGCCTAGACAATATTTTCAAAGTCTCAAAACTGAGTGGGATTCAGCCTATGAGTATTGCATTGCCAATTTTACAGATGAAGCTGGAGACAAAGAACTAATTTTATATCTAAACTAGATCTTGCTGCAAAAGAAATGTAAAAAAAAATTATGAGCCGAAAAAGATAAGAAGCTAACAGTCAAGTCTTGCTACAGTGTCAAAGAGAAATCTAGGATTGTGTTTATTATTACTGATTAATCATGAGAAATAGGCTTTCCCAGCAGAGCTAGCATTCTTGAAATTTAATACACACTCATGTCATGAGAGCTGGTAAAATTCCAGTGGATGTACTGCTAGGTACATAGGCAGGTTACCGATGAGGAAGTGGGCATACTCTCCTATATATTACGATGGCTTTTTAGCTGATAGGTGGGTATACTGTAACTGGATAGAAAAAGAAGTGGGGATACCCCATATACCTGAGTATACCCTCCACTACACCACTGCATATAATCCTCTCTGTAATCACACAAACCCCTTGATTCATGTTTTGTTTGTCTTCATTTAATGCTTTTTTACCTTGATGCACAATAATTTTTTGTAGGCCTGAAAGGAGGCAAATTCAAACATAGTGAGTTTTAAAAAACTATCAGCTAATCAGTTAATCTTGTCTCATCTTACTATATCTTACTATATCTTATCTTACTTTATAATGATGAAACTCTCTGTCTGTGGGTGTGTGTGACTGGTTCCACGTTTTTCTCCTCACTGACTTGGTCAATCCATGTGAAATTTGGTACAGTGCTAGAGGGTCATGGGAGGATGTGAATGAAGCAATATTACATCAGTTGGCCAAAGGGGGGCGCTATAGAAACCGATTGAAATTGCAAACTCTGAATGGGCATATCTCATGCTCCGTATAGTGTAGAGACATGAAACTTTGCACAGAGATGCCTCTCCTCACAAATTTGCCTCAAGAACCCATAACTTATATATAGATATATATTATATAGATTTTCTGCCATTTTGAATTTTTAGAAAAACACTTAAAATTGATCTCTTCCTAGGAAGTTTGACCAATCTGCATCATGTGGGTTGTAAGGTGGGGTACCAGCATGTCCCACAGATGTTGATCATATGGGGATCTGGGGAATTTGGAGGCCAGGTTGATGCCTTGTGCTCTTTGTCATGTTCCTTGAACCATTCCTGAGCAGTTTTTGTGGTGTAGCATGGTGTATTGTCCTGCTTGGGGGCCACAGCTAACGGGGAATGCTGTTGCCATAATGGGGGGTGTCTGGTCTGCACTGGTGTTTAGGTGGGTGGAGCGTGTCAGGTGGCATCCACACGAATGTCAGAACCCAAGGTTTCCCGGCAAAACATTGCATTGTAACAAGATGATCAGTGTTCTTCACTTCACCTGTCAGTGGTTTTAATGGTTTTGCTGATCGGTGTATATAACCAAACCGAAATCACCCAAACCTGTATATAGGGAAACAGGCCAGGAGACATAAAGCAAGTTCCTGTTACACCCAATTCAACCTTTGGATTCTTTGTCAGGCTGCATCTGAAGACAACAGAGTTGTGTTTAATTTATTTTCAGGATATAGAACTGCTTCAGATTTGTCTCAATCAACAGGATATAAAATTCCATCGTTGTCAAAACTGATGCAGAAGCTAAGACACACTCCAGAAACACTGCATCCACCTCCTCCCATAATGCACCTCAATAGCATCTTTTTTGACAGATAGAAAGAGAACCATTTTTAAAACAATAAGCAGCAAAATGATAGACCAGCAGAGAAGGTGTGTTGTTGTGCTTTTGGTTAACCATGTTCAGCTGAGGGAACAACTGATGTCTCCATTGACAGGCCCACACAATAACAGCATGAAATTATGAGTGAACATGCATGTGAGGAGTGAATGGCAAATGATAAGAGAAACAAATTACAGACCTAAGCAATAAATAAGTTCAGTCTTCCTGACTGAACTGATGACTGAAGTGATATATTCAATGTGTTTTCAGATTGTGATGTTAAACTCTCTGTCGGACCTGCACTGTTATGTGGATAAAGCCCAGCTGACCCGGGAGCTAGGAGGAAGCCTGGAATACTGTCACAGCCAGTGGATCCACCACCGAACCGTGAGTAAATACACACTACAAAATACTGTATAACTAATAATACCAGTGACTTTCCAAAACAAAGTTGAATTCTAGGATGCTTCTGGGTCACATGTGGATCTTTTTCTCTAGGCTATAGAGAACTTTGCCATGACAGTGAAAAGCACAGCCCAGATGTTACAGAAGTTTGGGACAGACCTGGCAGAGACAGAGCTGCCCAATGATGTCCAGTGCACCAAAGACCTGCTCACCTCACACACCAACAAACACGGCAACCTGAAGGTGATTTAGTACATTTAAGGCACCAGCACAAACTAAAATGGGAAGTATGTGATGCAGCAAAGATTTTCACACTGGTTGGGGTGAAACTAAATATGTAACTGTGAAGCTCCAGTAGCCAACAATTGAAAAAACAAACCCCAGCTACAAATGCCAGCCTTGCTTCATGATGCCTTCTTCTAGTCCATGGTTATCATCAAAATGAGATACCAAATGGGGATAGCATGTTCAGTCATAGGTGTAAATAGAGCCTCACACACAAACATATTTATGTGCTGTGTTACAGATGATATTAATGTTATTTCCAATGCCTCTGTGTCTGTAAACCAGGATGAACTGAAGCTTG